>NC_080788.1:48898201-49204881 GCF_028018385.1 Neofelis nebulosa
TATTCATAAAGGAATGACTCCTATCTCTGACCCCAACAAACATAACTCAGGATACAAATGTGCCAAGTATATACATGTAATTAAAGCCAGGAAAGATTCCACTAAAATGTTCATGGAAATTGAAAACCTTTTTAAAAATAATCTGGATTTTCTAATCACTACAAAGTACACATATTACTTTTGTAATATTTAGAATGCTAAAAGTAAAATGAAACAAATATGAGGTTACCCAACTAAAATACCATGGAAAAACTGAACAATAGGCAGACTGAGAAAAGCCCTCTGGATTTGGCAAGAAAGAAGCTACTGGCCTCAAGAAGGGTATTTATAGGAAAGTGGAAGAATTAGAAGCCATGTTAGAAGGGAATGAGTAGAAGGCAATTACTGTCAACAATATGTTTGAGGAATTTGGTGCCAAAGGATGGTCATATCCTTCTCTTAAATCAGTCCATATCCTAAAACCTGAAGCTTAGGCCTGACCAACTGAATTGATTCATGCTGCTTTCTTTACATGTACCAATTTAAATGTTTATCACATCATCTCTTTTTGTTAGATTTCTTTACACTTTTTATTAGATTTTATTTTAAGTAAGTAATTTTTTTTAAAAAAGTTTTATTTATTTTTGAGAGAGTGCAAGTGGGGGAAGGACAGAGAGGGGGACAGAACATCCAAACTGGATTCTGCCCTGACAGCAGGAAGCCCAATGTGGGGCTTGAACTTATAAACTGTGAGATCATGACCTGAGCTGAGCTCAACCAACTGAGCCACCCAGGTGCCCCTTAAATAAGTAATTTTAGTCACAATTTTAATCATCCTCAAAAATTTCTTTTAATAATTTTTTATTCCTTTCAAATTAATATGAATTTTAAAGAATTAGTTATGCACAACTTTTAAAGCATAGGTTATATTTTTCAAAAGTGCCTTCTATTAATTTAGAGTGCTAATGTGATTTATATTTTTCCCCAGTGTGCTATAGAGATATCAGAAATTGGGCAATAATTGTTAGTTTCATTTTTTCATTAAAAATATCCAAAGCTGAACATTTCTTTGTGGAATCCTTAGGAGTTGACTATTCATTTTTCAATAGGCTAGTCACGGTTTTCCTTAAGGGAAATAACCAGAAACAAAAACAACAGCATATACATTAATTTAATTAAAACAAGCTTATATGTTCTGAGTACTTCTCAACATACAATAAGATTTTACTGCAAACAGTAAAATAAATCAAGTTTACATTAAAATGTATAAAGTAGTTATAAGCGGATAAGAAGAAAATAAAACCAGTCTAGTCAGGGTAATAAGAGAATTACGGAAACAACTTAGTCTTAATTTATCTCTTCTTGGTTATAAGTTCATTAGAAAAACCTTAAATGTGTTTTCCAGCTTCAGTTATTAAAGACCTTTATAACACAAATTCATATAGGAGAAGTCCTCACCTTTTCTTCACCTATAGAAAAAGCTACTGTTATTAAAATCTGTATCATCTCTCCAATACTTTATGATAAATATCGATGCCTAAGTAAAACCCATCTGTTTGTTGAAATGATTTGCTTTAAAATTACCAGTAAAAATTTTAATTTAAGCTTTAAGAAACACTAATCTAATGCTATACAATAATATACTATAGAATGGTCAACTTCTTATAAGAATCATCTTCAATACACAAAACGAATAGTCAAAAAAAATTTCTTTCTATCTCACCATTGTCTCCAAACTTGTTTATATAATCTATGTTGGGAGGGAGATATGATTTTTGGGTGTTCTTCCTCAGCAGATTGACAACTGGCCGCAAACAACAAGACGCATTCACACACCCCCCCTTATTCTTTGTTATGTATTTTTCAGCAGCTGTTCCCTACCTTCAAACATTGTGTAATTAATGTCAGATGAGGTCAGACAAGAGTGTGTTAAATCCATAGCTCTTCTAGAGCAAAAGCAGAACATTAGCTGTAATTACTCAAAATCTTCTCTATGTCAATGTTTATGTACAATAATTATTAGATCTTGTTGCAGAGTTGCTCCATACTTTGATCTGTCATCCTTCAAATGGCAGAGATCTCTAGTCCTGCCCTGATAAACCAATCTGCTAATGTTTTCAATAATACTAAGTGACTATAAGTGTCATCTAGAAGGCAAGTCATGGGTGACACATATCATCTCTCACAGTGCCACTTTTAAATCGGAGGTACTTTGTGATACACTTTTCAGACAGTGCTTCTGGAGCTTGAAAATTCACAACTAGTCATCCATAATTCAATTCCACAAATCTTCAAAAAAAATTAGGAATGTTTAGATGTTATGTAGTTTTGAAATGTTTCACAGTAATGAAAATGTATGAAACATAGCATTCTGCTATGGAAACATTGTGAAAGCAAACATGAATTTAAAGGATGTTGTGAATTCTGGATCTTTGTACAATAAAGTTCATCACTATGAGTGTGACCTGAATAAACATTTGCAGCTGATTCAACAGTATAGATCTTGTAACAGGATAGATAAAAGTCTTAAGCGAATGGGTAGGATGAAGCTCATTGGAATTCAGTTAAATGTGTGAAAAAACAAACACAACTTGGAAATTGTGTCTAAGATACCCTTAACATTAGCTGGAACGGAATCCCGATCTATTTAAGATTAAGTATTTTTAGGGGCGCCTGGGTATCTCAGTCAGTTAAGCTTCCAACTTCAGCTCAGGTCATGATCTCATGTTTCATGGGTTTGAGCCCCATGTCAGGCTCTATGCTGACAGCTTGGAGCCTGGAGCCTGCTTTGGATTCTGTGTCTCCCTCTCTCTCTCTCTGCCCCTCCCCTGATTGCGCTCTGTCTCTCTCTCTCTCTCTCTCTCTCTCTCGCTCTTGCTCTCTCTCAAAATTAAACATTACAAATTTTTAAAAAAATATTTAAAAAGTATTTTTAAAGTTCAGATGAGATCGTACTACAGAATCATAATTTTAGAGTAGTACATAATCTGGCATAAGTCCCTCATTCTACACTAACAAGGAAGCCAATTTCTAGAGAGATTTAAAAATTCATTCAAGGTTACATGGTTCATTAACAATAGATTTAGGATTAAAGCTATGTTTTATGACCCATCCCCACTGCTTTTTTTTACTACAAAAAAATTTTTAGGGGCGCCTGAGTGGCTCAGTCGGTTGGGTGTCTTACTTCCTCTCAGGTCATGATCTCATGGTTCGTGAGTTCGAGCCCCACGTCGGCCTCTGTGCTGACAGCTTGGAGCTTGGAGCCTGCTTCCTATTCTATGTCTCCCTCCCTCCCTCTCTCTCTTGAAAATAAATAAACACCAAAAAAAATTCTTAGTCATATTTTCATTATAACCAGTATATAACCAGTATAATAGTTTATTTTCTCTAATGTGTTTCAAAATAAAAATTTGACCCTTCGAAATGTGAAAAGTACAAGGTTATGGAAAAAAAGCCTATCCTGATGTTATATGTATAGCAAATATAAAAAGCATAAAAATAAAATACTTGTTATTTCAGGGGCAAAAACCGAGCTGGATAGAAAAATCCATTACATATAAAGCTGTATGTTAGCTTTAAAATGATTTTAGAGGAAAGGAGATTGAAAAATTGCAAAAGTTAAGGCAACAATATGATCAAATTTGTGATTAAGGAAGAGCTAAAATGTGTAATAGACATTATGGGGATTCAAGAAGGGAACACTTCTGGAGTTCTTGAGAAATAAGACCTACTTCCTGGGGAAGAAAGGATTTGGTTTGCACCATAAAGAACCTTAACATTTGGCAATTACTGAGAAACAAAAGAATTATGTGGATGTGGAGTGATGGAAAGAAGAAATGGGGGTGTCTTCTAGAAATTCATTGGAGGTCTATGGATGGAGGGCAGTGAGTAATAAGGTGCAAATGATAATCAGAAAACACTGAAGGCTCTGGAACCGGGGAGTGTATGATAATTAGGAATAGGAGGAGAGAAACTATGTGCAGGGGTGTTAGCTAAGAAACTATTTTAGTAATACAGACATTTAAAGTATTTGAAAAAAACAAAATTGTATTTTGAAAGACAATATAGTATTGTACCAAGAACACCCACTTTAGACTCAGACAGATCTAAGGTTTCCTGGATCTGCCACCTAAGAGCTGTGCAACTTTGGGTAATTAACTTACCTACCCAGAGCCTCAATTTCTTTACTTGTAAAATGAAGAAAACCATTAGTGTTGTTATGACAATCAGTGGGTGGTAGATACAATTATTTTTAAATGCTCTATGATTCACAGTTTTGTACATTTAGACAAAGCTTTGCTGTAATTAGATTCTGCCTTTAGGAGGCTTTGTAGCCATAGTTGTTGAAATGGACTATCTTGCAGGTAGTGAATTCTTCATCACTTTTCATAACCACAGTTATGAGAGCCAGAGGTAGTAAGTGACCTGGCAAGCAGGTATAGCCCTACCATGAGAGCTTCAGCTTAAGCATGGTGCCCTTGTGCCCAATAACTGGCCAATACCAGCAGAGATTTCCCTTAGAGAGTTTGAAAGAGACTCCCACTGTGAAAGAGTTATTTCATTGTTATTGACAGGAGCAGTAGCAATAAAGACAGTAAATGAGTGGTGGAGCACCAGAACTGGGAGCAATGAGTCTTTATACTTTACTGGAGGCAACAAACAGCAAGCTGGCATAAATTTCAAACAAAGTTACTTTGCATCCATGATATCCTGTTTATTGCCATAATGTGAATTTATCTCTTAGAAAGGTGCAGAAAATCTCAGTAAGACTTACTCATGAATCATGGTTAATAGCCACAAATTATTTTCATATTTTTATCAAAGAGAGGAAAATATTCATTGTACACTAAGTGCCTGAGGTTTGGAAGCCTGTGAAGGGAAAACTGACTAATGATCTTCCCAAACAGTTACCCTCCATAAAGCTATGGAAATGTTTTACAGTTTGTGTTCTTCCATCATACACACTCCACTGCCATATATGCTATACTATAAAATTATTCAAGAATAATTAACATACAGTGTTATATGAGTTTCAGGTGTACTATGTATAGATTCAACAATTCCATACATTTCTCCTATGTCCTATTCTTGCCTGGTCTTGGCCTCAGCTAGCTATCAGTTAATTGACTGTCTTCTAAACTATTACCCTTCCCACAGATATTTTTACTGAATTTAAATGAATTTCAATTTGAATTTGAATGAATTTAATGAAATGAATATAAAATTACGACTTTTCTGGGACCAGGATTGATGTGTCCCCTAGCAGAAATAACTTTCATTACTGAAGATCACTAGATTAAAGGTCAGACTAATCCAGTTTTAAGGCTATTCCAGGTTAAATGCGTAGATTTTTAAATTGGTTGGTGCGAATGGAATGAGAACCCTCCAGGCACCTGTAGACTCAGTATGTGGCTGCCTTCTTCTCTAACCCCTGTCATCAGTGCCTGCTCAACAGGATAGATTCTGCTTCCATTCCTAGTTTTAATTGTCATTCCCACTGCTAAATCTGGAATCTTTCCAAGGACGCCAGTCTACTTGGCTATCTCCATAACCATCCTATACTTACTAGGCCAACAGTTATATTGGACTTATCCCCTTGAACACTGTGGTTTTAATACCTGGACACTACATACCTACCAACATGAAGAGAATAATAAAAATTATACACTCACATACGCTATATTTACTAAATTTAGGGGCACCTGGGTATTTCAGTCAGTTAAGCATCCAACTCTTGATTTTGGTTCAGGTTATGATCTCACTGTTTGTGATATTGAGCCCCACTTGGGCTGACCGGTCTATCTCTCTCTCTCTGCCCCTTCTCCCTACTCATGCTCTCTCTCATTTAGACTCCTGTTTGCATGTCTTACAATATCTAGTATATTTTAAACAGAGTATCTTTTTCACATTTTAACGTTTATTTATTTTTGAGACAGAGAGAGACAGAGCATGAACAGGGGAGGAGCAGAGAGAGAGGGAGACACAGAATCTGAAACAGGCTCCAGGCTCCGAGCCGTCAGCACAGAGCCCAACGCGGGGCTCGAACTCACGGACCGTGAGATCATGCCCTGAGCCGAAGTCGGACGCTTAACCGACCAAGCCACCCAGGCGCCCCTCTTTTTCACATTTTAAAGAGAAAGATTTCCCTCCCCCCTGTTTTTGAGAACTTTCAAGTTATTCTGGACCTCATATCCATCTTGTTTACCTTCTCATTTATTTTTTGTTGCAAAAAGGTGGTTTTATTATACCAGAGGCCTGGGACCTGTGGGCAGCAAGAGACACACTGGCGTTGTGAAGAGTGACTGGTTATATATTATGGAGTTGGGGGAAGTAAAGGCCCCCTTCTGGGGCCTCCAGAAGGACTTTCATATGTTAGGAGGACTCATAAGATATTTTAAGACTTGTATTATTGCGTTTTCTTAATCCTGGTCTACAGAGAGATGATAAAGCATCCATATTGGAACTAAAGGGGAAACTATTCTCCTTGAGTGATCTCCCAGGACCAGACCCCATCAGCAAGAGGAAATCCAGACTCAATGCCTTCCCCCTTTGGATCTGTCATAAAGGGAATGTTTTCAATACTTGCAGGACTTTATTTCAAAGTACAATTGTTAACGCCCTACTGGAAGCCAGGTTGAAGAATGTAGAGAAGACTCCAGGTTAAATGGGAGAAGAGTTCTAATGACCTAACCTTGAGTACCATTACTGAGAAGGCTTAAAAATTTAAGTGAAAACATGAGGCAGAAACATCAGAAATAGAGAAGTCAACATTTGTGATTTCTAAATGCATGGAATTTTAGGTGAAAAAGATGACTCAGCCTCCGACCTGGGACACCAGGCTTACCTGAGAGCTGGCCATTTCTTCTTCTTTCGCCTCATCCTCTAGATCTCTTTCTCAGAAGATAGTTGTGGAGAAATCACAGCTGCATCAGGAGAAAATGCCCTTAAAGGCACCAACAGAACATCTTCACCAGAAAACTGCTCACTGGCAGGCAGGACTTTGAAATGCCCAACTTCCTAGTTTTTTGTAGCAGGAGCTTTTCAGAAACAAAGACTTCCTACTTGGGGACCAATCTCTGAGTTTTCCTTCTATACTTTCAGGGGCTTCCTCTCCCACAGACACCCACAAATTCTACTACAGCATAGGAAGAGTGTGCTGCATTGACTTAATCCTCCCACACTCATGTAGAGGAAACCCTGTTACCTCTCCTTGAGCAAAAGCCTGCACTCAATTCCTATAAATTAATGGGAAGCTATGCCAACTAATACTGGCCTCACCTGGAGCACTTAATTAAATCAAACACTGTGGATGGTGTTTCCATCCACACCAATTTACAAAATCTGAAGAGGGGGGTAATAGCAAGGATGGGTTTTGAAACTCCACAGGGGATCCTATTTGGAATCATTTGGGGGAAGTAAGGAAGGCTATGGTTATTATCCAGACTTAAATCCATTTCTTCTTCACTTATCACAGTTTCTGGACATTGGAAAAAAGAGTGTTACAAATTTAAGAGCCTAACGCACCTTCAGCTCTTCAGTCAACCTTTTCAGTGTCTTCCTAATTCCCAATGACAGGGCTCTGAGGAACCACAGGGATCTTCCCAATCCTCCTTCTCAATTGGATTGAAGAAACTACTCTCCACACTGGGAAAAAAAAAATCTGTCTCTGTCCTTATTGACACCTGAGCTACACTCTCAGCCCTCAAACCCAATGCTACCAAGCAGCCCCTGCCTCAGAGAACTGAAAAAGTTCAAAGAATATGGGTCCCTCTCTATGAAGTTACTCCTTTGTGTCTCAGCCTTTTGAGCATTACACACCCATTTCTCCTTAGTCCATCTGCCCCAATTCATTTACTGGACTGACATTTCTTTGAAAAAATGTCATGTCAGAATTTCTTTTTCCCAAAAAGGGGAAAAATATCTAGAATTTGACAGTAGGAACCACATTAGGAAACAAGGGGAAATGAATGACATTTCAACGTGTAAAAATAAATAAACAAATAAATAAACTTAAAAAAAAAAGTGTTCTCATTGTCCAGGCCCTCTTGTTATACAACCAAAAGACTGGCAGTTGGTGTTTCTCTTTTCCCTTCAAAGTTTGAGGTTAGCAGTTTTATAGATGAGGGCAGTCCTGATCATAAACCTGACTGCATTTGCACAAAATAGTAGAGTTAGCCTATCCCTTCCTGCCATAAACCTCAGTGCTCACTTCTCTGCCTTACTAATAAATGCCTTTTGTGGCATTTTCTTTTCCAGGATAGGGCACTTTTGTCTGCACTAAAAATCTGTCCAGGCAGATATCATTTCTTCTCAATGATTTTCTTAGTGGTATCTGTGAACTCGTCTTCGACCTCATAGTTGGCAGACGCTATTCCTGTTATCTTGACATTTTTTATTTTTATTTTTTAATTTTTTTTAACGTTTATTTATTTTTGAGACAGAGAGAGAGCATGAACGGGGGAGGGGCAGAGAGAGAGGGAGACACAGAATTGGAAGCAGGCTCCAGGCTCTGAGCCATCAGCCCAGAGCCCTACGCGGGGCTCGAACTCACGGACCGTGAGATCGTGACCTGAGCTGAAGTCGGACGCTTAACCGACTGAGCCACCCAGGCGCCCCTATCTTGACATTTTTTAAATTAAACCTCTTTCTAAAATTATCAAACAATCCTTTGCTGGAATTAAATTCTCTAGCTTTAAATCCTTCGCTTTCCTTTTGTTTTAAGTTGTCATATAATGTTTTATCTTGAATCATATTAGTCTATAGGTGTGCCTTTCTTATAGCAATGCCGCACCTACCTGAAAGCTGCATTTTCAATATGAGATTAAAAAGTATTTTGTAAAAATTGCAAGGTTTTTCCACCTGCTGGTGTAGCTTCAGTGATGATTTCATGGATTTCCTTTTCTTTTTTTCAATGGTCCTTAACACTGGATTAATTTATCTTAAAATGGTAAGCAACCGCAGCTGTAGACCTCAATCTATAGTGCATACCAAGAAGCTCAACTTTTTCTTGCAATGTCATGACTCTGCTTCTTGGGAGGCCTTCCAGCATCACCAGTGGCACTTTGTATGGGTCCCCTGGTATTATTTAAGGTTTATGGTATTGCACTAAACACAATGAAAAATACATGAGAACCACAAGAGACCACTTTTTACTGTGATATGCAATTTACTGGAAAGACAAACAGCTCATGCAGAGATGATTAGCATCACATGGCATTTTAAGCAAATAGTCAACACCTGAGCTCACCGCAGTAGCAACGGGAGGTGGCTATGAAATTATTACAGCAATACAGTATGTAATACACTTAATTTTATGCAGTTATGATTTAATACGAATCTTAAGCTTGTCAACTGTGAACGGCACCATGTACACTCTGTGCACAAATTCTGATAAATTTTAACTTTTTATAATAGATTTGTGTATATTTTATGGTAGTAAATGATAAATAAAATGGACTAGCATCTATATATATTTGATGTATCTATGGCATGCCTATCTTTTTATTAATTTTTTCAATATTTCTAAGGTTATGTGGTTTGTATGCAAGTTTTTTCAAATTGTCACAAATCTCTAAACAATTTTCCAGTATATTGATTGAAAATAATCCATGTATAACTAGACCCATGCAGTTAAAGGGTCAACTGTATATGCATATACACACATTAGATGTAAATGTATTTTCACTTCCTTATGATTTTCTTAATAACATTTTCTTTTCTCTAGCTTACTTTATTGTAAAAATATAGTATATAATGTATATAACATACAAAAATATGTTTTAATGACTGTTTATGTTAGTAAGGCTTCCAGTTAATAGTAGGCTATTAGTAGTTAAGTTTTGGGAGAGTTAAAGTTATGCAGATTTTAGACTGTGGGCAGTTGGCCCCCCTAATCCCCATGTTGTTCAAGAGTCAATGTGTATCTCTATCTCTATCTCTATCTCTATCTCTATCTCTGTCTCTGTCTCTGTCTCTATCTCTGTCTCCATCTCTATCTCTATCTCTCTCTCTATCTCTCTATCTCTGTAGTGTCACAGAGTGCTACAAGATGTATATATATCAACACAGAATGTTTGACAAAATAGTTAGTCTATGCACCAGATCTTGTACAACACACAAGGAATATAAAGATAAATAAACTAGGATCTCTGAGCTCAAATTCTTATAGTCAGTTGAAAAAGAAATATACACATGAATAACTTCATTAAAAGTTCTCTAAGCAATGTTGACACAAGTTCCTATGAAAGCCCAGAGGAGAGACACCTAATCAGCTCTTATGTAGCTAACTAACTTTCAACCTGTAAGAAATGAAAGAAAGAGAGGGTTTCTGTGGGAGGTAATGTCTTAACTATTCTTGACAGATGAGCAGATGTCCTTTTGGTAAAAAAGAGAAGGAAGGACTTGAAATTCTGGTATGGCTGAGTAACCTACTGGACCAACACTGTTGCAGATAACAACTATAAACTCTGAATGCAATCACCTGTAGGAACTGGAAGCTGACCAAAACAGACAATTTATGGAAGAAAAATTATACTTGAGTGTAGGGCATGGCATAGAGTGAGTTTCCCATTATTATAGCTTTAGATGTAAAAACAGCTGCAGTTGGCACAACAAAAAATGTCTAAAACTCTGACAGAAAACCCAGTCTTTCTGGTTTGAAGAACCAGAGAACAGAGTTTGGAACAACTTGAAAAGAGCACCAACCAAGAAGAGCCCAAAATTCTGTGTATAAACTGTACCCAAAGCTCTAGTTGACCAGTGAATTACACGTGGTTGGGAAGATTTCAACCAGCTCATCTAATAAAGGATGTGAGATTTGAAGTGTTTCCTAAGAGACAAAGTTTTCGGGTTGAGTGTGACCAACTTTATTTCATTCTAAAACAACTCTTTGGGGGAATAAAATAGGATCCAGAATCTCTACAACATTAGTATTAACGTTGTTCAAGATACAACCCCAAATTACTTGACATATGAAGAAACAGGAAAATGTGACCTATTCTCAAAATAAAAACCATCAATGGTAACTGACCTTGAGATGACCCAAATGTTGGAATTAGCAAACAGGGAATTTAAAACTGCTATCCCAACTATTGTCAGTGAAAATTTGAAAACTTAATTAGACAGGCTGAATGGAAAAATAACCATAAAGGAACTTCAGTGAACTTGAAAATTAATCATTAGAAATTATTCAATCTGAACAACGGAGAGGAAAAATATTAAAAATATGATAAGAGATTCAAGAGCCTATAGGATAATATCAGTCATTCTAATATATGTGATATATGACTTATTGAAGTCACAGAAGAAGAGATTTAGAATGGGACAGAATATGTAAAGAAATAATGGCTAAAAATTCCCCAAATTTGATTAAAGAAGTAAATTTACAGCTTCAAGAAGCTCAGTGAACTCCACACAGTATAAATATAAAGAAAATAATGCTTAAACATCATAACCAAATTTCTGAAAACAAAAGAGAAAGAAAAAATTTTAACATAGTCAAAGAAAATTAATGCAATGGAGATCACCATATAGAGACACAGGTTATTACTGACTTCATCCCCAACTCACAAAACGGGCAACTCAAGACAACACTGAGAGAATCCTAGAACACAGAGTGAAGCTGAAGCACCCCACTGTACCTCAGAGACCAAGACAGATTGCATTAGAAGGGTAAGAGAAGTGCCTACACACTGACCATATGTCCCTCCACCAGACCAGTGCAGCACCATACAGAAAGGTCTCCCCTGAGCCTCTGGTTCCTCCAGTGAGAAAAGAGAACCCAGGGAAGACAAACAGTGCTCCCAACATTCTGAATCACTTTGCAGGAGTCCCTACACTGACCTCACTCCACAGGGATTGCAAGAGAATTTGTGGGGTGTAGCCAAAGGGAATCTGACTGTGACAGAGAAGAAAGGAGGGTTTGCAACAACCAGCACACATATCCTGCCAGACTGAGTTCATATTGGCAGTGACCAAGTAGTAACCCCAGCCAGTAACTGTGTTAATCTGCAAAACCAACTCAGGGTTGTACTCTGATCAGGGAACTCAGTGGGGTGCAGAATTTTCTGATTGAATTCTCAGAGAAGTTATTTCTCTGGCTTTAGAGTCCACTTTGCTGACGTGCTGAGTTAAAGACCCATACACTATACAGAGTATTTTCTAGCTCCCTACCAGAAGAGCTAGTGACAACTCATGGAAACTGTCTAGCCCAGTAGCACTTGAGCCAAGAATTAGGTATTAAAAGCTGATTCCCCCAGAAAAAAAGCCAGTACCAGGCATGGAAAGTTCACACGCTATGCACAGGCAGGAGCATTAATTCATAAACAAGGCTCAGGGTAGATAGTGGTCCCTCCCAACCAGAGAGTATGTTTGGGAAATTGAGAGTAGCCAGGACCAGCTTCTGCCACTTCCACCCAGACAAGGGGGCTGAGACCTAGTTTCACTCACTGTGGAGAGTGCCTTCCAGCCCCATTCAACCAGAAGGGCTGCCAAAAACACCTGGAAGCTGTACATCACAGGGGCACTCAAGCCAAAGAAGGAAAGACAGAGTTGATGGTTTGCAGAACAAAGTCAGTGGCCATGTAGAGCCAGTGAACATAGGGTATAAATCAACTTAAGTTTAGACAACAAAGAGATTTACCAGTTTTAGAGCTGCTTCTCCTGGTTTGAACAGTCAGGGAATCTAATTTGTAGCTCTTCCCATCACTGAATACACCCTTCAGACTTTCAGATCAGGGAACCTAACCAAAATGCATAAGAAGCCACATAGTCCATTTAATAGTCCTTCATACAGTGGCACTTGAACAGAGAGCATAGCTCACAGTTTCCCCTATCTGCAGAGCAAAATCAGTGGCCTCACCAGACCAGGGAATAAAGCACACACTTTGGCCTGATGTAGGCCCCAAACAATGAGCCGTATAGGCCCTGGGCCCTGGCCTGCCACCCTGCCATGGTAGGGAAGCTAACTTATATCCCCACCTATTACCAAACATATTAATCATCTGCAGCCATCTACCAAGCCTGACCAGATTATTCAGACAATTACAGAACCCATACTACAGACTCACTTGGGCAAGAAACCAAGACAGTAGTTTTATCCAATAGTTCTCACCAATGGCATAGCCCCCCATCCCTGTCTTCAGAGCTCAGTTGCCTCACCCAAAATTAGATTAGACCATAATATTAGACAACCTACCCAAACACATTATCATCAGACATACTCAGAAACCCAAAGTAAGCTGACTGGTGAAGAACTATTTCTGTTAAAGCAAACCTGTAAAGTCTGGAAGAGGAGCCTCATTATTTAAATGTACAGATGCCAAAATAAGGAATCAAGAATCATGAAAAACCAGGTAAATATGAATACACCAAAGGAAACTAATAAAGCTCTAATAACTGACCAAAGAAATGAAAATATACTATCAGACAAATAATTTAGAATCTTCTAAAGGACATTTAGTGAAATACAAGAAAACACAGACAACTAAAAAGTTAAAAAAAAAAACAATGCATGAACAATATAAGCAGTTTGACAAAGAAATAGCAACTATCAAACATAACAACAACACAAATAGAAATTCTAGACTGGGCCATGCAAAAAATGTAGACTGGACCATGCAAAAAAAGAATCAGCAACTTAGAAGATAGGACATTGGAAACTACCCAGAGCAAAATAGAAAGAAATACAGAGAGAAAGAATGAAAGAAAGAAAAAAAGGAAGAAATCAAGGAAAAAAAGAAAAAATGAAGAAAGCTTATAGGAATTTATAAGACATAATGAAAAGGAACAATATTCACATTATGGGAATTCCAGAAAGCAAAGAGAAAAGGAAAGGGACAGAAGGTATATTTAAAGCAATAATGGCTGAAAACTTACCAAATCTAGGGAATGGACATCCAGATCCATGAAACCCAAGTAGGTTGAACTCAAATAGGACTACAAAGACACTTTAAAATTAGTATATCAAAAGTCAAAGACAAAGAAAGAATTTTAAGAGCATCAAGAGAAGAAAGAGAAGCAACATGCAAGAGAACCCCTATAAGATTACTGGCACATTTCTCAATAGAAACTTTCCAGGCCAGGAGAGAATCAGATGACATATTTAAAATATTAAAAGAAAATAACTGTCAACCAAGAATTCTATACCCAGATAAGTTTTCCTTCAGAAACACAGGAGGAATTACACTTTTCTAAACAAAGAAAAGTTGGGGGAGTACATTACCACCAGACCTGCCTTACAAGAAATACTAAAGGGAGTTCTTTGAGTGGAAGTAAAAGAATGCTAATTAATATTATAAAAACACAATAAGGTAGCAAAACTCTCACTGGTAATGATAAATATATAGTCATAATTAGATTCTGCAATGGTGGTGCATAATTTACTTACAACTCTAGCTTAAAATTTTTCTAAATTAATGTAGTAAAAACACCCACAAATACAATAATCTATTGTTACACAGTACAAAAAACATGCAAATCCTAACACCAATAACTTAAAATGTGGGGGGAGAAGTAAAAGTGTAAAGTTTACAAATACTATTGAAGTGAAGTTTTTATTAGTTGAAAATAGGGTGTTAGAAGTTTAAGACACTTTATGGAAGCCTTATAGTAACTAAAATGAAAATCCTATAGTAATTATATAAAAAAACATGAAAAAGAAGTCAAAGCATACCCATACCAAATGACATCAAAACACATAAAAAAGCAGGAAAAGAAAAAAGGACCAATGAATATATAAAATAATCAGAAAACAATTAACTAAATGCCATTAGTAAATAGTTACCTGTCAACAATTACTTTAAACATAAACAGATTGAATGCTCCAGTGAAAAGACACAGAACAGCTGAATGGATTAAAAAACCAAGATTTGGAGTGCCTGCGTGGCTCAGTCAGTTGAGCGTCCAACTCTTGATTTTGGTTCAGATCATGATCCCAGGATCGTGGAATCAAGCCCTGCATATGAGACATCACCCAGAAAATGCCAGGATGGCTAAAATCAACAACACCAGGAAACAACAGGTGTTGGAGAGGATGTGGAGAAAGGGAACCCTCTTGCACTGTTGGTGGGAATGCAAACTGGTGCAGCCTCTCTGGAAAACAGTATGTATTTCCCCAAAAAGATAAAAAAATAGAACTATCCTATGATCCAGCAATTGAATTACCAGGTATTTACCCAAAGAATGCAAAAATACAAATTCAAAGGGATACATGCATCCTGATGTTTATAGCAGCATTATCTATAATAGCCAAATTATGGAAATAGTCCAGTGTCCATCGAAATGATGAATGGATAAAGAAGATGTGGTTTATATACACAATGGAATATGAATGAAATCTTGTCATTTGCAGTGATGTGCATGGAGCTAGATAGTATTATACTAAGCATAATAAGTCAGTCAGAGAAAGACAAATACTGTATATATGATTTCACTCATATGTGGAATTTAAGAAACAAAACAAGTGAGCAAGCGTAGCGGGGAGAGAGAGGCAAACCAAAAAACAGACTCTAAACTATAGAGAACAAACTGATGGGTGCTAGAAGGGAGGTAGGTAGGGGACATGGGTTAATAGGTGATGGGGATTAAGGAATGCACTGTGATAAGCACTGGGTGTTTTATGAAAGGGTTGATTCACTATATTGTACACCTGAAAGTAATATTACACTGGAATATAAATAAAAACTTTTAAAAAAAGCAATAAGATGCTACTTGAAAATTTAAAAAAATTTACCATATGATACAACAATTCCCCTTCTGGGAATATATCCCAAAGTAATGAAAACACTAACTCAAAAAGAAATCTGCAGACCTTTGTTCACTGCAACATTATTTATAATAGCCAAGCCATGGAAGCTATCTATGAGACCCACTGATACATGAATGGATAAAGAAATTGTAGCCTAGGGCGCCTCGGAGGTTCAGTCAGTTATGTCCAATCCTTGATTTCATCACAGGACATCATCTCCCAGTTTGTTAGATCCAGCCCTGCAACAAGCTCTGCACTCACAGCACAGAGCCTGCCTGGGATTCTCTCTCTCTCCCCCTCTGTCTGCCCCTCCCCTGCTCTTTGTCTCATGCACCCATGCATGTGTTCTCTCTCTCTCTCTCTCTCTCTCTCTCTCAAAATAAATAAATGAACACTAAAAAAGAAATTGTAGTATATAAAAATACAATTGAAAGTATTTAAAAACACAGAAATCCTACCATTTGTAACAACGTGGTTGAACCTTGAAGGCATTATGCTAAGTGAAATAAGTCAGACAGAAAAAGGCAAATACTCACTTAAATGTGGAATCTAAAAGAAAAATAAGAGCCAAATTCATAGTTAAAGAGATCAAACTTGTGGTTACTGGAGGCAGAAGGTAGAGGAAAGGGGAATTGAAGAACGGTGGTCAAAGGCAAAAATTCCATTTACAAGATAAATAAGTATTAGGATATAACGTACAACATGATTACTATAGCTAACAGTGCTATATGATACATAGAAAAGTTAAGAGAGTTATTCCCAACCGTCCTCATCACAAGGAGAAAATTTTTTTTTCATTTATTCTTTCCTTCTTTCTTTTCCTTATATCTACATAAGAAGATGGATGTTAGCTGTAGCTGTTGTGGTAACCATTTGACAATATATGTAAATCAATACATCATGCTATATGCATTTAACTTATACAGTGATGTATGCCAATTATTTCTGGAAAAAAATAATAAAAGCATTGCATTAAAGTAATTGATACAAGAAAGTCAATGATTCAAATTTTACTGCCTTTTCTTCAGAAATAATGGAGAAGAACAGGCAATGGAACAACAACTTTGTTTGTTTGTTTTCTTCATTGAATGTTCTCTCTTTTTCCACTGGCATTTTTATTTTTATTAATTTATTTTATTTTTAAAAATTTAATTCCAGTATAGTTAACATACAGTTTCAGGTATATAATATAGTGACTCAAAGATTCTATGCATTACTCAGTGCTCAACGTAAGTGTACTCTTAATCCTCTTCATCTATTTCACCCATCCCTCACCCACCTCCTTCCTCCTTTCTAGTAACCATCAGTATGTTCTCCATAGTTAAGAGTATGGGATTTTGGTTTTCTGGTTTTTGTATTCTGGGGTTTGCCTCTTTTTTTCTTTAGTTTGTTTCTTAAATTCCACATATGAGTGAAATCATAGGGTATTTGGTTTTCTCTGACTGACTTATTTCACTTAGCATTATACTCTCTAGATCCACCCATGTTGTTGCAAATAGCAATATTTCTTTCTTTTTTATGGCTGAATAACATTCCATTGTGATATATACCACTTCTTCATCCATTCATCTATTGATGGACACTTGAACTGCTTCCATATTTGGTTATTTTAAATAATGCTACAATAAACAGAGAGATGCATATATATTTTTGAATTAGTGTTTTTGTTCTCTTTAGGCAAAAACTGAGTAGTGGAGTTATGGGATCATATGGTAGATCTATTTTTAATTTTTTGAGAATCTTCCATACCCTTTTCCATAGTGGCTGTAACAGTTTGCATTCCCACCAGCAGTGCAAGAGGGTTCCCCTTTCTCCACATCCTCTCCAATACCTGTTGTTTTTTATGTTGTTGATTTTAGCCATTCTGACAGGTGTGCAGTGATATCTCATTGTAGTTTTGTTGTGCATTTCCCTGATGATGAGTGATGTTGAGCATCTTTGCATATGTCTTTTGGCCATCTGTATGTCTTCTTTGGAAAAATGTCTTGTTCATGTCTTCTACCCATTTTTAAATTGGATGATTTATTTTTTGCGTGTTGAGTTTTGTAAGTTCTTTATTTTGGACCTTAACCCTTTATCAGATATTTCTTTTTTTTAAATTTTTTAATGTTTATTTATTTTTGAAAGAGAGAGAGAGAGAGAGAGAGAGAGAGAGAGAGACAGAGCACAAGTGAGGGAGGGCAGAGACACAGAATCAGAGGCAGGCTCCAGGCTCTGAGCTGTCAGCATAGAGCCCAATGCGGAGCTCAAACTCTCAACAACAACCGTGAGATCATGACCTGAGTCAGTCAGACACTTAACCAACTGAGCCACCCAGGCACCCCCTTTTATCAGATATTTCATTTGCCAGTATTTTCTCCCATTCAGTAAGTTCTCTTTTAGTTTTGTTGATTGTTTGTTGTGCAAAAGCTTTTTTTTTTAAATGAAGTTCCAATAGTTTATTTTTGCTATTGTTTCCCTTACCTTAGGAGACATATCTGGAAATATTTTGCTATGGCTGATGTAAAAGAAATTATTGTCCGTGCTCTTTTCTAGGATTTTCATGGTTTCAGGTCTCACATTTAAGGCATTAATCCATTCTGAGTTAATTTTTGTGTATTGTGTGAGAAAGTGGTTCAGTTTCATTCTGTCCAGTTTTCCCAGCACCATTTGTTGAAGAGACTGTCTTTTTCCCATTGCATTCCTTGCTTCCTTTGTTGAAGATTAATTGACCATGTAATTGTGGTTGTTTTCTGGGCTCTCTATTCTGTTCCATTGATCTGTATGTCTATGTTTACACCAGTACTGGACTGTTTTGATTACTACAGCTTTGTAGTATATCTTGAAATCTGGGATTTGATACTTCCAGTTCTGTTCTTTTTCAAGATTGCTTTGGCTGTTTATGGTCTTTTGTGGTCCCACAGAAATGTTAGGATTGTTTGTTTTAGTTCCGGAAAAATGCTGTTGCTATAATGATGGAGATTACACTAAATCTGTTGATTGCTTTGGGTAGTATGGACGTTTTAGCAACCTATTGTGCTTCCAACGGATGAGCATGGAATATTTTCCATTTGCTCATGTCATCTTCAACTTCTTTCATCTATGTTTTATAGTTTTCAGAGTACAGTTCTTTCACCTCTTTGGTTTAGTTTACTCCTAGGTACCTTATTATTTTTGGCACAAATATAAATGGGACTGTTTTCTTATTTTCTCTTTCTGCTACTTCATTATTATTGTGTAGAAATGAAACAAATTTTTGTATATTCATATTGTATCCTGCAACATTACTGAATTCATTTATCAGTTCCAGTAGTGTTTTGGTGGAGTTTTAGGGTTTTCTATATATAGTATCGTGTCATCTGCAAATACTGAAAGTTTTACTTCTTCCTTATCAATTTGGATGCCTTTTATTTCTTTTTTTGTTTTCTGACAGCTGAGGCTAGGACTTCTAGTACTAATGTTGAATAAAAGTGATGAGAGTGGACATCCTTGTCTTGTTCCTGACCTTAGGGGAAAAGCTCTCAGTTTTTTTTTTTTTACCACTGAGTGTGATGTTTGTTGTGTGATTTTCATATAAGGCCTATATTATGTTGAGGCATGTTCCCTCTAAACCTGTTTTTTTGAGAGTCTTTAACATGAATGGATGTTGTAGTTGTCAAATGATATTTATGCATTTATTGAAAGGATCATATGGTTTTTATCCTTCCTCTTATTGATGTGATATATCATAATGATTGAATTGCAAATATTGAACCACACTTGTATTCACAGAATAAATGAATGATTTTTTATATTTTTTAATGTTTGTTTATTTTTGAGAGAGCGAGAGTGAACGGGGCAAGGGCAGAGAGATGGGGCACAGAGGATCTGAAGTGGGCTCTCTGCTGACAACAAAGGGCCTGATGAGAGGCTTGAACTCATGAACCATAAGACGATGACCTGAGCTGAAGTCGGACACTTAACTGATTGAGCCACCCAGGTGCCCTAACGAATGATTTTTTAAAAATGTATTGTTGGATTTAGTTTCTTAGCGTTTTGTTGAAAAATGTTCTACGCATGTTCATCAGAGATACTGGCCTACAATTCTCTGTTTTGTAATGTCTTTATCTGGTTTTGGCATCAGATTAATGCTAGCCTCATAGAATGAAATTGGATGTTTTCCTTCCTTTTCTATTTTTTGGAATAGGTTGGAAAGAATAGGTATTAACTCTTCTTTAAATGTTTGGTAGAATTCACCTGTGAGGCCCTCTGGTCCTGGACTTTTGTTTGTTGCAAGTTTATTTTCTTATTGCTACGGATTAAATTTCATTGCTGGAAATCAGTCTGTTCAAATTTTTTGTTTCTTCCTGATTCAGTTTTGGGAGGTTATAGGTTTCTAGAGATTTATACATTTCTTCTATGTTGTCCAGTTTGTTGGCATATAATTTTTCATAATAGTCTCTTTAAAAAGTTATTTATTTTTGAGAGAAAGAAAAGGTGCAAGTAGGAAGTGGAAGAGAGAGAAGGTGGGGAGAGAGAATCCCAATCAGGCTCCACACGGAGCTCAATGCAGGGTTCAATCCCATGAACGATGAGATCATGATCTGAGCCAAAATCAAGAGCCAGACACTTAACTGACTGAGCCACCCAGGAACCTCCATAATAGTCTGTAATAATCCTTTGTATTTCAGTGGTGTCAGTTGTTATTTTGCCTTTCTTTTCTGATTTTGTTTATTTGAGTAATCCCTCTCTCTCTTTTTTGAAGATTCTGGCTAAAGGTTAATGGTTTGTTGATTTGTTTAAAAAAAAACCACTTCCTAGTTTTATTGAACTGCTCAGTTTTTTTCGTATCTGTTTTGTTATTTCTGCTCTAATCCTTGTTATTTCCTTCTTACAACTGATTTTGGGTTTTGTTTGTTTTGTTTTTTCTAGCTCCTTTAGGTATAAGATTAGCTTGTTCATTGGAGATTTTTCTTGCTTCTTGCTATAAATTTCATTTTTTGAACTACTCTTGCTGCATCCAAAGATTTTGGACCATTGTATTTTCTTTTTCATTTGTCTCTGTATATTTTTTAAATTTCCTCTTTGATTTTTTGGTTGATCCATTCATTGTTTAGTAGCATGTTATTTAACCTCCACGTATTTGTGTTCTTTCCAAATTTTTTCTTGTGGTTGATTTCTATTTTCTTAGCACTATATTTGGAAAAGATGTATGCATGACTTCAATCTTTTTTAATTTATTGAGACTTGACTGTAGACTAACATGTTCCACGTGCTCTTGAAAAAAACGTGTAATCTAGTGATTTAGGATGGAATGTTCTGAATATATCTGTTAGATCCATGTAGCAGTCCAGTGTGTCATTCAAAGCCACTATTTCCTTGTCAATTTTCTGTTTGGATGACCTATCCACTGATGTAAGTGGGGTGGTAAAGTCCCCTACTATTATTGTATTACTATCAATTACTTCCTTTATGTTTATTAAAAGCTGCTTTTTGTATAAAGAGGCTTCTCTGTTAGGTGCATAAGTATTTACAATTGCTATATCTTCTTATTGGATTATTCCCTTTATGGTTATATAGTGCTCTCCTTTGTCTCTTGTTGTAGTCTTTGTTTTAAAGTCTCTTTTGTTCAATATAAGTGTTCCTACCCTGGCTTTCTTTTCACTCCATTTGCATGATAAATACTTTTCCATTCCTTCACTTTCAATCTGCCGTTGTCTTTCATTCTGAAATGAGTTTCTAGGCAGCGTAGATGGAACTGCTTTCTTATCCATTCTGTCACCCTATGTCTTTGGATTGGAGTGTTTACTCCATTTACATTAAAAGTAATTATTGATCATTAATTATTGCCATTTTGTTACTTGTTTTGTCATGTTTGCTTTTGTATTTATTCTCTGTTCCTTTCTTTTCTTGCTCTCTTCTCTCACGGTTTGCTTGCTTTCTTTAATGATATACTTGGACTCCTTTCTCTTTATTTTTTGCATATATATCACTGGTTTTTATTTGTTTTATCATTATGTTTGTACATAACATCTTCTGCATATAACAGTCTATATTTAGTTGGTGGTTGCTTAAGTTTGAACTCTTACTTTACTCTTCTTCCCGCCATGTTTAGGTATATGGTGTCAGACTTTACATCCTTTTATGTTGTGAATCCCTTGATGGGTTTTTTATGAGTATAATTACTTTTTCTGCTTTTGTGCTTCCTACTTTTCTCTTTTAATTTTTTAAATTAATTTTGAGAGAGAGATAGAGAATGAGTAGGGGAGGGGCAAGGACAGAGAGAGAGAGAGAGAGAGAGAGAGAGAGAGAATCCCAAGAAGGCTCCATGCTGTCCGTGCAGAGCCTGACAGGGGCTCAATCCCACCAACCATGAGATCATGACCTGAACCAAAATCAAAAGCTGGATGCTCAACCAACTGAGCCACCCAGGTGCCTGTCTTTCTACTCTTCTTACTCCTCCTTATGGTCTTATCTTGCAACTCAAATAATCCCTTTTAACATTTCTTGTAGGCCTGGTTTAGTGGTCATGAATTCCTTTAACCTTAACTTTTGTTTTTCTGGGAAATTCTATCTCTCCTTCTGTTCTGAATGAACAGCTTTGCTGGATAGAGTGTCCTTGGCTGTAGATTTTTTTCCTTTCACCACTTTGAACATATCATGCCACTCCCTTCTGGCCTGCAAAGTTTCTGCTGAAAAATCAGGTGATAGCCTTATAGGGTTTCCCTAAGTAACTGTTTTCTCTTGCTGATCTTCAAATTCTCTCTTTATCACTACTTTTAACCATTTTAATTACTATGTGTACTGGTGTAGAGTTTCTGGGCTGATTTTGTTGGGGGCTCTGTGGACTTCCTGAATCTTGGTTTCTATTTCTGTCCCCAGATTTGGGGAGTTTTCAACTGTCATTTCTTCAAATACATTTTATTTCACCCTTTCTCTCCCCTCTCCTTCTGGGATCACTATAATGTGGATGTTATTATGCTTGATGGTGTCACTGAGTTCACTATTTCCATTTTTTATTATTTTTCTTCTCTCTCCTGCTCAGCATGATTGTTTTCCATTACTGTGTCCTCCAGGTCACTGATCCATTCTTCTGTTTCCTTTAGTGTACTATTTATTCCCTCTAGTGTATTGTTAATTTCAGTCATTGAGTTTTTCATCTCTGATTGCTTCATTTTTATATTTTTTTATCTCTTTGTTAAGGGCCCCACTGGTCTTCTCAAGTCCAGTGAGTATCTTTATGATCATTACTTTAAATTCTTTATCAGAGCTATTGTTTATCTCCATTTCATTTATCTCTCTTGCAGTAATTTTGGCCTGTTTTTTCACTTGGAATACATTCCTGTGTCCTCATTTTGTCTAACTCTCTGTGTCTGTTTCTATGTGTTAGGACAGTCAGCTATGTCTGTTGCTCTTGAAAGTAGTGGTATGTGGTAGTATGAAGTAGTAGTATGAAGAAGAGGTTATATACTGCCTGCAGTGCAAGGTCCCCTGTTCATCAGACCCTGATGCTTCAGGTGTGTCTCCTATGTGTGTTGTGTGCACCTTTCTGTTGTCACTCAGCTGCTTTTGCCTTCAGTCCAGTCATCTGCAATGGCTCTCTTTGTCTATTGTGGACAGTGTTCGGTGTCTGTGTTGTTAGTAGGCCAGTCCAGGGCAGCTTTGGGCTTGAGGTGAGTCATGTCAAGCATTTACAAGAGATGCGATAGCTCTAAACTGCAGGGCTCTTTCCCTGTGTTGTCCCCTGGGAAGTTTTTGTTGGTAGGCAGAGCCTGGAGGCAGACCAGATGTTGGCCCCCAGCTCACTTGCTGGTGCTGCAGACCAGTGTATGTGGTTATCTTCTCCTCTCCCTGGGGCAGGAGTCACGTTAGAGTGTTGCTGGCCCCTGTTGTGGCTGCTTGCACAATGCCAGGCTTGTGGCAAGCAATGGGCTCAGACCAGGGAGAAGGCAGATCCACAGTAGCATGTTGGGGTAGGGCACACTGTTAGCAAGCTAGGTTGAGAGTGTTGTGCTATGCTGGTTCCCGTAAGTGTCCATCTATCTAGGCTGGGGATGAGGGAAGGAAATGGTGGACACCAGCTCTTCAGCTCTTGGAGAAGCATCCCAGAGGTCCCTGCCCCTTTAGCACATGCTCTGAGATTAGTAAACAGACTTTTCTCCTGTGTACCTCCAGTGTTTTTCAAACTGCTACTTTTATACTTTATATCCTTGGGCTGTTTTTTTGTGCTGTCTCTTTAAGGGCAGACACTCAGTTTCTTCTGGTCCCCACGGCTCCTCCAGAGCACAGTCTGCTGATTTTTAAAGTTCTAGGTTTTAAGCCTTGTTGATTGTAAGAACTCACAAAATTATGCCCCTCTAGTTTTCAAGGGGGTCCTCTTTGTCTAGGGTGCTTAGTAGTATCAGGGTCTGGTCCTCTCCTGTCTGTGTCCACAGCATCCCTCCCTTCCATGAACAGTTCCGTGGGTCTGTTTATCTCCCCATCACATCTCAGCTCTTCCTACCCACTTCAATATGGCCTCTTCTCTACATTCAGCTGTGAAGGGCCTGTTCTGCCTGTCCTCTATGCATTTTCTGAGTTATTTACATAATGTGGGTGTCATCTAGTTGTATCCATGGGACAAGGTGCTCTTAGGATCTTCCTATTCTGCCATCTTCTCTGGAAGTCCCTGGAACAACAACTTTGAAGTGCTGAAAGGAAAAATCATTAAGTCAGAATTCTTTATCCAGCAAAAATATATGTCAATAATGAGGTGAAACAAAGACATTTTCACATAAAAGAAAACTAAGCGAACGTCACCAAGAGACATGTGCAATTTTATCATCAGGAGGCCTGAACTACAAAAAATGCTATAGAAGTTCTTCACACAGAAGTGAAATGATACCAGATGGATCTCCAATAAGGAATAAAGAGCATCAGAAGTGGTAAATATGGAGTGGTAAATAAATGTAAAATATTTTTTTTTCTATAAGAGCTTTTTATTTATTTTTATTTGTTTTAACATTTATTCATATTTGAGAGACAGAAAGAGACAGAGTGTAAGCAGAGAAGGGGCAGAGAGAGAGGGAGACATACATACAAAGTAGGCTCCAGGCTCTGAGCTGTCAGGACAGAGCCTGATGCAGGGCTCGAACCCATGAACCGTGATATCATGACCTGAGCCAAAATCAGACGCTTAACCAATTGAGCCACCCAGGTGCCCCACTAACAACTTTTTAAAATAAGGTAAGGTGCATTTCAAGCAAAGGAAGCAGCATAAATAGAGGCATGAAAATGGAAAACAACATGATGTTTTAAGGAATTACAAGCAGTTTATTACTTGCAATCTTAAATTTTTCTTTTTTTATATTTATTTATTTATTTACTTACTTATTTATTTTAAATATGAAATTTATTGTCAAATTGGTTTCCATACAACACCCAGTGCTCATCCCAAAAGGTGCCCTCCTCAATACCCATCACCCACTCTCCCCTCCCTCCCACCCCCCATCAACCCTCAGTTTGTTCTCAGTTTTTAAGAGTCTCTTATGTTTTGGCTCCCTCCCTCTCTAACCTTTTTTTTTCTTTCTCCTCTACCATGGTCTTCTGTTCAGTTTCTCAGGATCCACATAAGAGTGAAAACATATGGTATCTGTCTTTCTCTGTATGACTTATTTCACTTAGCATAACACTCTCCAGTTCCATCCACGTTGCTACAAAAATGTTTATAGCAGCACTTTCAACAATAGCCAAATTATGGAAAGAGCCTAAATGTCCATCAACTGATGAATGGATAAAGAAATTGTGGTTTATATACACAATGGAATACTACGTGGCATTTTTTTTTTTGAGAGAGAGAGAGAGAGAAAGACAGCACAAGCAAGGGAGGGGCAGAGAGAGAGGGAGACACAGAATCTGAAACATCCTCCAGGTTCCAAGCTGTCAGCACAGAGCCCAACATGGGACTTGAACTCACAAACCCTGAGATAATGACCTAAGCCAAAGTCAGATGCTTAACCAACTGAGCCACCCAGGCACCCCTTACTACTTGCAATCTTAAGTATGATAGGAAGATTGGAGGGCATGACTATCATACTAAGGATCCTTTTCCTAATTTTTTGTGGCAAGGTTTTCAAGCCAGAAAATGACATAGTAGGATCTGTGTTTATGTAGATCACTCAGGCTACAAAGGGAAGAACAAATTTAAAGGGACAAAACAAGGCAGAAAAAAACTCCAGCCATTTCAGTGATCTAAGAGACATATTGAAGAAAGTGCATTAAGAGAACCTGCCCTACAGAAGTAACTGTATAGAGGTTTAATGAACATAGCTCAAAAATATTTCAGAAGTAAAATCTTGTATGAATTGGAGATTGTGAATAAAGTAGAAAAATATTACTTGAAGCATTAAAAAAGCTTGAGGGAGTTTTCCCTTAATATATACAAATTTACTACCTGGTTTTCTGGTTACAATGTACTGGACACTAATCCATGTTTCCTGTCTCATCTGTCTCATTCATAGCACTTAAGGCTCAACCCTCTTATTTGTTATCTTTAGGTTTTATTTTAATTCCAGTATAGTTAACATACAGTGTTATATTAGTTTCAGGGGTACAGTATAGTGATTCAACAATTCCATATATTACTCAGTGTTCATCAAGATAAGTATCCTCTTAATCCCAAGATAAGTATACTCTTAATCCCCTTCACCTATTTCTCCCAACCTGCCCCCACCTCCTTTCTGGTAATGTAAATCAAAACCACAATGAGATATCAAATCTCCTATTTAGTACCAGTTGAATTAAATCCCTCATCCCCTTGGCAACAGCTATTTTGATGAGGTTACCTGGTAGAAAGAGGAAATGAATAGTCAATGGATAGACCTACCAAAATCCAATAATGTAGCCACACCAAAAGATGAAGTGAGTCAATCAGATTTTCTCTGTCAGAGAAAGAGAACAAAGAAAGCCCAAAAGGCTGGGTTATTTAACAGGGGAAACCATCGCTAAAACTTCATGTCAAAGAGAGAAAGGCAAGCTCAAGAAATATGGAAAGAAGCACACACATACATCCTCCATGAGAAAGTGACACTAGTTCCAGAAAGAGACAAAAAAGAATAAGCTGACATGCTAGAGATACCTTGGCTTCTGTGCCTGGCATAAAATAGGGATTCAAAAAACATTTTTGTTATTGTTGTTGGCTGAAAGAATAAATAAATGAATAAATTAACAAATGAATGTCGCTGATTTTCCAGTGCCAGTTTCTGTAAAGAGTTTCTTGCAGCCTTATTTTCTAGTTCCTCAGAAATCTCTATCCCTAGCTTCCCTATTTTCCCATTTCTATTCCTTTATTATACTCAATTCCACTGTGTCACATTTTATAGAGTCCTGTGACCATCTGCTTTCTTTTCAGACTAAAAAGTTTAGCAGAAATGACCACCAATTTCGTTGCAATTTTCTTCGACATCTCTAGTCTCCAGTCAGAAATTCTCAGTATGTACCCTTATCAGTGATGGACACATTCTTGGACGCTGGAAATCAAACAGCCTGTATACATACTCATGCCATTATACCTTAAGGACTATGTAGGTTTGATTACTTAAATTTTGTAGGCTACACCGCTCCTGGAATCACTCTTTTCCTGCTGAAAAACATCTGTGTTTGTAGATATCAAGTCTTTGAAGTCTTCTTTTGGTAGCCCTCTGGGCTGCTACTTTCTTCATTCCTTTCCTAGACCAGGTGTTCTGTTTGGATCACAGCCCAGGTGGAGAAAGAAATGATGACAGTACCTGATCATCCTTGCAGAAAGCATTCCTGAATGCCAGATATGAAATTTTGCCGCACTTATTTTAGAATAACACAGCAGAGTGTCTGAATCAGCAGCAGGGACCGCCAGCAGAGACCTCAAACCACAATAGAAAAAGTATTCCCCTTTTGCACTACTGAGGTTGAATGGAGGAATAAAAAAAAAGGTTTTCTTTAAAAAACTTTTAAAAACAAGGGAGATGTTTTCTCATTTCTGCTGCTTAGAATTGCATAACGCTACACATTCTGCATGGGAGAGGAAATTATATAGATGAAGAAGAGAACAGAGGTGATTAGTCTGTCACTGGAAAAAAATATTAAAGGATGGAAGAACATAAAATGAATTTGTCAGTTCCTTAAATAACTAATGAAATAATTACAAGCTAATTGTCTCTGAATTATCTAGCTCTGACATAAGGTCAAGTCCTTTGTTTCTGAATTTTTCTTCCTTCTTTTCAATTTTATCCAAAGGACAGCATCTGAATTCGTATCCCTCTTCAATAAGCATCATCTCCCTTACCACATGCCTAGCTATGTTGAAAATACCCTAAACAAACTACATAATTAGCATTTGCTTAAGAGCATGAGAATGGAAGTAAATATAGTCACAAGTATTCATCTAAGGAAATTCTACTAAATTCTAGGTTTTCTAATTTGTTAACATATCATTTTTTCATAGTATTAATTTATAATCCTTTGTATTTCTTTGGTGTCAGTTGTTACTTCTTTTTTGCTTATGATTTTATTTGAGTCCTTTCTCTTTTCTTGGTAAGTCTGGCTAAGGGTTTATCAATTTTGTTTATCTTTCCAAGGAACCAGCTCTTGGTTTCATTGCTTTTTTCTATTTTTTAAAAATTCTCTATGTCATATATTTCTGCTCTGATCTTTATTATTTCCTTCCTCCTACTCACCTCGGTATTTGTTAGTTCTTTTTCTAGTCTCTTTATATTTAAGGTTAGATTGCTTATTTGAGCTTTTTTGCAGGGGGTAGGTCTATATCACTATATATTTCCTATTAGAACTTCTTCCACTGTGTCCCAAAGATTTGGGACCATTGTGTTTTCATTTTCATTTGTCTTCACACATTTTTAAATTTCTTCTTTGATTTTTTCATGGACCCATTGATTGTTTAGTAACATGTTATTTAGCCTCCACGTGTTTGTTTTTTTTCCCATTTTTTTTCTTGTGATTGATTTCTAGTTTCATACTCTCACTTCTTTGTGGTCAGAAAAGATGTATGGTATGATTTTAGTTTTCTTAAATTTATTGATAATTGTTTGGTGGTCTAACATGCGATCTATTCTGGAGAATGTTCTATATGCACTTGAAAAGAATGTGTATTTTCTTATTTATGGATGGAATAAATACATTCCTAGAAACATACAATCTTCCAAAATTGAATACGAAATAAATAGAAAATCTGAAAAGACCATTTAAGAGTAACTATATTGAATTGGCAATCCATGATCATGGATTGGAAGAATTAACATTAAGTGTCCATACTGCCCAAAACAATCTACAAGTTCAGTGAAATCTCTATCAAAATGATAACAGCATTTTTAACAGAACTAGAACAAATAATCCTAAAACTTTTACAGAACCACAAAAGATCTTGAATAGCCAAAGCAATCTTGAGAAAGAAAAGCAAATCTGGAGGTATCTCAATTCCAGATTTCAAGCTATACTACAACGCTGTAGTAATCAAAACTGTATGATGATGCCACAAAAATAGACACATAGATCAATGGAAAAGAACAGAGAGCCCAGAAATAAACCAATGATTATGTGGTCAATAAATCTACAACAAAGAAGGCAAAAATATAAGGGGGAAAAATAGTCTCTTCAATAAATAGTGCTGGGAAAACTGGACAGTTCCATACAAAAGAATAAAACTGGACCCTTTCTCACACCATACACAAAAATAAACTCAAAATGGATTAAAAGCCTAAATGTATGACCCGAAACTATAAAAATCCTACTAAGAGAACATAGGCAGTAATTAATTTCTTTGACTTCAACTGTTGCAACATTTATCTAGATATTTATCTAGATAGGCAAGGGGAAAAAAAGCAAAAATAAACTATTGGGATTGCACCAAAATAAAAAGGGTTTGCATAAGGAAGGAAATCATCAACAAAATGAAAATGCAACCTATTGACTGGTGGAAGATATTTGTAAATGATACATCCAATATGGGATTAATATCCAAAATATATAAAGAACTTCTACAACCCAGCATCAATAAACCAAACAGCCCAATTAAAAAATGGGCAGAGGATCTGAATGTACATTTTCCCCAAAGGAGACCGACAGAAGGCCAACAGTCACATGAAAAAAGAGGCTCAACATCACTAATCATAAAGGAGATGCAAATCAAAGCCATGATGAGATATCACCTCACAACTGTCAGAATGGCTAAAATTAAAAACACAAGAAATAACAAATTTTGGTGAGGCTGTGGAGAAAAAGGTACCCTTGTTCACTGTTGGTGGGAATGCAAACTGGTGTAGCCACTGTGGAAAACAGTATGCAGTTTTGTCAAAAAATTAAAAATAGAAATACCGTATGATCCATAATTCTACCAGTGGATATTTACCCAAGTAAATGAAAATACTACTTCAAAAAGATAAGGGACATTCTCAGACCTGACTGCTACTCTGCTACTTGGCCAGGCCAGCGGGCAGGGAGGGCACTCTGTGTCCTCAGGGCATCCTGTTTGGCTGCCCCTGTGGTGAATGTGGGGTGCACATTGGGCCCTACTGACAAGACCTGGTGCACTAGCTGCCCCATTGGGCTGTGGAGAAGTCATTATTAAAGTGTTAAATCTCTAAAAACAAAGCCACAAAAAGATATATTCATCTCTATGTTTCCTGCAGCATTATTTATAATAATCAAACTATGGAAGATATGTATAAATGGCATATCTATCTATCTATCTATCTATCTATCTATATCTCACATATACATATATATAGGAATATTATTCAGCCATAAACAAGGATGAGGTCATGCCATTTGCAACAACATGGATGGATCTAGATAGTATTATGCTAAGCGAAATAAGTCATACTAAGAAAAACAAATACCAAATGATTTTATTCATATGGAGAATCTAAAGAACAAAACAAATGAATAAACAAACAAAAAGCAGATTTAGACCTATAAATACAGAACAGATCAATGGTTGCCAGAGAGGAGGGGGATGTGCAAAATGGGTGAAAGGAAGCGGGAGATACAGGCTTCCAGTTATGAAATGAATGAATGATGGGAGTAAAAGGTACAGAAGAGGGAATACGGTCAATGATACTATAATAGTGATGTATGGTCACAGATGGTAGCTACACTTGTAGTGAACATAGCAGATAGAGATACTGAAAGAGTATGTTGCACACTGGAAACTAATGTAACATATATGTCAACTATACTCAGATAAAAATTTTTTAAATTAAAAAAAGAAGTTCTACTAAATTCTATTTACATGCTTTTACAAACTTTGTGTATCAGCTGTTCCGAAGCCACTAGCCTGGAAAAGAAGAACCAAAAGACCAATCCTCAATGGTAAATAAAATCAACTGTTTTTCTCCTGGGTCCCTAACAACTGTAACCTCAGTGTCCCTACCTCCTACTGCCCAGTACTTTTGGTCTCTAACAAACTATTTGCAAGAGTAGGAGTACCTCACAAACTCTCCATAACATAACAGGTGGCAGCCCAAACTATCTTAATCCCTCCACCCTTTTTTAAAGTAAACTCTTTTATTTTGAGATAAGTAGATCATATGCATATTATATGGGATCATGCATAGTTTGCCCAGTTTACCCAAAGGCAAAACTTGCAAAACTACAAGACAAAATCACAACCAAGATATTGACATTGATTCAGTCAAGATACAAAATATTTCCACTACTACAAGGATCCTTCATGCTACCCTTTACTGACGCACCTACTTTCCTAGTACCCTTAATCCCTCCTAAACCCCTGGCAACAATTAATCTATTCTCCATTTATATAATTTTGTCATTATAATAATGTTATATAAATGGAATCATAGTATATGTGACCTTTGGAGATTGGCTTCCCCTCCCTTATAATTCTCTGGAGATTCATCCAGGTTGCCGCATGTATCAACAGTTTGTTCCTCTTTACTACTGAGTAGTATTTCTGGTATGGATGTATCACATTCACTGATAGAAGCATATCAAGGTTATTTTCACTTGGGGGCTATTACCAAAAAGCTGCTATAAATATTCATATTAGGTTTTTATGTGAACATAAACTCATTTCACTAGGATAAATGCTGTGTCGAGTAACAGTTACACGTTCGGTTTATTAAGAAAGTGCCAAACTGTTTTTCATTGACTGTATTACTTACATTGCCACCAGCAATGTATGATTGATCCAGATTCTTCAGCACTGTCATCAACATTTGATGTTGTCACTATTTTAATTTTAGCCATTCTAGCAGCTTTATAGTGATATCTCATTATAGCATTAATTTACATTTCCCTAGTGGCTAATGACGTTGAACATCTTTTCATGTGCTTATTTGCCATCTGTGTATGATCTTTGGTAAAATGTCTCTTCAAGCCTTTTGCCCATTTTCTAATTGGCTGTTTGATTTCTTTTTTCTGTTGAGTTTTAGGAATTCATTACATAGCGCAGACACTAGATATAGCAAATATGTGGTTTGCAAATATTTTCTACCTCTCTGCAGCTTAGGTTAGCAGGGACTTTCCTGGAACAACAGTTTTGAACTTTGATAAAGTCCAGTTAATTTTTCCTTTATAGATCATGTTTTTGCTGTCAAGTCTAAAAGTCCTATATCCTGAAGATTTTCTGTTTTTTTTTTCTAAAAGCTTTATACTTTTACATTTAAGTTCATGATCCACTTTGAATTAATTTGTGTATAATGTGAAGCTTAGATTAAGGTTCATTTTTTTAAAGCTATGAATGTCCAATTGCTCCATCATCATTTGTTAAAAAGGGTATCTTTCCCCTATTAAATTGCTTTAACATCTTTGTCAAAAATCAGTTGGGCATATTTTGTAAGTTTTTTTCTGGGTCCTCTGTTGTGTTTCAATGACTGATATGTCTATCCCACTAGACCACACAGTTGATTGTTGTAGCTATAGTAAATCTTGAAACCAAGTAGACTGATTGCTCCCATTCTGTTCTTTTTTTAAAAAAGTTTTTAGCTATTTAGTTCTTTTCCTTTTCCATGAAAAATTTTAGAATAATATTACCTATGTCTACAAAAATTGTTGCTGGGATTGTGATAGGAATTGTGTTTAACCTGTATTCAATGTAGGAAGAATGGATTATTTTTACTATGTTGACACTTCCAAACCATAAATATATTATGCCTTTATATATCTTCTTTGATGTCTTTCCTCAGTTTTCAGCATACAAATTCTATACATATTTGGTTAAATTTACATCTAAATACATTTTTTACTAGTAAATGATTGTAAATAATATTGTCTTTTTATTTTGGAGCTCACATGTACATTGCCAGTGTATGGAAATACAATTTTCTTTGTATTTTTACCTTATATGATAAGACCTTGATAATTTCACTTATTAGTTCTAGAAAAATTTTTGTGTGGAATCCTTAGGATTTTCTTTGTAGATAAATATATTATCTGCAAATAGGGACAGTTTTCTTTCTTCTTTTAAGATTTCCATGCTTTGTGTTTCCTTTTCTTGCCTTATTGAACTGGAAGTCTAGAACTTCCAGTACTGTGCTGAATAAGAGCTGTGAGAGTGGACATTCTCACCTTGTTCCTGATCTTAGGGGTGAAACATTCAGTCTTCTACCATTAGGCTATAGAATATTTGTAGATGCTATTCGTCAAGTTGAGGAAGTTCTACTCTTGTCTTATTTTTCTAAGAGTTTCATCATTAATGTGTGTTAAATTATGTCAAATGCTTTTTCTGTATCAATAGATATGATCATGTGATTTTTTCTTCTTTAGCCGATTAATATGGTAGATTACATTGATTGATTTTCAAATATTGAGCCAGCTTTGCATCTCTGGAATAATTCCACTTGTTCACATTGTATCATTCTTTTAATATATTGCTGAATTCTATTTGCTAATATTTTGTTAAGATTTTGCATCTATATTCATGAGGGGTATTGGTCTGTAATTTTCTTTTCTTTCTTTCTTTTTTTTGTATTTCTTTGTTTGCTTTTGGTGTCAGGGTAATACTGGCTTCAAAAAATGAACTGGAAAGCACTGCCTCCTCTTCTATTTTCTGGAAGGCATCCTGTAGAATTGATGTTAATTCTTCTTTATTATATTTCTCTAATAAAACCATCTTGCCCTAGCAATTTTTTGGAAGTTTGAAAATTATAAATTCAATTTCTTTAATAGTTATAGGAGTAGTCAAAACATTATTTACTTTGGTTTTGTGGGGAAGCAGTCCATTTCATCAAGGTTGTCAAATTTACCTAAACAGACTTGTTCATATTATTCCCTTAATATCTTGATATCTGCAGGATCTGTAGTAATCTCCCCTGTTTCATTTCTGATAACTTGGGTCTTTCTCTCCTTTCTTTTTTAAGTCTTCCTAAAGGTTCTCAATTTTATTTATGTTTTTAAGAATTAGTTTTTTGCTTGATTTTTTTCCTCTGGTTTTTCTGTGTTCAGTTTCACTGACTTGTGCTTTTATTGTTCTTATTTCTCCCTATGCTTGCTTTGGTTTTATTTTGCTCTTCCTTTTCTAGGTCCTCGAGGTGGGAGATTAAATAATTATTTGACAATTTTCCTCTTTATAATATGCATTCCGCTGCTATAAACTTCCCAACTGCTTTAGTTGCATCCTATGTAATTTTTGGCATGTTGTATTTTCATTTTTATTCAGTTTAGTGAATGTTTTTTAATTTTCCTGTTTTATCCATGGATTATATTTAATTTCCAAGTGTTTGGATATTTTTCTGTAATCTTTCTATTACTGATTTCTGTTTGACTTCACTGTGGTCAGAGGACACACCCTGTATAATTTCAATTCTATTAAAACTTTTTCAGGTTCATTTTATGGTTCAAGATATGATCTATCTTAGTGAATAATCCATGCACACTTGAGAAGTATGTGCATTCCATTGTTGTTGGATGGAGTGTTCTAAAAATGTCTGTTAGATGCTATTTGTTGATAGTATTCTTAAGTTCTTCCATATTCTTGCTGATTTTGTCTAGTTTTTTTTGATCAATTGTTGAGAAACGGTGTTTATTATTTAATAAATCCAACTATAATCGTGGATTGTCTAGTTCTCTTTTCTATCAGGTTTTGCTTCACTGATTTGCAGCTCTGTTGCTTTGTACATACACACTTGGGATTGGTATGTCTTCCTTTTATCAACCTGCCTATATCATTGTATTTGAAGTGAGTTTTCTGTAGACATCTTTTTTTAATGGTTTCAGAAGTAGAATTTAGTGATTCATTACTTACATATGACACCCGGTGCTCATCTCAACAGTGCCCTCCTTAATGCTCATCACCCATTTAGCCCATTCCCCCGCCAGCAACCCTCATTCTGATCTCTGTATTTATGAGTCTCTTACGGTTTTCCTCCTTCTCTGTTTTTCTTATTTTTCCTTCTCTTCTTCTATGTTCATCTGTTTTGTTTCTTAAATTGCAGATGAGTGAAATAGACATCTTTTTAATGCAATCTACTAATATCTTTTAAATGACATATTTAGATTACTTTCATAAAAAATACATTAGGGATTAACTCTGCCATTTATTTTTTTGTTCTCTGTTGGTTCTTTAAAAATTTTTTCTCTATTTTGTTTTTCCTGCCTTTCCGTGGGTTACATAGATGTTTTTTTAGAATTCCGTTTTGATGTTTCTATAGTGATTTTGAGTGTATCTCCTTAGCATTTTATAGTGATTGCTGTAGGTATTAAATATACACAATTGAACTTTAGTAGTATCAGCATTTACCAGTTTAAGTAAAGTCTAGACACTTTGGCTATCTTTACATTCTTCTCCCTTCCCCTGTTTAGAATACAATTGTCTTAATACCTCCTTTGCTTTGAGAACATCAAACATTATTATAATTTTTGCTTCAAGTGCCAAACATAATTAAGAAAATTCCAGAGAACAAGGAAAGCCTATTGTATTTACCCACAGTTTTGCTTACCATGTATTTCCTTTTTTCCTGGTGTTCCAAGGTAACTTCTTAATTTGTTTCTTTACTGTTTAAAGAACTTCCTTTAGCCATTCTTTTAGGATGAGCTTCTTGGCAACAAATTCTTTTAGTTTTCCTTCATTGGAGAATATCTTGACTTCTCCTTAATTTTTGAAGGATATTTTTGCTGGATATAGGATTTGTTTTTCAGCACTTGAAAATACTGTGTCACGTCCTTCTGGTCTCCATGGTTTCCGATGAAAAATCTACTGTTGTTCTAATTGTTTTTCCCCTATATGTAGGATACTGTTTTTCTCTCCTTTCAAAAAATTTTTTTGTTTAGTTTTAGTTTTCAGAAATCTAATTATAAGTATTTTTGAGTAGATTTATTTGCATTTGTTCTATCTTGATATTCTGCCCTTTTTCTGATCCTCTGGCTAAGAGAGCAGACTTTTGGTTGGGGTTTCCTTTGTCTGTACTTGCTGGCATTTCAGATTTCTGGATTCTTCAGCTCCAAGTCTGGGATTTATGAGGCCAAAAAGAAAACACTGGAAACTCACCATCATGTTGTTCCTTGGGTCTCAACATACCTAGCTGGTTTTCCTTCTTCTATCTACCTTTCAAAGTCTTCTTATGTTTGTTTCATATTTAATTTCCAGAGTTTTTAGTTGAGTTTAGTGGGAAGAACAGGGGAAAGTACATCTGCTGTATCTTCCTGGAAGTGGAAATATATATCTCTTTCTTTTTAATAAAAAATAAAAATAAAAATAAATCTTGAAGGTCACTTCTAAGAGCTGGGGTTCACAGGAGTAGTCTCTCCTACCTCTACATGCATTGCTAATATCCTAGAGAAAATGTGTGGTTGGGTCATAAAATATCTCAAATGAGTTATCAATCAATATGGCCAACATGAGGAATACTGAAATTAAGGTAGGAGAGAAATGGGGTGGAGAATTTGAGAGCCTAGAAAGCAAGTCAGAATAGTAAATAGGGAGTGGGATGGCTTAATTTGGAAAATGGAAGAGGGGCTTTTAGGGGCTTCAAGTTCTCCTTTCATGAATAAGCAAGGTGGGGTTTTTTGTGTGTTTTGTGTGTGTTTTTGTTGTTTGTTTTTAAAGATTTGGACAGCAATAAATACTAGCCCAGGCTCCAGGAAGCACCATCCATAATGCTGCCTTGACTCATCCTTGGCAAGAGCCAGACACACACCTTAGCCTAGTCATTGTTCAATTCTCGCAAACTCATATAACCTACATCCCCCAAAGAATGAAATCAGAAACCCCAAAGCACACTTGGGCTGTACCTCCCTGGTCTTCTCCTATCTCTCCCTGGCATCTTCATCCAACTTTCAGTTCAAAAATTGACTTCTACTTGAATCCCTTCTTTTGGATTGAGATCTTTCACTACATCTGTTTTTCTGAAGAAACTGTGAGTATTTATAGTGATCTATTAGATCTCTAGATATAGAAAACTCTATGAGATGGCAAACAAGCAATGTTCTTGTTAGGCACTGTTAAATTTATATTTGGGACTGCCATGCAACCTGATTCACACTTATCATGGGCACTACACTCAGCTTAATTGACCAGTTTCCCTTCTCAGGTTAACTCTGTGGCCCTTTCACATTATGAAATGGAAAGATGAGGCCCAGAAGCCAGCCAGACATCTGATGGTGCCTACAACAACAGGTCTTTAGAGCATTACTTCTCATTCCATGTTTTTCCTTGCTCCAAAGCTATTAATGGTGTTTCCACTGTCTTCTCTAGGTCTGATTACTTCATAATATCACCATAACTTGGTTTATGCTATCTCAAAATTTGCCTTATTCTGGAAGTTTCTTCATCCAAATTTTCTTTGTACCTGTAACCAAGGCAGCTCTTGTTCTGGAAACCTCTGCTAAAGGGATGGGATTTGGTTAATGCATATGATGCCAATCCTCCCTTAATAAGCCAGGAAACACTTTACCTCTGAACCTGGGATGCAAGCATGGAATCCTTCTCAACACAATTCTCGAAATATACTTTGCAAGTTAATCTGCATTGCAATTCCTGCCCTTTAAGAGCTACGGCCTTTTGCCTCTAACTATGTCCTAGGAAAGTGCCCTATCCATTGATGTCTATGCTTCCAAAATATCTAATCTTTTTACCATTCACTCCGTTTGCCACAACCAAACTGTATTTATCAGTGGAGATCTCTTCATATGGGAAGATATCCAAAAAGCTCTCCTAGGAGCAAAATTACCACTGATGTGTAGAAAAAGTAAAGAATTCAAATAGATAAGTTAATCAGTAAGAAAACAAATAAATAAGATGGATTTATTTCTTCTAAACCATACCAGTTTGTGGAGCGCCTGGGTGGGTCAGTTGGTTAAGTGTTCGACTTCAGCTCCAGTCATGATCTCGCAGTCTGTGAGTTCGAGCCCCGCGTCGGGCTCTGTGCTGACAGCTTGGGGCCTGGAGCCTGCCTCGAATTCTGTGTATCCTTCTCTCTCTGCCCCTCCCCTGCTCATGCTCTGTCTCTCTCTGTCTCAAAAATAAATAAAAACATTTTTAAAAAATTTTAAACTATACTAATTTGCTTATCTACCTTGCTTACTGATTAGACTGGGTTGGGATCACAGATAATAGCAGGTATTATGGATGCAGTCAAGGTGCTATTTTGGACAGGGACAAACATTCTGCTAATGAAGAAGTATCTGACTCCTGTAATTCTTCCTTGCATTTACCAAGTGTATTCTTAATTAATTTACTTATTTTTTGATGTTTATTTAATTTTGAGAGAGAGAGAGAGAGAGAGAGCCTGGTAGGGGCAGAGAGGGAGACACAGAATCCAAAGCAGAGTCCAGGCTCCAAGCTGTCAGCACAGAGCCCAACACAGGGCTTGAACTCACAGACCATGAGATCGTGATCTAAGCTGAAGTTGAATGGTTAACCAACTGAGCCATCCAGGCTCCTCTGTATTCTTAATTTAAAAAAAAGAAAGAAACATACAAAGATTTTCTTTAATGACTTTGTATACACTCTATAATAGAAACAAATGTTTACATATTGTCTTAGTTCGGGCTGAATAATATTACACTGTATGGACACGCTACTATTTGTTTATCCATTCGTCAGTCAGTGGACACTTAAGTTGTTTCCACTTTGGGGCTATTGTCAACAATTTTCCTATGAACATTCATGTACACATATTTGTGTGAACATATATTTTCAATTCTCTTGGGTATATATTTAGAAATGGAATTGAGGCATCATAGGATAACTCTTTAACCATTTGAAGAACTGCTAACCTGTTTTCCAAAGTGGTTGCACCATCTTATATCCCCACCAGCAGTGCAGAAGGTTATCCACGTCCTTGTCAACACTTATTATTTCCTGTTTTTTTTTATAGTGGCCATCCTAATAGGTTTGAGGTGGTATCTCATTGTGGAATTTTTTTTAATTTTTAAAAATTATTTATTTATTTTGAGAGAGACAGAGTGCAAGTGGGGAAGGGGCAGAGAGAGAGATAGAGAGAGGATCCCAAGCAGACTCCATGCAGTCAGTGCACAGAGTCTGATTTGGGTCTCGAACCCACAAAACTGCCAGATCATGACCTGAGCTGAAGTCAGAAGCCCAACCAACTGAGCCACCCAGGAGCCCCTCATTGTGGTTTTAATTTGCATTTGCCTGATGGCTAATCATGTTGAACATCTTTCCATGTGCTTTACAGGTCATCTGTATATTTTCTTTGGAGAATTAAGTATTCAGATCCTTCACCCACTTTTAAAATTGGGTCATTTATCTTTTTATTACTGAATTGTAGGTGTTGTTTCTATATTCTAGATACAAGTTCCATATCATATACGATTTACAATATTCCCCCATTCTGTGTCTTTTCACTTTCTTTATGGTAAGATGTGTTTCTAAGGTAATTATCCATTTAAACCAAATTGCCATTTATTATTTGATAAATTTAAAGTTATTGGCATAAGCTATATTAATTAAATATAACTTAATTATTAATCAAATATATCCAAATAAATATTGGTATAATCCTCTTATGAGGATATTATTAATTAATATAGGATCTGTAATGAAGACTTCTCTTTCTGTCTCATATTGGTAATTTTTGCCATCTCTCTCTTTTTTTAATTAGTCCTAAGTGTTTATCAATTTTATTAATATTTTCAAAAAATTAACTTTTAGCGATGTCAATTTTTCTCTATATTACATTTGTTTTCTATTGATTTCTGCTGTAGCTTTATTATTTCCTTCCTTCTACTTTCTTTAGGTTTGCCTTGCTGTTCTTTTTTATAGTTCCTTGGAAGTTTAGAAAATTGATACTTAACCTTTCTTCTTTTATGCATTTAAGGTTCTGAATTTCCTCTAGGCACTGCTTTCGCTGAACTCAACAATTTGAGTAAATCATGTGCTCACTATCAGTTCAAATATTTTGTAATTTCTGTGTTAATTTCTTAGTTCACCTATGAACATTTTACAAATCTCTGTTTTTTTTTCTCTTAATCACACATTTCCCTTTCACTGCCTAACTTCTTTTCTCTCTTTTCTCCTGCTATATTATCATTCTTTTCTTCCCCTTCCAATAGCATTATATGGCATTTGGCATATTGCAAGATAAATTTTTACTTTTAGGAGAAAGTTAAAATCTTCTCTCTGGGATACTATGCTAATTTCTCGTACTCTCATCTGGTTGGAGTTAGGTCACTTGAAAGTCTTCCCTAGAAGGAATCCCCAGTGGAATTATATATCCTACTAATTGTTGGGAAACAATAATTGAAAGATTCCATTATTTCCCTCTTTCTAGGAGCTACCATTTTGGGTGCAGCTGCAGGAAGTTTCTCGAATACTATCCTTAAGAAAGCCGCATTGGTTCTTAGGTATTATATTTCAGTGCAATGTAACCTCTTACTTATTTTCTTGTATAGATGCTTTTTAAAAAGTAATTTACTGTCTGTTTAGGAAATCATTGCACTGGATCAGTGTTTAGGTGTATTTATTTCTGCCATCACTAACCATAACACCAACTTTTCTGCTATATACAAGAAATTCTCTTTTCTTTCTGTTTAATACTAAATGCTCTAAACCATAATATTCACTTTTTATTCTTTTCTTGACCATAGAAGAGTAGATAGAAAGCTGTTGTTGCAAGTAGAACATATGACCATAGAAAGAAAAATTATTAAGTTTTTACTTTTTAGTTTTAGGTGTTTTTAATTCCAATTAGTTAACATGCAGTATAATATTAGTTTCAGGTGTACAATTTAATGATTCAACACTTTCATACAACACCCAGTGCTAATCACAAGTGCACTCCTTAATCCTCATCACCTGTTTAACCCATCCACCACCCACCTCCCCTCTGTTAACCATCAATTTGTTCTCTATAGTTAAGAGTCTGTTCCTTGGATTGCCTCTATCTCTCTCTGTCTCTCTCTCTTTTCCCTTATGCTCACTTGTTTTGTTTCTTAAATTCCACATATCAGTGAAATCATATGGTATTTGTCTTTCTCTGACTAATGTATTTTGCTTAGCATAATACTGTTTAGCTCCACGCACATAGTAGCAAATGGCAAGATTTCATTCTTTTTTTATGGCTGAGTGATATTCCATTATATACCACATCTTTATCCATTCATTAGTTGATGGACATCTGGGCTTTTAAAAACCAGCTATCTTGGGATTTCTTTTAAATGAGCAGAGGGAGCCCTGTGGCTCATTTGTTTACTGGTTGTGTGAATTTTCCACTTACCCTGCCTGAACTTTACTTTTATAATCTGAAAAATAAGGATAACAATACCTCCAACTCAAGATTATTGTTTAATATGAGAACAATTAATATTAAGTATTAGGAGAGTTCCTTGCATACAGTAATTTTATGGGACCACAAGAGAAGTGACCACAGATAACAATGTCAAGTAAAAAGAAAGCAAGCTATTTTAGTACTGAGTTAAGAGTTCACGTTTGAACTTTGAAAATTCCAGACTTTAGGCTTCATAATAGGGATTGACATAACACTGAATCTATGTCAATGTAATAGAAAATCCCACATGTCAAAAACAAAAAAACATAGTTGATAAGAAAGGTTGGATACAGGCACATATGAAGATCAATATAAACTCATAACTTTTTTAAAAAGTACTATCTTTTAAACCTCTATCTCTAACATTTTCAGCATTTTTGCCTACCACCAACTCTCCTGTGCACCTGGAATTAACATTAAAGATCTCGTTTTAAGGTCAAAGTTTTTGTTCTTAGGATTACCTTTTTATATGCTTTATGTTTGTTTTCCTCTTTTGCATATTATCCACTCATGACCTTTCACAGACTCACCTTTTTCATCAATCCTTTAAAAATAATAATTATGTTTTAATGTTTATTTTTGAGAGACAGACAGAGTGTGAGTGGGGAAGGGGCAGAGAGAGAGGGAGACACAGAATCCGAAGCAGGCTTCAGGCTCTGAGCTGTCAGCACTGAGCCTGACACGGATCTCAAACTCATGAACGGTGAGATCATCACCTGAGCCCAGGTTGGATGCTTAACTGACTGACCACCCAGGCACCCCCAAAATAATAATTATTAATATTGGGGTTGTTTTTGCTCCTCATATTATCAGAGTTTGGCTAATAGGAATATTTAAGAGACTCCAGATTTTTGTTTTTAGTACTGTTCTCCAATAAAATCAATCAGGAAATATTGGAGAAAAGGAATCATCAGGAAGAGTCTGAGACCACTTATTAAAAAGAAATGTCTAATCATTGCTTAAAGTACAAAAGAGATGTTCCAGGTCTCTGTGGGAGTGGTGAGGATGCTAATAAATGACTGACAGAGGGGTTAAAAGTCTGGTCCCTTGAGCCTCAAGTTGAGAAATCTCTCAGTATAATTTGTACTCTAAAGGGCCCACTTCCATTATTCAAGTAAAAGTCAGATTTAACCTGAGACCACATCACTGAACAGTCTGTCCTCTTCTCTATCCTTCTTCCTTCTGTCTCTTTTAGTTTTTTCCTGAAGTGCATTCTTTTATTTTTTCCCAAGTTTTTACTTAAATTCCAGTTAGTTTTACAATATACACTGTTTACACTAATATACACTGTAATATTAGTTTCATAATTACATAATAATATTATGTAGAATTTAGTGATTCATTACTTACATACAAGAGTGAGTGCTCATCACAAGTGCACTCTTTTTTTATTTTTCTTATTATGTTTTTTTAAGGTTTATTTATTTTTGAGACAGAGAGAGACAGAGCATGAATGGGGGAGGGTCAGAGAGAGAGGGAGACACAGAATCTGAAACAGGCTCCAGGCTCTGAGCTGTCAGCACAAAGCCTGACGCGGGGCTCGAACTCACGGACCGCGAGATCATGACCTGAGCTGAAGTGGCCGTTTAACCGACTGAGCCACCCAGGCGCCCCGCAAGTGCACTCTTTAATCCTCATCACATATTTAACTCATGCCTCACCCACCCACATCCTTTCCAGTAACCATCAGTTTGTTTTCTGTAGTTAAGAGTCTGTTTCTTGGTTTGCCTCTCTCTTTTTTTTTCCATGTTTAAAAAATTAATTAATTAATTTCTTAAAATTTACATCCAAGTTAGTTAGCATATAGTGTAAAAATGATTTCAGGTGTAGAATCCAGTGATTCATCCTGTACATATAACACCCAGTGCTCATCCCAACAAGTGTCCTCCTTAATCCCCGTTGTCCATTTAGCCCATGCTCCCCACCAAAACCTGTCCAGCAACCCTCAGTTTGTACTATGTATTTAAGAGTCTCTTATGTTTTGTCCTCCTTCCTGTTTTTATATTATTTTTGCTTCCCTTATGTTCATCTGTTTTGTATCTTAAATTCCACATATGAGTGAAGTCATATGACATCTGTCATTCTCTGACTTATTTCACTTAGCATAATATACTCTAGTTCCACCCATGTTGCTGTAAATGGCAAGATTTCGTTCTTTTTGATTGCCAAGTAATATTCCAGTGTGTGTGTGTGTGTGTGTGTGTGTGTGTGTGTGTGTGTGTGTATCACATCTTCTGTATCCATTCATCAGTTGATGGACATTTGGGCTCTCTCCATACTTGGGCTATTGTCAATAGCACTGCTATAAACATTGGGGTACATGTGCCCCTTCGAATCAGCACACCTGTATCCTTCGGATAAATATCTTGTAGTGCAATTGCTAGGTTATAGGGTAGTTCTATTTTTAATTTTTTGAGGAACCTCCATACTGTTTTCCAGAGCTGTTGCACCAGTTTGCATTCCCACCAGCAGTGCAAAAGAGATCCTCTTTCTCCGCATCCTCACCAACATCTGTTCTTGCCTGAGTTGTTGATGTTAGCCATTCTGACAGGTATGAGATGATATTTCATTGTGGTTTTGATTTGTATTTTCCTGATGATGTGTGACGTTTAACATTTTTTCATGTGTCTATCAGCCATTTGGATGTCTTCTTTGGAAAAGTGTCTGTTCATGTCTTCTGCTCATTTCCTCACTGGATTATTTGTATTTTGGGTGCTGAGTTTGAGAAGTTCTTTATACATTTCAGATACTAACCCTTTATCTGATATGTCATTTGTAAATATCTTTTCCCATTCCATTGGTTGCCTTTTAGTTTTGTTGATCGATTCTTTAGCAGTGCAGAAGCTTTTTATCTTGATGAGGTCCCAATAGTTCATTTTTGCTTTTGTTTCCCTTGCCTCCAGAGACATGTTGAGTGGGAAGTTGCTGCGACCAAGGTCAAAGAGGTTTTTGACTACTTTCTCCTCTAGGATTTTGATGGCTTCCTGTCTTACATTTAGGTCTTCCACCCATATTGGTTTTTTTGTGTGTGTGTTGGTGTAAGAAATTGGTCCAGTTCATTCTTCTGCATGTTGCTGTCCAGCTTTCCCAGCACCATTTGTTAAAGAGACTACTTTTATTCCATTGGATATTCTTTCATGCTTTGTCAAAGATTAGCTGGCTGTATGTTTGTGGGTCCATTTCTGGGTTCTCTATTCTGTTCCACTGATCTACATGTCTGTTTTTGTGCCAATACCATACTGTCTTGATGATTACAGCTTTGTAATACATCTTGAAGTCCGGAATTGTGATGCCTCCAGCCTTGGTTTTCTTTTTCAGGATTGTTTTGGATATTCAGGGTCTTTTCTGGTTCCATACATATTTTAGAACTGTTTGCTCTAGCTCTATGAAGAATGCTGGTGTTATTTTGATAGGTAATGTATTGAATATGTAGATTACTTTGGGTAGTATTGACATTTTTAACAGAAATTGATCTTCCAATCTATGAGCACAGAATATTTTTCCTTTTTTTGTGTGTCTTCTTCAATTTCTTTCATAAGCTTTCTATGGTTTTCAGTGTATAGATTTTTCATCTCTTTGGTTAGGCTTACTCCTAGGTATTTTATGGTTTTTGGTGTAATTGTAAATGGGATCAATTCCTTGACTTCTCTTTCCGTTGCTTTATTATTGTTGTATAGAAATGTAACTGATTTTTGTACATTTATTTTATATCCTGCAACTTTGCTGAATTCATGGATCAGTTCTAACAGATTTTTGGTGGACTCTTTTGGGAATTCCACATAGAGTATCATGCCACCTGTGAAAAGTGAAAGTTTGACTTCCTCCTTGTCAAATTGGATGGCTTTTATTTCTTTGTATTGTCTGATTGCTGAGGCTATGACTTCCAACACTATGTTGAATAACAGTGGTGAGAGTGGACATCTTTGTCATGTTCCTGACCTTAGGGGGAAAGCTCTCAGTTTTTCCTCATTGAGGATGATATTAGCAGTGGGTCTTTCATATAAGGCTTTTATGATCTTGATGTATGATGCTTCTATCCCTACTTTCTTGAGGGTTTTTATCAAGAAAGGATGTTGTATCCTGTCAAATGTTTTCTCTGCATCTATTGAAAGGATCATGTGGTTCTTATTCTTTCTTTTATTAATGTGATGTATCCCATTGATTGATTTGTGAATATTGAACCAGCCCTGCATCCCAGATACAAATCCCCTTTGATCATAGTGAATAATTCTTTTAATGTATTCTTGGATGGTTGACTAGTATCTTGTTGAGAATTTTTGCATCCATGTTCATCAGCGAGATTGGTCTGTAGTTCTCCTTTTAGTGGGGTCTTTGTCTTGTTATGGAATGAAGGTAATGCTGGCCTCGTAGACTGAGTTTGGAAGCTTTCCCTCCATTTCTGTTTTTTGGAACAGCTTCAAAAGAATAGGTGTTAACTCTTCTTTAAATGTTTGGTAGAATTCCCCTGGAAGCCATCTGGGCCTGGATTCTTGTTTTTTAGAAGATTTTTGATCACTAACTCAACTTCTTTACTGGTTATGGGTGTGTTCAAATTTTCTATTTCTTCCTGTTCCAGTTTTGGTAGTTGATATGTTTCTAGGAGTTTGTCCATTTCTTCCAGATTGTCCAATTTGTGGACATATAATTGCTCATAATATTCTCTTATTATTGTTTGTATTTCTGTAGTGTTGGTTATGATCTCTCCTGTTTCATTCTTGATTTTATTTATTTGGGTCCTTTCCTTTTTCTTTTTTATCAAACTGGCTAGGGGTTTATCAATTTTGTTACTCCTTTCAAAGAACCAGCTCCTGGTTTCATTGATCTGTTCTACTGTTTTGATTTCCATAATATTGATATCTGCTCGAATCTTTATTATTTCCTGGCTTCTGCTGGTTTGGAGCTTTATTTTATCATTTAAAGAAGTGCTCATTAGTTATGACCTAATCTTAAGAGTAACAGGATTTTAGAAAATACTGCATTATCAACCCTGGAAAATTTCCTATGCCAAAGCCATGGTCCTGAGATGGAAAGAATGGTCCTGAGATGGGAGGTTACTCTTCTTAACCTTAATGTCCTAGGTTAAGGATTCTGGGTGGATCCAGTCAGAACTTTGAACCCCTGGTATGTTTAAACCCTGTGAGCCTGCAGAAATGTCCCACTCATTCTTCTTGGAAGATAGGCGCTACTTTGCTTGAATAACATGCAGATGTTTCCAATAGGCAGGTGGCTTATGAGACAATGCCTGCCCTTCTCAGGATCTGCCACCAACCCTTGACCTGGCAACCACACCAATAACTAGAGTCAAATCTCAGCATAACTGGGTAGCATCAGGTCGGCTAATGTAAGAGACAGGTGAGCTATAATGAGCACCTCAATAACATGCAGCCGCAAGAATCAGGATTGTTTGCAAGGAAGTTGGCCCTGACGATGCTGAATCAAGGACAGCAAAATATAAAGCAGAATAAGGGAGAGTTTATTGATATAGAAGCACTCTCCCATGACATTTGGTTTAACACTCTGGCAATGATCTTTTTTTTTAAGTTTATTTATTTACTTTGAGATGGTGGGGGGCAAGGGAGGAGCAAGCTGGAAAGGGGCAGAGAGAAGGAGAGAGAGAGAATCCTAAGCAGACTCTGCACTGCCAGCATGGAGCCCTATGGGGGGTTCGAACTCATCAACTGCAAGATCATGACCTTAGCTGTAATCTAGAGACAGAAACTTACTGACTGAGCCACCCAGACACCCCTCTGGCAAGGATCTTGACATGCATTTCTAATAAGTTGCTGGCATGGCCCTTAGAATCTTGGAAAAAGCAATGGCCTGTGCTAAATGAAGTGGAAAATTCAACAGCTAATTATGTTCCTCATATGGCCCTGAGGACATTCAATTTACCAAGATAATAAATGCATTGGTGAGGTGGCCAGCAGCAGTAGGGAGAAGCTCACTAGTGCCTGTACTCAGTAAGAAGGGGCTGACAACAAGAGACTGTGACACAATAGGCTCATGTCATATCTTGCTGTTTCCAAGTTTGAGCCCCGCATTGGGTTCTGTGCTGACAGCTTAGAGGGTGGAGCCTGTTTCAGATTCTGTATCTCCCTCTCTCTCTCTGCCCCTCCCCAGCTTGCACTCTGTCTCTCTCTCTCTCTCAAAAATAAGTAAACATTAAAAAATATATATAACAATGGTATGATCTTGTAATAGTAGAGGGCAGGTGGAAGCACCTAATTGTCAGAAGCAAGAGAGGTATAATTATTCTCTTGGGCAGTGAGGATAGAAAGGTAGCCAGAGAAGCCTGACCCATGGTGATCTATGGAGATGATTAACAGCTCATGTATCTAGAAGCAAGACTGATAGGGATCCAATAAGGGTGTTGCTTAATATATACAATAATCAATGATATCCATCACTTGATGAGCAAAAGATTAAGGTAACCTACCCCAGTGGGAAGATATAATCCTTTGTGTAGTTTCCAGACCTGAGACAGTTGTCAAACTTAGAACCCATCAGTTAAAGAAGAGGCCAGGTCCCTTGAGGAAGAACACCGAACATTGCAAAATGATAGCAAATGTCTACTATAGTGATGTCCCCAGTCCTTCTCCCAAAAGACTTTCCTCAGGTAATTATAAACTGAAGGGAATACATAAGAGATTTTGAGGCATATTGGATACAAGGTCTGAATGAATATGGCGCTGAATACCCAATGACCCAAAATGTTATCATGACACATCTGTTAAATAAGGAAAGAGGTCAGGTAATAAGTGGAGTCTTGGACCAAATCCATGACACTGTGAGTCCATTAGTTCCCAAAACAGAAAGAAGTATAGAATGACTTAATGGTCCTTTCTCTGGTACCTAAATACCTAATTGGAATGGACATACCCTCATATTGGCTTCCTGACCTATGAAAGAAGACCTGTTATAATAGAAAAGGCCAAATGGAAACCTTGGGAATTGCCCTTCCTACACTTGGAAGACTGTAAAATCAAAAACAATACTGTTTCAAGGGAGAATGGCAGAGATTATTACAATCTTCAAAGACTTGATCTATATAAGCTTAGTGGTATCCATCATAACCCTACGTAATTGTCCAGTCTAGCCTCTAAAAGACAAGGTAGATAATATCTCAAACTTAACTAAATAGTAACCTTACATTGTAGCTACTGTGATGGGTGTGATATCTTTGTTATAGCAGATTAACACAGCCCCTGATAAGAGGTATGAAGCTATTAATGTCACAAATGTGTTGTTTTCAATGTCTCGCAGGCAGCAAAAGCATAAGCAGTATGCCTTTGCATTGGAAAAACAGCAGTACATTTAAAGTCTTGCCCCAGAGTTGAGTTAACTGTCCTATACTCTGTTATTACATAGTGGAAAATACCTGGATATTCTAGATATCCCACAGATTACACTGTTCTATGACATTAGCGATATCATGTTAGACTTAATGACTAAAAAATGGTCAATTCATATCCCTTGGTAAGACACATAGCTGCAGAGTATAGGAGACAAATCCTATGAAAATTCAGACCTATCCATGTCAATAAAGTTTTTAGGGGTCCAGTGGTCTGGTGCTTGCTGAAACATTCCACCCAAATTAAATATTGACATCTATTTAAGGTATGGGTTTGGTTGCCCTGCCCAAGGTGCCTCAGTCAATACCATTATATAAGAGGTCACTATCTCAGCTCAAGTGAGCTATTTTACAAATGAGGTGTGGCAACAGACTCATGACACGGGATTCACTGGTTTTAACACATACTGCACCACCCCAAACCTGCAGGCTTCATAGGTGGAACAGATTTTTGAAAGCACTGCATCATGTGAGGATGAAAGACTATCCTTCAGGATGCGCACGACACCTTAAATCAGTGACCATTGTATGGTGATATTTTCAAACAGGGGAACCCAGGGTTGTGCACGTAGGAGTGCCTTTTCTTATTAGTATTCCAAGTGCTTCCCGTCACCACAACTACATGCTCTGCAGGCCTTGAGTTTCCAGTTTGCATAAAGGAAATGCTTCTGAAAGGGGACAGAGTAATAAGAATCTCATTAAACTTTAAGCTACCCCCTGGTCATTTCGAATTCCTTTTGCCAAGAGGCTAGCAGACAAGAAAAAGAGTCTCCATGCCAGCTGGGTAATTGGCTCAGATGAGGTAGAGCTAACTGTTAGACAATGCAGGAAAGGAAAACTCTTTAGTACTGAACTGATCCACTGGAATGTCTCTTGATAACTTGCCTAAGCAATTTTGATGGTAAAAGGATAAGTGCAACATCCATATGGCAACTAGAGGCTCAGATCCCTCAAGCCCCATCCACACAAGCCACCTAGCCCAACAGAAGGGCTAGTTGAATGTTCTGGGTTAAAAATTTTTTTAAATGTTTATTTATTTTTGAGAGAGAGAGAGCGTGAGCAGAGGAGAGTCAGAGAGGGAGACACAGAATCTGTGTTCGTGAGCTGTCAGCACAGAGCCTGACATGGGGCTCGGACCCACGAACCGCAATATCATGACCTGAGCCGAAGTCAGACACTTAACCAACTGAGCCCCCCAGGCACCCCAGAAAGGGCTAGCTGAATGTTAAGGGGATACAGAATGTGTGGAAGAGGAGAGAGATGATCAGCATCTGGTTCAAATGCAATGTCAGGCTTTGGAATTTTTCCCACCAACCTTATAAATTTCTCCAGGAAAAAAAAAGTAACCAAAATCCAGGATAAGCTCTCTCCAAATGAGGTGAGGTTTTGTTTCTTAGAATGTTTCTGAGACTACTCCCTATTAAACCTCCTGTATGCAAATCTCCATCTCGGTCTATTTCCCAGGAAACTTTAGACAATATCACACCCCCTGAACAAGTTGGGATCATGGGGATGGATACTATGTGTAATTTGGTACTGCTATAAACTAACAAGTGACAAGTACTCTAAGGAGAAAAGAAAGTGCTCCAATTATATAACTGCATGTGGGAAGGCATGATGGCTCTGGGCTGGAAGTACTCAGCTAAAATCTAAATCAATATTCATAAACACAAAACAATGGATCCTAAGCGGTAGTGGTGTTTAATGACACGCATGAAGTTGAATCTCTGTAACCCAAGTGGCTGTATCTTGTGATAATCACAAGATATATTATAGTACTTTGAATTCAAACTTACCTGTATTAAGCAATATTTCTGAACTGCAAACAAAGCATGAATCATTGGCATTCGAATACACGGCACTCTATCCCACACTGTTTATATCTTGTAAGCATTAACATAATAAACATAGTCGAGTGACAACTGGACCCGGTATAAATTCATTGTTCAATGAAACTGAAATAAAGTATTTCTAAGAACAGCAAAAACCTGGAACAAATGTAGATGTCCAACCAGGGAATTAATTAAATAAATTATGTTATAGTATATCATCATTAGTGACATCAGGAGATATATACTTATTGACATAGAAAGATGTGATATATGGTATTACTAAGCATCAAAGTCTATCACTAAGAAGTCTATTACAAAGTCATTACTAAGTCTGCAAACTAGTATCATGGAGTGACATTTTTATGATACTTTATATTCAGGTAAATATAGGTATAGAAAAAATTCTAAATGGACATACATCAAAATGTTAATCATTAATAATTACAATTTTCATTATTTTGCTTATTATCCTGGATACTGTCAGTTTCCCATGCAGCACTCTAGCCTAATTTCTAAGGGCTTCCTCCGCCCCTGAAAGATTTTTACTCCAGAACTGTGGAAAACAGTTCTGTAAGCAGGCAGAAAATGCTGAGGTAGTAGCTTACCCCTGAGGTAGCATAATTCTGAGGCACGTATTTTGCAGCATTTTCCAGGGGTTTTCAGGAGATTTCTCTAGAGTTTCCTACTATGATAGCTGACTTAAAACACACCCTTCATTGGCTGGATTCTCTTCCTTGTATTACTTCCCCATTATTCTAAAATATTCTGCATTTCCCAAATAATCTGCTTACATTCAAATCCTTGTCCCTTCTCTTTCTGGGCACATCAAAACTATGATATTTATCTGTAATTTTCAAATAGTTTATTTAAAACAGATTATTTATGTAAAAAGTTAAAAAAAGCTTTAAAAACATTTAAAAGCAGATGTATAATAACATAATCAGAAGAAAAGTTAAGAGTTCATTCTGTGTTCTTCAATAAAGATATCTGTCTTTAAGTTTTTGTTTTAATGCTGTGATTGGGGAGCATGGAAGCTACTTTGAAATATCAAAAGGGCTAGGGGGTGCCTGGGTGGCTCCGTGGATTAAGCGTCAGACTTCAGCCCAGGTCGTGATCTCGGTGAGTTCAAGCCCCATGTCGGTCTCTGTGCTGGCAGCTTAGAGCCGGGAGCCTGTTTGAGATTCTGTGTCTCCCTCTCTCTCTGTCACTCCCCCACTCACACTCTGTCTCTCTCTGTCTCTCAAAAATGAATAAATGTTAAAAAATTTTTTTAAAGAAATATCAAAATGGCTAATAAGTAAAATAAAAATTGGATGTATTCATCATGACACCAAAGTGACCACAGAAAAAGAGGATAGTAGGTAGAAGTGACAAGGAAAAGGATTTCTTTCCAATAAGAACTTTCTAGCAGTTAAAATTACCCCAAATTGGAATAAATGGTCTCTGGGAAAAGAGCATTTTAGTCAGTGACAAGTGACATTGCATAAGCAGAGGTTGGATGTCCCTTGACAGGGACAGTTGGCTTCAAGAATATTTTACACCCCTTTCAACTTGGAGAGTATTTTTTTAAGTCTTATTAATCAAGTTATATGGCTATCGTGGAACCATTTATAATTTCTTACTCATGATACCTGGCGTGTTGGATTACTTGGGACCCTATGTTCATTCCTAGACCTTCAGATATGAGTGAAGAGATCACTGTGGTACCTTGTATTAAGGGTAAGTGCATATTCACAAAACAGAGGTGGAGAAAGATTAGGACTCTAGATAAATGATGATTTAAAAACTGTCATTATTCACCCTGGCTGTAGCCAGACCATGAAATGGTCTTATTTTATATATTTTTCCAGCAGTTAAAATATCTTACATGTAAGCCAGAGATCATCAGTAAGTGGCCAGTTTGGACAAATGCAAAAAATCATTATGCATCCTTAAAACAAGAGGAAACACACTTCTTCCGTGGGCTATATTATGGGAGAGTACAGACATGGAAAGAAAGAGCCAATGTGTAATACTGTTGGATCCCTCAATTTTGCTAACAACTTCCTAATGTGGTTAAAGAAGATTAGAAAATACAGTATCATTGAAGTGGGAGCAGTAAGATAGCTAAAAGTAATGAGGGTGTTTTGCTAAAACCTTTGAAATCCCATGTCTTCTGTCCCATCATCCCCAAACTTTCTAGATCACATACTTCATGTGTTTTGGTTGGGAATAGATGGCTTTACTAATGTGGCAATGAGACTTCTGGGTCATAAGATCCACAACATACTTCTGTCTTCACCACTAACTAACTTGAGTATTATTAACCTTGAGAATGTAACAATCTTTCCAAGCCTTCTTTTCTCCATGTGCAACATGAAGAAGCAGACTACATGATTTTAAGTGTCCTTTCAGGATTAACATTTTGTATTTCTACAAGGAAGTATTCAATATGTTGAAGGAAAGAGCACATACTCATCTACCAAAAAACCAAAGACGTTATAAAACAGACTGTCTTACCTGGCGTATTTCCAAAGTGACTTAAGCCATGTGGTTATTCCTGATTTTAGGCTCTACTGGAAGCTTCATGATGGTTAAAGACAAGTAGGAGTTATCAGTCTCTTCCTCTACAATTTATTACATGGTTTTTATAATGCAATCAAGTTCTAGGTCAAATCCTGCCACACTTAAACATTTTTATTAGTAAGCAGGAATAAAAATATTCACCCAACCTGCAGTGTAATCTTTCTAAAGCTTCTGTCCTTTTACCACTCCAGCAAGTAACTTACATGAAAGACTCACTGAAGGCAAATGCAACATGATTGAGCTAATCTAGTCAAAGCCAAGCCACAAAAGCCTTATTAAGTGGTTTGTATACAGACTGAATTGGAATTCTAAGCATAGAGTACCATTTCAAAGGGTGGAGACTAATGGGTTCACCAGATTTTTATATCTTGTCCCCGTAACTGTGGGAGGACTAGTACAATATCACTAGCCAATCCACATGTCTTGAATACTTTTTTAATAATGAAAAATAATCTCTAACATGCATATGCTAACAAGCCCTCTATGTTGATTAAAGATATTAGGAATGCCACCTGTGAGGGGTGCCTGGGTGGCTCAGTCATTTAGGTATTGGACTCTTGATTTCAGCTCAAATCAGGATCTCACAGTTCGGTTCGGTTAGTGGGTTTGAGCCCCACATCAGCCTCTGCACTGTGAGGAGCCTGCTTGGGATACCCTCTCTCCCTCTCTCTCTGCTCCTCCCCTGCTCTCATGCTCCCTCACTCTCTTTGTCTCAAAACAAATAAATACACTTAAAAACAAAAAGGAATGCCATCTGTGAAATGTGACTTTGTTTGGTATTTGCTTTGGGGCACACTGTTGATGTGTGTACAACCAACTCAATGTTAATTTGCCTGCCTGGGGTGTAGATTAAAATTAAAAATCAGGGGGACTTGGGTGGCTGAGTGGGTTAAGTGTTTGACTTCGGCTCAGGTCATGATCTCATGGTTCATGAGTTGGAGCCCTGTGTCAGGCTCTGTGCTGAGAGCTCAGAGCCTGGAGCCTGATTCAGATTCTGTGTCTTCCTCTCTCTCTGCCTTTCCCCTGCTCGCTCTCTCTCTCTCTCTCTCTCTCTCCCAAAAATAAACATTTAATAATTAATTAATTAAAAATCATACTGTCCATAATGAACTATTCTAAGGTAAATTATAGATGTGTAACAGTATAACGTGAGGACTTCCAGGAAGGACTCCTCTCCAAAAAGACCTGAAGTTACACCAGTCATGATTTATTTTTGTCAGATAGTACTCTGTAACATTCTTCATGTATTCCTTCTTTCTCTCCATCTTGTCTCCATCCTCTGTTTATCATCCGTCATCCCATTTTTCTTTACCATTCTTCATACTGTCCTCTTACCATCAGTAATATATCATATGATAACATGTGATATTCTTTTATAACAGGATTATGTACTGGACTAAGATATTAATAGTTTAGGAGGAATTATGGTAAAATTATTTTGGCCCCTTTGTTCATCGCTTACACATCTCTGGCAAAACCTTGACTCTTGGTTAATTAAGTCATCTTCCTTCTTCATTTATATACACCTGGCTTCTGAACATTGCTAGAGAAAATGATATAGTCATGTGTTTTCAAGCCACAAAAAAATCCTAATCTCCAACTTCAACTACTTTTAAGTTGTCTAGAAGCATTTCTGTATGTACTACAATGTTTAAGGCCCAGGAGAATAAGAAATCCTAAGATAGTATTAAGTATATCATTGCAATGATGAGCCGGAGATGGGGTTCTGGCTAGGCAAAAGAGCAAAGCTTTTCCTCTTACCCACTCCGTGCACACTAAAGTCTTTCTAAGATACCACCATTTCTATGTAGTTCCAATGGCTTTTTGCTTCCACTCTTACCCCTAAATGTCTACTCTCCATACAGCAATCAGAGCAATATTTATTTTTATTTTTTTAATTTAAATCCAAGTTAGTTAATATATAGTGTAATAATGATTTCACGAATAGAATTCAGTGATTCATCACTTACATATAACACCCAGTGCTCATCCCAACAAGTGCTCTCCTTAATGTCCATCACCCATTTAGCCCATCCCCCCACCCAGCACCCCACCAGCAACCCTCAATTTGTTCTCTGTATTTAAGAGTCTCTTGTGGTTTGTCTCCCTCTCTGTTTTTATCTTATTTTTCCTTCCCTTCCCCTCCGTTCATCTGTTTTGTTTCTTAAATTCCACATATGAATGAAATCATATGATAATTGTCTTTCTCTGACTGACTTATTTCACTCAGCATACTACACTCTAGTTCCAACCACGTATTTGCAAATGGCAAGATTTCATTCTTTTTGACTGCTGAGTACTATCCGTTGTATATATATACAACATCTTTTTTTTTGTATTATCTTTATTTTTATTTTTTAATATAATTTATTGTCAAGTTGGTTAACATACAGTGTGTACAGTGTGCTCTTAGTTTTGGGGATAAATTCCTGTGATTCATTGCTTACATATAACACCCAGTGCTCATCCCAACAAGTGCCCTTCCTCAATATCCATCACCCATTTTTCCTTCTCCCCTGCCTCCACCCCCCCATCAACCCTCAGTTTGTTCTCTGTATTTAAGAGTCTCTTATGGTTTGCCTCCCTTCCTCTCTGTTTGTAACTATTTTTTCCCCTTCCTTTCCCCCATGGTCTTCTGTTAAGTTTCTCAAGTTCCACACATGAATGAAAACATGTTATCTGTCTTTCTCTGACTGACTTATTTCACTTAGCGTAATACCCTCCAGTTTCATCCGTGTTGCTGCAAATGGCAGGGTTTCATTCTTTCTCATTGCCAAGTAGTATTGCATTGTATATACATAAAAAAACCCACATCTTCTTTATCCCCGTCTTCATCAGTTGGTGGAAATTAAGGCTCTTTCCATAATTTGGTTATTGTTGAAAGTGCTGCTGTAAACATTGTGATACATGTGCCCCTATGAATCAGCACTCCTGTATCCTTTGGATAAATTCCTAGTAGTGCTATTTCTGGGTCATAGGGTAGTTCTATTTTTAATTTTTTGAGGAACCTCCACACTGTTTTCCAGAGCGGCTTTACCAGTTTGCATTCCCACCAACAGTCAAGAGGGTCCCTGTTTCTCCACATCCTTGACAGCATCTGTTGTTTCCTGCGTTGTTAATTTTAGCCACTCTGACCGGTATGAGATGGTATCTCAATGTGCTTTTAGTTTGTATTTCCCTGATGAGGAGTGATCTTTGAGCATCTTTTCATGTGTCTTCTGGATGTCTTCTTTGGAAAAGTGTCTACTCATGTCTTCTACCCATTTCCTCACTGGATTATTTGTTTTTTGGGTGCTGAGTTTGAGAAGATCTTTATTCTTTTTGGATACTAACCCTTTATCTGATATGTCATTTGCAAATATCTTTTCCCATTCTGCTGGATGCCTTTTAGTTTTGTTGATTGTTTCCTTTGCAGTGCAGAAGGTTTTATCTTGATGAGTTACCAATAGTTCATTTTTGCTTTTATTTCCCTTGCCTTTGGATATGTGTCGAGCAAGAAACTGCTGCAGCTGAGGTCAAAGAGGTTTTTTCCAACTTTCTCCTCTAGGGTTTTGATGGTTTCCTGCCTCACATTTAGGTCTTTCATCCATTTTGAGTTTATTTTTGTGTAGGTATAAGAAAGTTATATACCATATCTTCTTCATCCATTCATCAGTCGATGGACATTTGGGCTCTTTCCATACTTTGGCTGTTGATATTGCTGCTATAAACATTGGGGTGCATGTGCTCCTTCAACTCAGCATTTTTGTGTCCTTTGGATAAATACCTAGTAGTGCAGTTGCTGTGTCATAGGGTAGTTGTATTTTTAATTTTTTAAGGCACTTCTATACTGTTTTCCCACCAGCAGTGGGAGCAATCAGACTAGATAATTCCCCTGTTTACCCTCAATGGCTTCCAGCCATACTTAAACTAAAACCACTTCTTATTAAGGCCCATCAGACTCCATACATTCTGGCTGCTCCCCACCTCTGCCTACTCCTCTCTATCCACACTGGTGTTACTGCCAGTTATCAAACCTATAGCATGTGCCCACCGCTTCTCAACTTGCTATTCCTTCTGACTGGAACACCCTTCCTATGAGTTTGACATGGTTTACTTTCTCACTTGTTTCAAGATTGTGTTCACATGTCCATCTTCCTCTACCTCCATGCCTGTCCTCATATACCATTATTCCAAACTTCAAGAAATGTCAGTACTTGAGGTTCTATTTATTACTGTGTAATGGAATTTTTAATGCTTCAAATTATTCCATGTAACTATTCCCTGTTCTATCCCTACTGTGTCTTTGGGCCAACAACAGGTCTGCATATGGAAAGACAAATATATCTTTGTACCTAACAGAAAGATATAAACTTGTTAAAGCAACAATTTAGAATGACAAGGAGGATGTCAGAGGAGAGATTGTTTATTTGGTTTTACCTATAAAGTCCTGGATTCTTTTACTTTTAAATCTCTTATTTATTTTAAAAGTTATGTACAGTAAAATTCATTCTTTGTGATGTAGTCTTCTATGAATTTTGATATATATGCATAAAGTTACATATTCACCCCAATAATAAAGATATAAAACACTCCCCAAATTCCCTTATTCATCTGCTTCATAGTCAACCTCTTCTCCCACCCTCCCTCAACTCCTGTAATCACTTAGCTGCTCTTTATCTCTATCTTGATCTCTATCTCTAGCCCTTGATCTCCAGCTCTAGCTCTAGTTATTTTGAATGTAACCATTATTCAAGGTCCAGCTAGTCCTGATATCTGCAGGCATTATTCAAATCTGTACTTGATAGCAAAATAATTGGTAGAGCATGACTGAAAGAGTGTTAACTATGGATATAGTTAATAAATTATACATGAGCTTTTGTGGAAATGTGATATAGAATCTACAGGCAATACCTTAGCTGGAGTGGTTAGAAGAATGATTTCTGTCCTGGTCTGGCTTAGCCCAGATTCTTCCTCTCCTATTTTGTCAGGATTCTGCTAATTTCCTTCATCAGATCTGTTTTTGTCCTTCATACAGTTACTTCTTCATGTAATATTCGTAATATAGGTTATGGTTTTTCCCTTGAATTTACAAATGCCCAAAGTTTCTTTTAAGCACAGCATCATTGTCACTGAATTGCTAATGATGTCCACAAAAATTTTCTTCATCCCCCTGTCTCTTTCCATCTGAGTCCTCCACTGCGTCTGTGCTCCCTGGCTCAGGCAGTAGTTCCTTCTTAACCTAAGTGCTTTGTACTCTGCAGTTAGCTCTCTGGTTTGCCACATGTGTGTTTTGGTTGTGCCCTGGTACTGAGGGTTTAAGTGCTAACGTCCAACATACAGCCTGGTTACTGCAGCCATGGGGTATTCCTGTTTGACCATTTCATATCCACTAATCATTCGCACCCATGGAGAACCCTGGCCTATGAATTACATACTGAAATTGAATTTCCCAGGAGTAGGAAATAAGAAGTAGGAACAACAAAAAAGTTCACAGGTTGGTTCCTGTGCCTGCTGCACCTGCAGCATCAACCCTAGGGGTTAACATCAGGCAGGCTGATGGCAAAGTAGCTTCAATAACTATTCATGAGTCACAAATATGCTTAGGCTTTGTCCTGTGCATTTTAGAAGGGCTACATTGGGTTCTAGCTCTAAATTCACCTTGGACACCTCTTCGTTTCCTACTCCTGGCCACTCCTCACAAGACTCTTGAGGGAGATACACACCCAAATAATAAGGGCAATGTAAAACCAAGCAGCACTTTAGTTTCAGACTAGTAGTGCCATATGGCCTCATTTGGCAGGACAATGCTGTGTGTCCAGGTGTAGTTACTGGTAGCACTTTTTTTACTCTCAAAGTGTAACAATTTTGATTATAAATTATATGACTACCTTAGTTATATATAGCATATATGCACAACATATAACTCTCCCCCTCCCCATCGGGAGGGAATATGGAGCCGTTAGAAATCAGACAGACCAAGAGAAGGGCATAGGGTCAAAGAAAGAAATTAAAATTATTCTTAGTATTGCCAAATAAAATTGGCAGACAGAATTTTGTAATACCTCTTGGAGTGGAAGCAACACAGTCATAATGGCAGTTCTTAGGAGGGAGTTTGAGTTTTCACAGATATAGAGACTAATCAGAAATTTTAAGGCCCCTGAAACTAGGGAGTGTCGTCACAAAAGAATGTGGTCATGCAAGAAGGAGATGCAGGAAGCCATGCAGATCAGACCAGAACAGAGACCGATTCCTTAACCAAAGTAGCTGAAGGACGCACTGAAAGATTCTAACAGGAGTAAGTATACGGCAGAGGTCCTTTCATTGAGAGATGTTGGGGTCTATGTCACTTCTGGGAAGTATAACTGAAATTTCTTGTACATATAAAATTTTCTGGAAGACCTATCCATAGTTTTCATCAGATTCTCAAAAAGGTCCAAAAAGTTAAGAACCATTGCTTTAGGTGTTTCCAGTTTTAAATGTTTTAAAATATGTTAAAAGGTTGTTATTCCAGCATCATTCTATTTAGTCATTTTCAACACATCTACCACTAGTTTCACAAAATCCTAAGTCAGGGCCCCCTGGGTGTCTCAATTGGTTAAGCATCCAACTTTGGCTCAGGTCATGATCTCACAGTTCATGAGTTCAAGCCCCGCATTGGGCTCTATGCTGACAGCTCAGAGCCTGGAGCCTGCTTCACATTCTGGGTGTCCCTCTCAGCCCCTCCCCAATTTGTGCGCTCTCTCTCTCTCTCTCTCTCTCTCTCAAAAGTAAATAAACATTAAAAAAACACCTGTGTTAAATAAACCTTCACAGGTAAATAAAACCTGAGTTTTACAATAACGATTCCAATATCTGGGGTAGAAAAAAAAAACAGATAAACAGATAAATCGTTAACAAAATGCTCTCTTAACATAGCTTATTTCTCCCTAGGCATGTTGCACATTATAGAAGCCCTTGGTAATTCTATACTTCTGAGGATAACATAGAGGCAGTTTTGCAAGTTAAATATCATTTCAGATAAAGATGGGAGAGCTATGTCATGTATAAGAAAATAGACTGGTTCTGCAGTGCCATTTGAGAATGTTTTTGTTTCAGTTGACTTTTGGTTTAGTTTATTCCCTGTTGATACTGCATTTATGTGCCAGGTGAGCTAGGGTGTGATTGGTTTATATAGTTCTTATTTGTAATAAAATACTGAATGGTAGGCATCTCTACTTCTGCTATGACAAACCCCACACTTGTTCCAAACATTGAGTATCTGGATGCCCTTGTGAAAAAAATGTAACTTCTCTGGGCTTGTGGTTCCTTATCTCCAGACATGAATGAGAGCGTTGGCTTTCATTAGAAGTTATCAGAGGTTTCCTCCAACGGTGTAATTTTATGGCTTTGTATTTCTAGGAAGGCATCTGTGTTTATCATTCTCCAGTTTATGCCACAAACTCCTGAGGAGGAGAAGCACTTTATGTTCACTCAGGATATCTAATACAAAAAGTAAATAAAAGATAAAACATTGATTGAACAGCTTGGGAGAAGGCCTCTCAGGAGAGCCATGCTTCTCTAGTCTCCCTACTCCATGAAAAGACTGATTGGCCAAATTCTAGGAGTCCTGCCACAGTGCACAGAACCATATCATTCATTAAGGGTCAGACACACACACACACACACACACACACACACACGGACACATGCATGTACACATGAATGCACACACATGCAACATGAATTCTCTCTTTTTTATTCCTACAAGGCTTATCCTAGCTGGCTCTTTTGTATCCTCTTTCCCATCATGCAGAAAGAAATGAACAACTAAGCCAATTGCTGCTTCTCAGTGACAGGAGTCCTGGCCTTTACCCTCTTCCTTCTCCTGGGCACAGAGGTTTTTCTTGCAGAACCTCAGTCCTTCTGGTCTGATTTCTGAAATATGAGAAGGTGCTGGTACTCAGAAATAGGTCACGTGCCCCTACTGAGCGTACCAGAACATGGCAGGTGGGAGAGAGAAGAGCGTTTGAGGTTGAAGCGTTACATATTGGGTAACCCTACACTAGTTATAGACAACAAGTTAGAGACAACATTCCCCCAAGTTGAAAGTATCACTTCCTGGTCACAGTCAGAATTGAAAATGGGTCCCCCGACCAGACAAAATTATGAGGCTTTCATAACCCCAGCCTTAGCTAAGCAATGGCCATAAGTAAGCATTATTATTTAATCATATGCAAGTTGTTTTCATTCTGACAGTTATGATGGACCTGAAGAATATTACCCCCTGTACTCACACCTATAATATCATCTTAGGTGATGTCCCTGGAGGTTCAAAATCCAGTATACTTCACTCTAGAAATAGAAAATCTTGTGCATTTGACTCATATGTGGAATTTAAGAAACAAAAAGATGAACATATGGGAAGAGGGGGAGAGAAGAGAGGGAAACAAACTATAAGAGATTCTTAATGATAGAGAACAAACTGATAGTTTATGGACACAGGTGGGTGGGAGATGGGCTAGATGGGTGATGGGTACTAAGGAGGGCACTTGGGTGCCTGCCTGGCTCAGTTGGTTGAGCGTCCAACTTCAGCTCAGGCAGGTCATGACCTCGCAGTTCATTGGTTGGAGTCCTGCACCCTGCTCTCTGCTGTCAGCATGGAGCCTGCTTCAGATCCTCTCTCTCCCTCTCTCTCAGCTCCTTCCCTATTTGCATGCTCACTTGCATTCTGTCAAAAATAAATAAAAATTAGAAAAAAAATTTCTTTAAAGAAGAACACTTGTTGTGAGGCACCTGGGTGCCTCAGTTGGTTAAGCATCTGACTCTTGGTTTCAAGAGGTCATGATCCCACGGTTTCATGAGTTCAAACCCCATATCAGGCTCTGTACTAGGAGCATGGAGCCTGCTTGGGATTCTCTCCCTCCCTCTCTCTCTGCCCCTCTGCCACTCACACTATCTCTGTCTCTCAAAAGAAATAAACTTAAAAAAAAAAAGAATGGTGCTTGTTGTGATGAGCACTGGGTGTTGTATGTAAGTGATGAATCACTGAACTGTACTTCTGAAAACAGTATTGCACTGTATATTAACTAACTAGACTATAAATTGAAAAAAAAAATTTTAATGAAAATGAAAACACAACCCAAAGAATGGGAGAAAATATTTACAAATCATGTATCTAACAAAGGCCTAGTATCCAAAATATGTAAAGAACATTTACCACTCAACAGCAAAAAGACAGATAACCCAATTAAGGAATGGGCCAAGGACTTGAATGGACGTTTCTTCAAAGAAGACAAATGGTCAACCAGGACAAAAAGAGACGTTCAGCATCATTAGTCATCAGCAAATGCAAATCAAAACCACTCACTAGGATGGCTATAATAAAAAAGATGGACCATAATAAGTATTGGCAAGGATATGAAAAATTGGAACCCTCATACCCTGTTGGTAGAATGTAAAATGGTGTAGCCACCTTAGAAAACAGTTTGGCTAAACATAGAGTTACCATATGACCCAGTATTTTCATTCCTAGATGTATACTGAAGAGAATTGAAAACTCATGTCCACAGAAGAATTTGTATACAAATGTTCAGAGTAGCAGTAATCATAATAGCTAAAAAGTGGAAACAACCCAATTCCTCATCAACTGACGAACAGATACACAAATGTGATATATCTACACAATAGAATATTACTAGGCTATAAAAATAAATGAATTACTGATACACACAACAGATGAACATTAGAAATACTAGGCTAAGTTAAAGAAGCCAGAACCAAAAGCTGTGTATCACTCCCTTTACAAGAAATGTCCAGAAGAGGCAAATTCATAGAAACAGAAATTGGGGTAGTGGTTTACAGGGAGAGAAGAATGGTAAGTATATGCCAGTGAGTATGAGGTTTCTTTTTGGGGGGATGAAATGTTCTAAAATTGGATCATGGTGATGACTGCACAATTCTAGGAATATAAATCCTAGAGAAGTATACACTTTAAAAGGGTGAATTTGCTGTGGCAGCAGGCACATCCTTGACTTTATAGAACAATGCTGTTGAGTTGATGGGCCTGTACATGGGGTCGAAAATGCTCTGCCAAAAACCTCATCATTGGTGCCAAGGACCACACAACCACTCACATGGTGGCAGAAGTTGACAGGGTGACAGGTTCAACAGCCAGTTTAAAACCTATGCTATCTGTGGGGCCATTGGCAGGATGGGGGAGTCAGATGACTCTATCCTCCTACCAGGCAAGGCCCACAGCATCGTTTCAAAGAACTTCTAACTGGAGAGGATCACAGATGTGGAATATCTATCATAAACAAATAGCAAGGAAATAAAAAAGTAAGTAGCACAAATCAAAATAAGATAAGTGTGAATTTTATGGCATCTGAATTATATCTCAATCAAGCTGTTATTTTTCAAATGTCCGGTACACAGTAGGTATTTAATAAATATTGTTGATTTCATTCCCATCAGGCTAAATTCAGATAACAGAGCTGAGGCTATTTCCAGCCCAGGGTTTAACAACTTTTGTCCCCTTCCGCAGCATCAGGTGGGAGTGCCTGAGGGCTTCCAGTGAAGGAAATTGGAAATAGCTGTCCAGGTTGTTGGGCTGGGAGGAGGAGCTGGTAAAGAAAAGGGAATCCAAAATTAGGAAACAGATGCAGATTCTCTCAACAGAGGCCATTCTAGTCAATAAAGTAAGGGAAAAGGTGGAAAATAGAACTTGAGACAAGAGACCAGAGGTTTGGGATCTGAAGGCAACTTAATTCAATGAACAGCTTCTTATATCCCCCTCCCTGAGTTTCATTTGTCTGCCCACTTGATTTCTCATAGAGCAAGGACAGGGATCCCACTGCTTATACTCAAGTTGATTCAGTCATTTTACTGCTAGGAAACTGTATCTTTTCCTGTTTCATTGAGATGTAGTTGACATATAACTATTCCTTTTAGGTGTATGACATGATGGTTTGATATATGTATATATTGTGAAATGATCACCACAATAAGTTTAGTTAACATCTATGACTTCATATAGTTAGAATTTTTTTTTCTTGTGATGAGAACTTTCAAGGTCTGCTCTCTTGGCAACTTCCAAAAGTATAATGTGTTAACTATAGTCTCAAAAATGTATATTACATCCCCAGAACTTATTTATCTTATGTTTTAATTAAATAATTATATTACTAGGCATGGAAATAAAGAACAACAAATGAGATTTGAATTTCTACAATGTTGGGTCCCCTATCCTGAGTATAAGTGAAAAACACAGTGGCAATTTATTGTGCTATATTAGCAATACAGGTAACACAATCTGTTTATAGGTAAACAGATATAATTGGACTGCTTAAGTCTTCATTCAATGCAATCTTTTATGCAGATAAAGAATATTATATATTTATTAATTTAATTAATACCATTAAACAAATCCTTGTGGGAATAGAACTAAAACATATTCAGAACCGAATGTTTACTGGGCACTGTGTATTAAGCACTGTCACAAATGTGATCCAGAGATAAAGCCTAAGAGAGAGCCTTCGAATCTTATGACTGGATAACAGTGGCCTTTGAAAAGCAGTTTCATTAGAGAGGTGAACCAGAATTGGAAGGATTATAGTGAGTGTGTAGTGAAAAAGTAAAAGTAAAGGTGTGGACTCCTTCTCCAAGTCTAGCAGTAAAAGGAAGAACAGATGAGATAGCTTGAGGAAGAGGCAAGGCAAAAAAATTATAGTAACTCATTTCTCTGATTATTTAATATGGGCCCAATGTAGATAGTTTGGAAGAACAGAGAAAGTATAGAGAAGTATACAGGAGTATAACATTGTATATACATTTCTGTATACAGAAAATAAAAATGATTTATGATCTTTACATAAAAATAAACAAACTACAAAGCTACATTTTCTGTGTCAATTCCTATCAAAGAAACTTGAATAATGAATTATTTAAAAGCTGGTATACAATTTAGATTTCTAACTAATCAAAGTATATTTCTATTAAAGTTAAAGAAAGGGGCACTTGGGTGGCTCAGTCATTTGAGTATCCAACCTTGGCTCAGGTCATGATCTCACAGGTTCCTGAGTTGGAGCCCTTACTGCTGTCAGCGCAGAGCCCACTTTGGATCTTCTGTCTCCCTTTCTCTGCCTTTCCCCCCGCTTGTGTGCTCTGCATCAAAAATGAATAAATATTAGGGACACCTGGGTGGCTCGGTCGGTTGAGTGTCTAACTGAACTTCAGCTCAGGTCATGATCTTGTGGTCCATGGGTTCATGACCCATGTCAGGCTCTGTGCTGACAGCTCAGAGCCTGAAGCCTGCTTCGGATTCTGTGTCTCCCTCTCTCTCTGCCCCTCCCCCGCTTGCACTCTGTCTTTGTCTCTCTCTCTCTCTCTTTCTCTCAAAAATAAATAAATATTAAAAAAATGTTAATACAAAAATGAATAAACATTAAAAAAATAAAGACAGAAGTAAAGGACAAAAAGTGACTTTTCTTTTATGGCAGATGTTTAATTTGAAGGAAACGTATGGAAGTAACTGAAGCCACTTGGTACTACTTAGACATTATTTTGCTTGTTGACAACAATAAACTTTTGTTGACAGAAGTAGATCTAATCACAAGAAAAAAAGTTCCTAACTATGTGTGGTGGTAGATGTTAACTAGACTTACTGTGGTGATTTTTTTTGCAGTGTATACATATGTTGAATCATTATGTTGTACACCTGAAACTAACAATGTTATATGCCAATTATTTCTCAATTTTAAAAATAATAAAAATTAAAAAATGTGAAGGAGCAAACCAAAAAAAAATGCATTTCATTCCCATATAACAATCCATTCCATTCCCATATAATAATCAAAATTATGGACTTCATTTACATTTTAGGTTCTCCTCCCCACATTTGGCTCAGATCTGCTGCACCCATGGCAGCCTGCAGGCAGAGAAGCCACAAGTCAGGAAAGGGAGTATGAATTATTTCTTCTCTCCCTTCCATTGCCCTTCTACTGCTCCTCCCACAGCGTTATAGCTCTCCAAGGCTGACATGCAGAGAGCAAGGAGAGGAAAGCAGGGCAGAAAAATTCTCACTTAACTGATGCTGATGCTGGCTGCCGCTGGCTCCTTTTAGACTTGGAAGACTTGTCAGTCTGGTTTTTTTCTCTCCTGGAAGGTGTTTGGGTTTCTTGCAAACCCTGTCACCACCACTGCGGGGATCTCAAATCCATTTCTATTCCAGCTAGTCATTTGTGACTTCTTCCATACCCTGAGGTATCCACTTTGGGCCTTCTGTTCCTGAGGTTTCCACTTGGACAGGAACTGAGACCACTCAGGTTGACTTTTGTCACGTTATCCACCTAGACCTGATCTCTGGGAACCATGAAAACTCTTGCACCGTGACAGACTCTAAAATGGCAGCTACTTCCCAAACTACAGCCATTGACCGCTTCCTCTAAGCTCTCAGTCCTTTATTTAAATTTTTCAGGAATAATTCTGACACCGGTCTTGTGTCTCCCAAACTGTGCGAGACACATATTAAGCTCTTTAGGTGGTTTCCCTAAGTTCCTCTCTCTTGCCTTCAGCTGAAGGGGAAGCACCTGTACCTTCACACTCTTCCCACCATGTATGGTATCATCATACTTATAAATTTATATAAAATTATATGTGCATATATTTACATTTTTAAATAAAAAATAAATATGACAAGGTCATAAGAAAGAGTCAAGCACAGTGCCAGGAAGATAGTAAGCATGAATGAAGGTTAGCTATTATTGCTAAATATTAGTTTTTCTGAAAGGTCATTTATATGATTGTTAAGAAATGGAGAATAAAAGAGTCATCTTTAGAAGACCTGGCTAGCTACACACCAGGAAACCAATTCCCTTTATTAAAATAAAATTAAAAATATTAAGGACTATGCCTTCTGACTTATATTTTTACAACAAAGGTGGTGTAACATGTTAAGAGAGATCAATCCATCTGCAGAGGCAAAGAAGGTTTTACCAAAACATGAACCACTAAGAAAGAAAAACTAGACATACGTGGCACAGCATGCTGAAAATGGTTAGGATTTAAAAGAAATTAAAAAAAAAAAGCAGGATGGTACAGTTAATAGAGCAATTTTGGTGCCATCTGAATATTTTTTTTATAAACAAGGTGGAATATAAATGAAATAAATTATAATAGCTCTAATTTTTCCTTGCAGATCACATAATGAACATGACAGAAGCAATTGGTGGGGGATAAAAATGGCTGAAGTGATCAGATTGCCATGTTCTTATTATATGGGGCATCCAGACCTAGCCAGAGATATTCATGCACTCAGTATCCATGCCTTCATTAAAAAAATATGCACCTACTACGTATGAGGTGTTCTCCTTAGAGCCTGTGATCGATATAAACAACTATGACACAGTAATTGGCCTTAAGGCATGTACGGTCTAGTTGCAAAAGATAAACAAAGCATGCTGTCTTTCAATTTAGAAATTTTGTGTAAAACTAAACTAGCTAGGTAGAGTGTTAAGTATTTATCATTAGAAGAAACATTTGCTGTTACCATCAAATTCTATGTATTTTCAAATTCTAGGTGCTTATTTTCAAGTTTGTAGGTGTTGAGTAGTAGATAAAAGATGCATATGGTAAAAAGAATGATTCAAATGATACAAAAGAGTATTGGTTTTAAAATATCATGTTTATATGCATTTCTTACATACCATGATATAAGAAATGCCCTAATTTTCAAAGATACTAGTTTTTACTTCTTTAGCCTATTGTTTCATTTCCTTCTCTAATTTACTTCAATCCCCATGGCATGCAATATGCAGAACTTGATCGGTTATATTTCAGGGCAGCCTAACACTTGGCCACATGTCATTCCCTGTTCTCTTTACAGAAATTCTGCAGTGTTTTCTCTAAATTTTTTTTTCCTATGACATAATCTATCTTCTTTTTTCTGTTGTTGTTCTCTCCATTTCTTTCTTTCTTTTTTTAAATCTCTAATCACATAAAGCAATAGAGATCTAAAACTCCTTATTTCAGCGTCTTCTAATCGCTACTGAATTCTTCCCAGACCCATGATTTAACATCTGTGTTCAATATTCTAATCTACCAAAGAAGACTGGGGCTCAGTTTAACTTGCTTCTTTCAACCTGGAAGAGCAAGAAAAAAAAAAAGGCAGAATAACTGAACTCATCAGCTTCCTCATTTGAGATCTCCATTATATAGCTTCATTACTTTGACATGAATTCCCTAGACATCAGACTCACCCATACTCAAGTTTAAGGGCAAAAGCATCCCAAGGACAAATATAAATTACTTTTGGATTACTCAACTTCTGCTTCTTCTGATACAGACAATTTAGTTGACATTATTTTTTACTCAGTGAAAAGTGATACCTTTGGCTAGCAATTAGCTTTTTATATAACTTTTGCAATATTGTATCCCAAAGAGAGTAACTCTTTTAAATGTTATATTTAAAATAACTTTAAAATTGGGTTATAATGAGGGATTCTTGAAAAATTCCCAGCTAATTTTAATGCCCTAGCTTTAAATAATGCTGAAGCACAATGGCTTCTTCTTGAAAATTTGACAACCAAAATGGTACTAATTAAAGCAATGTGTGCAGTTTTCTTAGGGCTCTAAAACAAAATAGAATTTGAAACTCAGTAACAAACTAGAATGACTGTCAGAAAATTAGCTAATTAAAAGATTTTAAAAGTATCACATATGTAATGCAGTAGAGAATAGGTAGTTCTACCTATGCAATTATGTGAATGCAATTTATGTGATTCTTTTAAAAAGATAATACCTGAATGCATTTGGCAGTGCTGACAGTTGTATAAGCTTGACCCTCAGGTATAACTGAGGCCCTGAATCGAGGATGGGACAGGAGGAAAAACAGAGCCAGTCATAGAGTTGGGTTATGGGGCAGCAAGCTAATGTTCAAATGACAAATTCACCATGGACTCAGACTGGCATCGAAATTTGGTCCATTCCAGTTGGAAAGGGTACAGAGAGTAGAAAATAACGAAGTCAGGGGAGGCAGTGGTTTTGGATTTCAGGAGCAGAAGTCTAACAAAGCCTTGGATTTATGGAGCACAGGATTCAGCTGCTCAAGAGCAGGCTGTTAGGATCCCTTTCACATGGATTTGGTTCAGTGTTCCTGATCCAAGGGGGAGCTTGAATTCTGAAGAGTTAACTGAGGCAGAAATCCAGTCAAATGGCCTGGAATAACACAGAGCGATGAACAGAGGCTGTAGTTTGGGGGCATATAAGAAGCCAGGGTTCTCCCTAGGCACACAAAACCCAGGCTTAAAGCAGTGAGATTAATCCCACACTCCAATGGCTCTGGTTTGAGTCTGATAAAATATTGCCTCTTACGTACTATGATCAAAGCAATGGCTGCATGGAGTCAGGAAGGTGGTGAGGCTAAATGTCAGACTGAGGATATCTGTGCCTTAAAAAGAGCATGACCAGTGAAGGCAAAAACCAGTAAGGGCCTCATCCTCAAAAAAGTTATTCATGATACAGAAGCAAAAGAATCCTAAAAAGGAATGGTTTGTACTTGGATACATTCAAAAGAAGGTGCTACTTAACTGATACATCCAGTGAGGACACAAAAGTGGTACCTCCTGAAGGATACTTAATGAACTAATTTTTTCAACCCAAAATGTTAACAGAGCTAATAATCATAGATACATTTACTGAGCACCTCTATTGGGCCAAGCATTCTAGAAGGCTCCCAAAAACCTACAAGGCAGTTAGACTATTATCACTATTTTACAGACAGGGAAACTAAGAATCAGAGAGATACAGTAAATGATCCCCAGCTACTCAGCTTACAACTGAGTCTAGTTCCAGTAAAGCAGTTGAGAAGAAATAGGCTTATATTATAGTCAGTTAACTTAAGCAAAAACAAACAACAACCACAAAAACCCAAAAAACAAAAACCAGATTAGACATATAGTCAAGCTTACTTTAATGTATTTATACACATACAAAAAAGTGATAATGAAATACAAGCTTTACTACTCTGATGTTCTAATGCTTACTGGTCCTTTCTCATTCAGATATTAGTGAAATGTTTACATGTCTACTGTTCTCAGGCTCTGCCTGGGTTTTCTTTTTTTCTTTTTCTTTTTTTGCCTGGGTTTTCTTAGTGCCTGCCTTTTTACTCCACCAGTTGGTCTACAGATACATTACCCCAGTTTCTATGCTAATCCTAAGTGAAATGGAACTTCTGTGTAAAATCTGTTGGTATTTAAATTCCAACTTAAGTTTCCTACATGACTTCAGATAACACCCAAACATTACTATGGAGCCTCCTCCCAGCCACTCTCAAGCAATTGACATCAACTAACACCTGATGACAGGACAAGCTAAGGAATGAGGTTAATATTGTTAGCAAGGATAATAAAAATTTATTTCATTTGTATCTTTTATGGATAATAAACATTTTAAAGAAAATGACCACAGACTCTTTAAAATTATAAAGTAGATGCTATGGAGGCCAAGCTACATCTATTCACCAAGAAGTTTCATTATAAAGGAACATTTATAATTAACACATAATATTAAGTAGAGATCAATTTCCAGAGATAAAAATAGTATAGTTGTAATATGTAAATATGTGCATCACATAAAGAAGGAGGCAGTACTAACATTTCACTGATTTCCAAGCAAAATAATGTCAGATGTGTCAAATCAGAAGTCTAAATTGAGCATCTGAAGGGAGAATGAAGGCCAGGGTTAGGGATGGGAGGGGAATGTTCCCTGATGCAGGGAAGGGAAGAAAAAAAAAAGTAGTGGCATTCACAGTAATTGGAGTAAAGAAGCAGACTTTCATCAAGGTAGGGCAGATTCGAGGTCCTAGAAAATGCTGGTGGCAATTAAACATCTTTTTGTCAGTCCATCCCACCAGCTCCCATCTCCTACCTCCAAATTTACTAGCAGACTGTGCTCCACTTACGTGACCTTAATGATGGCTCCAAACAAGGAGAAGAGATGCAAGCCAGTTATGATGGTTTAGCCAACCATATAGCTAGAGGAGCAGTGTCCACACAAGACCACCCTCACTTATGACGCCAACTACATATCTGGGCAGTTCCCCAAACCACCCTCAGTTTTGATCATTTGCTAGAAGGACTCAGAACTAAAACTAAAAACTGCTACAGCCACAGTTGTGGGCTATTACAGGGATTAAAATTGGCCAAGAGAAAAGATACATAGAGCCGAGTCCAGGAGGGGGCCAAATGAGGAGCTTCGTGTTCTCTCAACATGGAGTCATGGACAGAGTTAACTCCTTCTAGCCACAATGTGTGAAGATATGCACAGCCAGCAGAGGAAGCTCACCCCATCTTTGATATTTAGAGTTTTATTGGAATCCCATTACATACCACCTATGTGGCTGAACTGTAGTCTCCATTGGAGGTTGGGCTGATATCTTTAGTCTCCAAGCCCTTCTGGAGGCAAAACTGACACTGAGTGACCCAAAGCCCCCATCATAAATCACATTTTTAGACTGATACTGCATCGGGCAAATCCCCCAGGCAAAAATATTCCTATCAGCAAGACATTCCAGGGGCCTAGAGATCACCTCCTCTTAGTTTGGGGTAAAGGGAGACCTCCCTTTGGGTAAGGTTAATTCTTTACTACATACCGGGCCAATCAAATTCTTCGTCAGGAATTTCCTTTTTGGAGATAGAGGAAAAGGAACTGTCTTAGGATCCCCAGAAGCAGAGCTTGAGACAAGATTCTTTCGTGATTTGCTGAAGGAGTGTTCCCAGGAGAAAGCTATCAGGATGTGAGTGAAGCACTACAGGACAGGGGAAGATATTAAGTAGAAGAAATAGTTTCAGCTGAAGTCTAGTCATAGCCTAATTCCACCAGAAGCTCTTGGGCATGAATGATTGCACCTCAGAACTGACCTACCTTGAGAAGGCATTTTGTACCCTCATATCATGTCAGCCATTGGCTGTCGGCCACCAGTGGGGGTGGGGCATTATTTCTCAGGCATTTCTGGATGAAGCAGCAACTAGTGGCCCAAGGCAGTTCTCCAAAGTTTGGCGCAGCTGTAAGCCAGTATCAATCAGCCACACTGGCAACAGCTCAAAGATAGATGCACTGACATGGAAAAGGGGGAGGATGGGTGGGCCACCAATAACATTTATTATACTCCATGCTGGCACTTGCTCAGATCAGCTTGCCTGTCACAGTTAGTTCACTATACCCAGTCACAGCTTCTCCAGGATTCTGGTTAATCACAATTTGGGGGAAAAGTTACAAAAGAAGGGTCAATGGGATGGACTTCTGCCCCTTGCTGCTTTATTTGATCACAAGGCCAGATACTCATCATGTCCCTCCTCTACTTTTTATTCTTAAATATTCTACCCGTTGACAAGCATTTCCACTGGTCTAGGTTTGTGTGATGGAATAGCCCAGACCCTCAGTGGAAACAGCAGCAAGACCCTTCTGAAGCTCTGGTTGCTGTTTGTCAATTTATAGTTAGAATCAGGCAGGGAGTACCAAGAGATGCCACAAAGCATCTGAATTTCTTCTCTTTTATGTATCAATATACCTATTTAAATGATGAAGTTCAGATACCCCTGCCAGTGTGGTAATTACTTTCTTTGCTTACCAGCTGCTATTAAAGGGACAAGAAATGCAAAGTGACCAGAAAGCAGCTATAAAGTTTAGAGGTAATCTATGTTGCTTGGGACAAAGACCCCCACTGCAATAGAAATTCAGACCTCTCAATCCACATATCCTAAAGCTGCAAGGACAAGAAAACAAATTCTCCAAGTGGGTCATCAGGAGTAATGTTGACTGGGGATACTGAACTGATGTACTCTAACTGCTGGGGATATAGCACCATATAATATTCATCCCTTTGAGATGTATACACCATTCTGAAGAATAGTGCCCCTTTCTCACATGAGAATCATCTCTAATTCTAGCACCTCAGCAGAAGCTTTGAAAAAACCATTCCAATTGATAACAACACAAATGGAAAGATGTTCCATGCTCATGGAATGGAAAGATTAATATTGTTAAAATGTCCATATTACCCAAAGCAATCTATAGATTCAATGAAATCCCTATCAAAATACCAATAGCATTCTTCACAGAACTAGAACAAACAATCCTAAAATTTGTATGGAAGCACAAAAGCGCCCAATAGCCCAAGACATCTTGAGAAAGAAGAAAAAAGATAAAAGTTATCACAATTCCAGATTTCAAGATATAATACAAAGCTGTAGAAATCAAAATAATATTATACTAGCACAAAACAGACACATAAACCCATGGGACAGAATAGAAAGCCCAGAAATAAACCCACAATTACCTAATCAATTAATCTATAACAAAGGAGACAAGAAAATACAACGGGGAAAAGACAATTACATGCAACAGAATGAAATTGGACCACTTCCTAACCCCATACGTAAAAATAAACTCAAAACTGATTAAGGACCTCAATGTGAGACCCCAAACCATAAAAATCCTAGAAGAGAACACAGGTGGTAATTTCTCTGACATGGCTGTAGTGACATTTTTCTAGATATGTCCCCTAAGGCAAGGGAAACAAAAGCAAAAATTAACTATTAGAACTTCATCAAAATAAAAAGCTTTTGCACAGCAAAAATACATCAATAAATACATCAATAAAGCAAAAAGGCAATATATTGAATGGTAGAAGATATTTGCAAAAGAAATATTAACCAATAAGGGGTTAATATCTGAAATATATAAGAACTAAACTAAACTAAAATATATAATAACTTATACAACCCAAACGAAAAAACCCCAAACAATCCAATTAAAAAATGGGCAGAGGTTCTGACTGGACATTTTCCAAAGAAGACATGCAGATGGTCAATAGACGCATGAAAAATCCTCAACATTACTAATCATCAGGGAAATGCAAATCAATACCCCAATGAGATATCCCTTTACCCCTGTAAGAATGGCTAAGATAAAAAAACAAGAAATAACAAGTGTTGATGAGGATGTTGAGAAAAAAGGAAACTTCATACACTGTAGGTGGGAATGTAAATTGCAATATCCACTGTATAAAACTGTATAAAAAGTATGAAAGTTCTGTATAGAAAGTATGAAAGTAACTCAAAAATTAAAACTACAAATACTATATGATCCAGTAATTCCACTTCAGGGAATTGCCAAAGAAAACAAAAACACCAATTTGAAAAGATATACACATCCCTATGTTGACTGCAGCATTATTTACAATAGCCAAGATATGGAAGCAGCCTAAGTATCCAATGACAGAAGAATAGATAATGAAAATGTGCAATACATATATATACGTATGTATATACGTATATACGTACATACGTATATACATACGTATATATATATATGGCACATGGAGTATTACACAGCTATAAAAAGGATGAGATCATGCCATTTGAGACAATACGGATGGACTTAGAGGGTATTACGCTAAGTGAAAAAATCAGACTGAGAAATGTAAATACTATATGATTTCACTCATATGTGACATCTAAAAAAAATTAATAAACAAAAAGCAGAATCAGACCTATAAATACAGAGAACAAAATGATGGTGGCCAGAGGGGAGGGAGGTGGGGTGATGGACAAAATAGGTGAAAAGGAGTGGGAGATAACAGGCTTCCAGTTATGGAATGAATAAGTAAGTCACAGGGATAAAAGATATAGCATAACATAATATTTATGGTCAGTGGTATCGTGATAGCATTGCATGGCAACAGATGGTAGCCACATTTGTGGTGAGCATAGCATAATGTATAAATTTGTCAAATAACTATGCTGTATACCTGAAACTAATGCAACAACGTGTGTTAACTATACTCTAATTAAAAAACAAAGAAGGGGCACCTGGGTGCCTTAGTCGGGTAAGCGTCCAACTTCAGCTCATGTCATGATCTTGTGGTTCATGGGTTTGAGCCCTGCGTCGGGCTCTGTGCTGACAGCTCAGCGCCTGGAGCCTGCTTCAGATTCTGTGTCTCCCTGTCTCTCTGGCCCTTCCCTGCTTCACTGTCTCTCTCTAAAAAATAAACATTAAAAAAAAATTAAACAAACCCCCCAGCCATTCTACCAAATTATCAGGTTGATAGCTCCTAGTAAATCAGTCTGTGAACCATCAAAGAGTAAGTAGAGTTAGACTCTGTGGATAAGAAAAACACACCCATACCCAGAACCACAACAGTAAAAATGAATGTTTGTTCTTTCAAAGATGGACATTATCTCATGTAAGCAACTTGCCACGAAATGATGGCAAGGAAACCAAATGGTCTTCTCAATGGAGGGCAAATGCTCCTTTCAACTCTCCCGAGCAAAAAACAAACATTTTGGCCCTTTAGTTCAGTACCAAACTCCATGGTCATTGTCAAGGTCAATAGTACCCCTCTTCCCCTGCTCAGGTTGCAACATTTCTGACCAGGAGATCCTTCACATATGTGTTTAGAAAAGCGTCCTTATCTATAGTACAATCTGTATAAATGAAGAATTCTAAATTTATCCAAAGCATTGAGGTGCATTAAGACCAGTTCCTCACTTACCAGAGGCTTCTATTTCCACTTTAAAGTTAGCTTATCTTTTTTAATTTTTAAAATATATTTTTAAAGTTTATTTTTTGAGAGAGAGTGGGAGAGGGGCAGAGAGGGGGAGAGAAAATCCCAAGCAGGTCCCTCACTGACAGCACAGAGCCTAACGCGGGGCTCAAACTCACGAATCTTGAGATCATGACCTGAGCCAAAACCAAGAGTCGGACGCTTAACCAACGGAACCACCCAGGCTCCCTAAAGTTAGTTTTACCTTTGAATGCTATTTGTTGTATAAAATGGAAGGAAAATAAGAGTTACAGTCCTGTCTTCTTTACTAAACATTGCTTGTCTTGCCTAAAACAGCTAAATGTGCCTTTTCAATTATTTTAATCCAATAATTTAAATATCTTAAAGGAAAGTAGAATACACCTGAAAATAATGTAACATTATGTGTCAACTATACTCCAATTTAAAAAAGAAGTAGAGGGGGCACTTTTCTTAATTTTTTCATTTCTTATCCATTGGCATTCCAGCTTTCCAGTTTTAAAGATTCATGCCACATTTTGCTGTTTGTCTTTTAATTATGTGCCATCCCCTCTATTTTTTAAAGATTATCTCAAGTGGCGCCTGGGTGGCTCAGTTGTTTAAGCATCTGATGTCGGCTAGGGTCATGATCTCATGGCTAATGAGTTTGAGACCCACGTCAGGCTCTGTGCCAACAGCTCAGAGCCTGGAGCTCGCTTCATATTCTGTCTGTCTGTCTGTCTGTCTCTCTCTCTCTGCCCCTCCCCTGCTCACGGTCTCTCTATCTCTCAAAAATAAATAAACATTAAAAACAATTTAAAGATCACTTCAAAACCTGAGTTTATCACAAAGTTCCTTCTATAGTTAATTTTGTTTCCTTATGTGCAGGTTACCTCACTTTCCCAATGAAATAACTGAATAGTGATAATTTCATATACATAAGAATCTCGTATATTTTTTAAACCATATTTCTTTACAGATATCCTAGACCGAGTACCATAACTCATTTTTCTGTATTTAAAGTAAAATAAATTTCTGACTGGGACAATCCCATTTTCAGGTCCAAAGCCAGTGGAACCAGAAAGAACATGGCCTCCTCTTCAGAGATTCCAATCACAATTATCTTCAGCTCTTTGTTAGTGAGATTTAAATTCATAGTTGTATTTCCCATTACTGCATTATCTACCTTTTCAGAGAAGAATTTTTCCTCAGGGCTGGCATGTATCTTTAGAAATCTCTCTCTTCATTAGAGTCTATAAAAAAGTCCAAACTCAAGTTATTTTTGCCACTATCATTAATTTGATTTTGTTGTTTTCTTCACACTTTTCACATAACATCATTTCCATCCAGAAATCCTGTCCTCTTTAAAATTGCATAATATTTTCTGAAAAATGGATTCTTTGTTCCAAGAGTTTGAAACACTCTCTAATAAAAAAGACAAAATAAAATTTCAACCTGATCTACAAGCTCTGGAAGTTCAGAGATGGGACAAACTGGAAAGAGAAATGGCTTTGTAATTAAATCATGGATAGGTTGTAACCTATTCATGCATGAGATGGAATGAGGAAATGTATTTCAAGAAAACAAGAAGAACTGGAAAAACTCAAGATGTATTCAGAGGATGAGTGAACTAGTTTATTTGGAGGGTTTGGAGACTGAGACATAAGACTTATATCTGGAATAGAAATGTGGAGGATTTACATGCCAAGCTAAGAATTAGTGTCCTAAGAATTAGGATATTATTCTAAACAGAAGTTCTAGATGGTGTTTAGGAAGTGAACTGATGTTATCAAAACTATTTTGGGAATATGTGTGAAGGCATTAAGCAGAACTATTAGGAGAACTAATACCAGTAAAGAATTTTGAAGTAATTCAATCATGAAAGAATAAACACTCATATTGATGGTAGCAAAAATGGAAATAATGGATACACAGGAAACCCATTTAAAACACAGGGCTTGTTTGGCTGTTCCTGAAACATTAAATATACATTTATCATATGATCCAGCAATTCCACCCCTAGGTATATTCTCAAAAAAATTGAAAACAGGTATTCAAACAAAAACCTGTACACATGTGTTCATAGTAGCACTACTCATGATAACCAAAAACATGTAGCCAACTCAAGTGTTCAAATAATGAAAGAATAAATAAAATGTGGTATATTCATATGATGAAATCTTATTTGTCAAATAAAAGGAATGAAGTAATGATACATGCTACAACAAAGATGAACCTTGTAGGCATTATGAAGTAAGCCATATATGGGGGCCTGGGTGGCTCTGTCAGTTAAGCATCCAACTCTTGATTTCAGCTCAGGTCATGACCTCACTGTCTTTAGATGGAGTCCAGCTCTGTGCTGAGTGTGGAACCTGCTTGGGAGTCTCTCTCGCCCTCTCTTTCTCACCCTCCCCTACTCGTACACACACACTCTCTCTTGAAATAAGTAAATAAACTTAAAAAAAATTAGCTATACACAAAAGTACCAATATTGTATGATTCCATTTATTTGAAATATCCAGAATAGGCAAATCTATAGAGACAAAAAGTAAATTAATGGTTGCCAAGGACTGGGGAAAGGGGATGATGGGGACTGACTATTTAATGAGTACAGGGTTTCTTTTCATGATTTTGGAAATGTTCTGGAACTAGATAGTGATAATGACAACATACCACTGTAAACGCCACTGAACTGTATATTTTCAAATGGTCAAAATGGAAAATTTTATAATATGTGTATTTTACCGCACAGCACATACACACACACACACACACACACGCGCGCACACACACACACACACACACACACACACAAATCACAGGGCTTGCTAATTGACTGGAAATGTTAGGGAGAAAGGGTAAGCCATGATATTGTCATTTATAGTGTGGTTTATTGGTGGGGGCATCTGGGTGACTCAGTCAGTTGAGCTTCTGACTCTTGATTTCAGCTTAGGTCACGATCCCAGGGTCATGGGATTGAGATATGCCTCAGGCTCTGTGCCTGCTTAAGATAGATGATAGATAGATAGATAGATAGATAGATAGATAGATAGATAGATAGATAGATAAAGTATGTTTGGTTGGGTATTGATGCCACCATTAATTGAAAGATGAAAATTAATTAGGGAGCTTATTTAGGAGGAAACAATGTGGCAATCACCCCCTTATATGGCAGGGAGGTTATGGGTTCAACATTAGGTTTTCTTTCTGTTTTTTAAGGTATCATTGACACATAATGTTACATTAGTTTTGGGTGTACAACTTAGTGATTTGACAAGTTTAGACATTACTCTATGTTCACAAGTATACCTACCAACTGTCCCATTACATTATTATTATAATATCATTGACTGTGCTCCTTATGCTCTGCTTTTTATTCCTGTGACATATCTATTCTATAACTGGAGATTTGTATCTCCTACCCCTCTTTACCCATTTTGTTCATCCCTCACCCCGTCTCCTCTAGCAACCATCAGTTTGTTCTCTGTATTTACAGGTTTGAATCTGCTTTTTGTTTGCTTATTAACTTTTTAGATTCCATTTATGAGAAGAATCATATGGTATTTGTCTTTTTCAGTCTAATTTATTTCCCTTAGCATAGTATACTCTAAGTCCATCCATGTTGTCTCAAATGGCATGATCTCATCCTTTTTTTGGGTGTGTAATATTCCATTGTGTATATATACCACATTTTCCTTATTTATTTGCCTCTTGATGGACACTTAGGTTGCTTCCATGTCTTGGCTATTGTAAATAATGCTGCAATAAACATAGGAGTGCATTTATCTTTTCAAGTTAGTGTTTTCAATTTCTCTGGGTAAGTTAAGTACCCAATAGCAGAATTACTGGATCATATGGTATTCCTATTTTTAATTTTTGAGGAACCTCCATACTTTTTTCCACAGTGGATATACTAGTTAACATTCCTACCAACAGTGCACAAGTGTTCCTTTTTCTCCACATCCTCACCAACAATTTTTGTTTCTAACATTAGATTAGAATGACTCATTAACAAGGGAGTATAAAGATCCTGCCATTTGTGTCCAACATAGGAAAACTATGATGAGCCAAGCTTTTCTATGGGTTCCATCAAGGCTGTCATTAGAGCCTGCATAACAGCTCAACTTCTCCATCTGCCTAATCCTGCCTCTTTGATCACAATGGTACTCCCTAATATCATCCTGCACCCTAAACTCCAATCCACTGTGCTTCCCAGAAAATCCAATCTGCAATAATTGGTGCCAGGAGAAGTCTCAGAAAACAGTTAAGAAGGGGATTTAGAGCTAGTTCATTCACTACCAGCTTGGTGAAGAAGATGTCATCACTGATAGTAAATGAAGTAACAACAGCCTCTGGCTGCAGGGAGCCATCCAATTGTTCAAATTTCCGCTAGTAGTGAGCTGGAATGGCATAGTAGTGAAAAGAAATACCCTAGCTGATTTGATGTATCAGACATTTGAAAAATACAGATACAGTAGTAACTACAAGAACAATGGAATTCCATAGATAATGCCAAATTGGATTGATGCTCTAGAAAAAGATAAAAGGCTAAGAGAATTAATAGGCAATTGGAAATAGTCAGATGGAAAACCTGGGGGCCCTTTAGCAACATGTAAAATGGCTATCTGTAGCAGGGAGGCAGAGAAAACTTAGGATCAGACCCAACACTTAATTGTCAGAGTAGGTACTTTCCAAAAAAGTTCAACTTTCAAACAACGTAAGTCTGCTATACTAAGGTCTAGACTCTGAGAAAGAATTGGACCTTAACACTTGGAGTGGGGACATTCGGATTGATACCCCTGAAAATATTGGATTCTCAGATTTCCCTGAGTTATGAACCTACCAAAGTAGCCCAACTCTCCCTATTCAGAGCTACCACTTCCTCTTGCTTTAAGAAAATACAGATTTCTACCTCCTGTAAGACAATATGTGCTCCTCTCAGCATCTGTGAAGTAGGTAGTTGGGGAAGATTTTGAAGGGGGTCATAGCATATAACCAAGCTGGGGACATGTTGGGACATGAAAGAGGACAGAAAGGAGATGCAGGACACTGACGGCATGCGCTGGAAAGAGCTGGAAGTATGCCTGGGGCTGTGTTCTTTGAGTGCTTGATCAAGGAGATTAGAACAAGAGATTGGAAAAAGTGTTTTTTATTAAGCCCTGAGATACAGGATTTAACACCTATAACAAGGATCCCAAGAGAAGGGATCTCTGTGAACTCTCTGTGATCTCTGTTAACTCACTAACTGGGTAACACCTAGCAGCTGGGAAAAAAAAATAATGGCCCATAATAAGAGAAGTCAAAATGCCAGAATTCCTGTGACAGATGGAAAAGGAAATTGAAAGATACACAAAAATGAGCATGCTGGAGTAGATATACTATATCAGACAAAAATACCCTCTAAATGATTATGTTCCACGGGAAGACCTGAAGGATACACAATTTAGCAAGACCATAGGGATGTGCTGGGAGAAGGAAGACAAGCATCACTAAAAAATTCAGTGTTAGTTCTCTTTTGTTTGCCAGGGTTGACAGCAAAAGAGTCGGTTACAGTACCGGGCTCACTTATGGTAACAGGGATAATAAGATCCCCAAAAGATGGAGATCACATGGTAGCACTTAATTAGACACTAGGTAGATGCAATTATTGTAATGAGTGGCAAGTTCAGACTGGTGGCCAAGGGGACTGACCCACAGAGAGCTATGGAGATGGTTAGGAAAATACGAATTTGTATTATTTAACTTATACCCTTAGAAGAAATTAAGGATGGCTAAATAGGAGGCTGAGGGTAGTTGTTCCAGTAAAACTTCATGATCTTTTGCTGTTTTCAGAATTTAACCTCCCCCCCCCATTTTTGGACCCAGAAGATGCCGTTTTTCAGAAACAAGAGATAGCTGTAAAAGAGCAGAACAAATGTACATGGTAAAATCATTCCCCAGTGGGACCTACGGCCATTTATGCAGATACATACATACTGGACAAAGGGGACTATCCAAACATTTCAGAGGACTATTGGATATCACTTTAAGATGAATGCAGTATCCTGAAGAGCAGTGTCCCTTTCTCATATAGGAGTTATGTCCAAAACCAGCAGAGGTGCCAGCTAAGGATGAGAGACATCTAAACGAGTTGCAATTATGGAAGCTATAGTTCACTTCATTAACACTCCTCTTCCAAGTTTTCCCCAGTAGGGGAGGCCAACCAGAATCCCAGCTGAACTCTCTGAATGTATTTTAAGAAGTAGATTTTGGGGGCGCCTGGGTGGCTCAGTCGGTTGAGCGGCCGACTTCGGCTCAGGTCATGATCTCACGGCCTGTGAGTTCGAGCCCCGCATCGGGCTCTGTGCTGACCGCTCAGAGCCTGGAGCCTGTTTCAGATTCTGTGTGTGTCTCTCTCTCTGACCCTCCCCCATTCATGCTCTGTCTCTCTCTGTCTCAAAAATAAATAAACGTTAAAAAAAATTAAAAAAAAAAGAAGTAGATTTTAAGCAACACAGAGTGGATAAGATAGTGGTAGACATGAAACTGTGATATCCAGACCCTCATCCAAAGAAGGACTTGCTGTCCAGTCACTGGGTTTTCTGGAGCCAGCTCTCAGCTCCTTCCAGGATTGCCTGCAGAAAAGTCCTTTGCTCAAGGACACACCCCTTCCAAATGGCACACATGCAGTGACTCATTGACACTAAGAGAAAAGGCTTCACCATTTCCACCCCAAAAAACCAACCCTGACAGGCCAATTTAGCTCCATAGCTGGTGCTGGCATTGGCAAAATGTCATCAGGCCTGCATTGCAACCTGTCTTTTCTCTCTGCCACAATCTGTGTTTCTTTTCCCCACTAACCCCGAGGACATTCTGTACTCAACATCTTGCACTCTGGAAGTCTGCTTCCTAGAGGACCCAGTCTGCAGCACCCACCTTCCCCAAAACACATAAAGACTGTAGCTATTTTACTGAAATTCTGGTGAAGCATTTGGCATTGCTAAAAAGTGAGGCGTTAAATCTTTGGTCTTTGAAATGTGCTCTCTTTTTTACATGATGCTTTACTCTCTAGATCTTCAGGGGTTAGTTAAAAGTTCTCTTTCTTGAAGCACCGTGGGTGGCTCAGTCGATTAAGCATCTGACTCTTCATTTCAGCTCACGTCATGATCTCACGGTTTGTGAGTTTGAGCCCCATGTCGGGCTCTGAGCTGTCAGCTCAGATTGGGATTCTCTCTCTCTCTCCCCATCTCTCCACCGCACCCCTGCTCACAATCTCTCTCTCTCTCTCTCTCTCTCTTAAAATAAATAAACTTAAAATTTTTTTTCTTTAAACTTCTCTTTCTCTCCTTCACTCTGAAAAGTTCTCTTCCTTGAACCTACTCTATTTCCATCTGCACATTTTGTAGTGTATGCCTCCCCACTTCCTTGGGATCTGTCACCCGTCCCTACAGCACTCACCAACTCCTAACCCCTTCTTGGGTCCTGACGCATGTTTACTGCATGTGCAAAATCTATCTGATTCCACCTGTGCATCACCCTCGTGGGACTTGGACGACAAAGGGGACGACAGGCTATCTCCTGTACCATGCCTCTGACCCAGGAGTCTTGTGTCTTCTGCCAACATCCCTGAAACTGTGTCAGCCTAACTTGTGGCATGCAAGTAGGGTTCAATCTCAGATCCTTCACTGCCCTTAACACATTTGTCCCATGAAAAGTGGAGAAAGAACAGGACTAGGAAGTTTCCACTCTCGCTGTGGCTGGGATTCTTCTAAGTAGTCATAATCAAACACCCATCCACCTTGAAATTTAGTTTTCTTTAACACATTTCTCTACACAAAAGATTCATATATCTTCTGGGGTAAAACTCTGATTTTATTTATTACAAACTTAGGCCTCGTGTTCAAAGAACATAACATCGTCCTTGAATTGGGCTACATACAAAGCATTCTAACATGAAGACACAATAAAGGACAGTGCTCAAATTGCTTTTCCCTATTCTTTGGTTTCTCCCGATTACGAGAAGGATAGTATAGGGGTAATTGTCTCAGCTAGCTCTGCTTCAGTGGCAATATTAGTAATATGGTTACAAATATGCCAAATTTGAGGTGATAGTGGAATACCCATCTCAAAATTTTCATTAATCACTTTCATGGAGCTTGAGAAAATGTCAGAGCTAGATAAAGATGAAATAATTTGAATGTCAGTCACAAGCTTGGCTAAGATATACCAGTTATTTTTTTTTCTACCACTCAGGTTACTTTCTGATCCTGACTTATCCTCTGACTCTGTTCCACGGGACTGACAGGAAAATCTTGCTCAGCCATTCTGGGGGATGCTTTTCTCCTTGGATAGTACTGTAATTTTAGGGTTTAATACAGTGCCAGTGCAAGGAGAACCAGTATTGTTACCACTGGGAGTTCGCTGTCCTGTCTTCATGGTCCCTCCATTTTAGCTCTCTGTTGCTTTTGTGTCAATTTAGCGCCTGGGAATCATTTTTAGACTGCCTATGTCTGTCTTTCTGGATGCTTCAAGAGCCATTTCTCTGTAACTACTTTCTCTCTACTATCTCCCTGATAGCACTAGCTGAAAGCAGTATCCCCGTGTCTAAGCTCTGGACCCTGCAGATCTCCTTATCTCCTACCCTCAGTCTAAGAGAATGTCATTTTAGTCTGAGGTAGATCTTTGTTCTTTCATGTTTCTTCTGAGACATGCCATTTATACCTGGGAATTTAATTCTCCCTTTCTTCTAACTTCCCCTTTAAGTTTTTCTAAGGTCTTACATTTTTGGAATGCAAAAGCCAAGGAGACTTGTGGGTTATTTCTGCTTTCCATTCTGCTGCATACCCCCTTGGAGGCAATAATCACAGAGCTACATGCTTGAATGGGAGGTAAGGACAGGGGAAATACAGGGATGAAACAGTCTGTAGATTCATATCTCAAAATAGCTTCCAGCCACACAGATTTGATCATGGGATGAGTTAAAGTGAATCCATAAAAATTAATGAGATATTTTTTATTCTGTTGCATCAAAATCCATTGGTCTATCTTGCATACACACAAACACACACACACACACACACACACACACACACACCCCACAATCTTAAGAATCTATTCAGTTAATTCAAGAGTGACAGATGTTTAGTGCTGGATTTTTTTGCGGGGGGGGTGGCAGGTTACATAGAATTGAACCAAATACCATATGAATATTCAGTTGTAATTTTTCTTTTAGTTTTTAAGGAGCCAATAAAATTGCATGGTTTCTTTATTTATTTGAATAGTTGACACATGTTACATTAGTTACATGTATACAATATAATGATTCAACAACCTTATATACTATGCAATGTTCACCACAAGTATAACTACCATCTCTCACCACATAATGTTATTACAATACCATTGACTATATTCTCTATGCTGAAAATTCCCTTTATTCCTTTTATTCATTCCATAACTGGAAGCCTGTGTCTCTCACTCCTCTTCACCCATTTTGCCCATCACCCTGCCTTCCTCCTCTCTGGAAACCATCAGTTTATTCTCTATGTTTATAGGTCTGATTCTGCTTTTTGTTTATTTATTCATTTATTTTGTTTTTCAGATTCCACATATAAGTGAAATCATATGGTATTTGTATTGTATGGTATTTGTCTTTGACTTATTTCTCTTAGCATAATACCCTCTAGGTCCATCCATATTGTTGCAAATGGCAAGATCTCTTCTTTTTTTTTTAATTTTTTAAATGTTTTTATTTATTTTTGAAGGAGAGAGAGACAGCATGAGCGGGGGAGGAGCAGAGAGCGAGGGAGACACAGAATTCGAAGCAGGCTCCAGGCTCTAAGCTGTCAGCACAGAGCCCGATACGGGGCTCGAACTCACAAACTGTGAGATCATGACCTGAGCCGAAGTCAGATGCTTAACCAACTGAACCACCCAGGCATCCTGATCTCTTCTGTTTTTTAATGGCTAAGTAAATTGGTATAGCCACTATTGAAAAGAGTATGGAGGTTCCTCAAAAAATTAAAAATGAAATACCATACAATTCCATAATTCCACTACTAGTTATTTACCCAAAGAAAAAGAAAACACTAATTCAAAAAGATATATGCATCCCTATGTTGATTGCAGCATAATTTTCAATAACCAAGATATGAAAGCAACCTGTTTCCAAAGTTTCCATCAATAGATGAATGGATAAAGTTCGTCAAACTGTCAACCTGTTTCGAACTATGGTGAATTCACTTTCTTCTGAAGTCACAGAAAATGAGAATCACTATTTTCATTTGGGGGGGGGATAATAATCATGTATTATCTTGTGACTCATCTTGCTCTTCAAATATCCTGAAGTCTTTGCCCATATTATTTTTTTTGAGAGAGTGCGCGCGCAGGAGTGAGTGCATGCAGGAGGGCACGCATGGGGGGAGGGTCAGAGGGAGAGGGAGAGAGAGCATCCTAAGCAGCCTCCATGCCCAGTGGGGAGTCCAGCAGAGGTGGGGCTTGATCTCATGACCCTTAAATCTTGACCGAAGCCAAAATCAAGAGTCAGAAGCTTAACCGACTAAGTCACTCGGGCACCACATCCATATCTTTTTTAATTACAAAACTAATATGCATTCATTATAAAGAATTTGTTTGGGGACTTCATTTGGTGTCATGGCAGATAAGTATTTGAGTTAATGCTTTTAGTAAAAACACCAAAAATACTGCATAAAACACATATTTTTTAAGTTAAGAGCAGTGAAGAACTGACATGGTCAAAAGGAACTGCCAGGCCAAAACCCAAAGGAAAGCTGAAACCCAGAGAGAGAAGTCACAACACCAAAACCACTTTTGGCATGAGGGCTTTTGTCCTAACTGAAAAACTTGAATTTGGTTTTGGCGAGCTTACAGTATGGTGGGTAACAGATATTGAACCCCAGGTGGGAGGTGGGGACACATGTCAAAATGGCTGAAATCAATAAAACAAGGAACAACAGGTTTGGTGTTGGTGAGGATGTAGAGAAAGAGGGACCCTCTTGTACTGTTGATGGCAATGCAAACTGGTGCAGTCTGGAAAACTCTAGAAAACAGTATGGAGGTTACGCAAAAAGTTAAAAATAGAACTACCCCATGATCCAGCAACTGCACTAGGTGTTTTCCCTAAGAATACAAAAATACTAATTTGAAGGGATACATGTACCACATGTTTACAGCAGCATTATCTACAATAGTCAAATTATGGAAACAGTCCAAATATCCATTGACTGATGAATGGATAAAGATGTGGACTCAGCCATAAAAAGAATGAAAAGAGTGAAATTTTGCCATTAGCAACAATGTGGATGGAGATAGAAAGTATTATGCTAAGCGAAATAAGTCAGAGAAAAACAAATACTATATGAGTTCACTCATATGTGGAATTTAAGAAATAAAACAAACAATCATACGGGAGAAAAATAGAGAGGCAAACCAAGAAATAGACTCTTAACTATAGAGAACAAATTGATGCTTACCAGAAGGGAGGTGGGTGGGAGGATGGGTTAAATAGGTGATGGGGATTAAGGAGTGCACTTGTTGTGATGAGCGCTGGGTGATGTATGGAAGCGTTTAATCACTATATTGTACACCTGAAACTAATATTACATTGTGTGTTAACTAACTGAAATTTAAACTAAAACTTTAAAAAAGAAAAAAAAACAAGCAAATCTGTGCTAATTCCCACTTCCAGCAGATGGCAAAGAACATTGCTTTGGGACTAACAAGGAAAAGAAAAAGAAAGAGATTAAACCTTCCATGATAATTTTCTTTAATGTTTTATTTTTTATTTTTGAGAGATAGAGCATGAGTGGGGAAGAGGCACAAAGAGAGAGAGACACAGAATCTGAAGCAGGCTCCAGGCCATATAGCACAGAGCCTGATGTGGGGGTTGAACCGATGAACCACACAATCATGACCAGAGCCAATGTCAGATGCTTAACCGACTGAGCCATCTAAATATCCCAAACCTTTCATGAGAATTTGTGATTACACAGTGTATCCTCCCATAGATGTGTTGTCTGGATTTATATCACCGAGCGGTCCAGAAAACCTCAAACCATGAACTTGTTCTGATATGGTCCTGGATTAGAGCCTGGAAAAAGAAACATAAATACTCCCTGAGGAAAGTACTGTAGTGGACTGAATAATGCCCCCTCCTTTCAAAACAAAAGGTGTTTATGTTCTAATCCCTAGCACCTGTGAATATGTTACCCTACTTGGCAAAAGGGACAGTGAATATGTGATTAAATTAAGAATTGAAATAGGAGAGTCGCCTGGATTATCCAGGTGAGCCCAATGTAATCACAAGGGTTCTTATAAGGAGTCAGAAGGGTCAGAGTCAGAAGAGATGTGATGACAAAAGCAGAAATTGAAGTAATGCAAAGGGCTATGAGCCAAAGAATGCAGGCAGCCTGTAGTAGCTAAAAAAAAAAAAAAAAAAAAAAAAAAAAAAAGGTAAGGAAAGGTTCTTCCCTAGTCTCTGGAAGGAATGCAGCCCTGCTGACACCTTGATTTTAGACTTCAGAAGTGTAAGAGAATAAAGGTGTCATTTTAGGCCATTAAGTTTGCGGTCGTTATAGCAGCAATAGGTAATTTATACAGGTACCTTCATTATAAGTCTTAAAGAATTCTCACCAATAATTTTCAAGAACAATGAGCTCTACACAGTCAAAATACCTAGCAAAGAAAAATGCAAGATACAATAAATAAAAACTAGCAGAAACAAAAGAACAAATAGATGCAGAAAGTATTCAGATACAAGAATTATCAGACATAAATTTAAAAACCCTCTCTACATAGTGTGTTTGAAGAAATGAAAGCTAATTTGAATATTTCTGTAGAGAATATAAAATAGACCCCAGATGACCAATTAGAAAGCTCTAGAAAGGAAAAGTAAAATATCATAATTAAAAATGCAATGGATGTGTTTATCAGCAGATTATAGCCAGCTTTAGAAAGAATAAATGAATCAAAAAATAAATTAGAAGAAATACAGTATATAACACAAAAAGACTTAAAAATATGAAAGCAACATTAAAAACATGGGGATAGAGTGACAAGGTCTAATATATGTTTACCTGAATTCCAGAAGGAAAAGAAAGAACAAACACAGCCAATATTTTAAAAGACCATGGCTCAGAATTTTCCAGAACTGATGAAATACAACAATCCACAGATTCAAATAAAATAAGATAAATAAAAAGAAATCACAATTATGTACTTCATGGTGAAATGCAGAACACCAAAGACCGTCTTTAAGGAAACCAGATGTAAAAGTTTACCTTCAAAAGAGCAACTTTTATACTTATGACTTATTTTTAAATAGTTTAATGGAAGTTGGGAAAACAGTAGAATATCTTGAATATCTTAGTTAAATAATTAATAATTGAAGAAAGAATTGCTAAACTAGAATTCCATGTACCAAGAAAAAACATTTTGAGACTGACATACTTCAGGTCATATACTTCAGACAAGAGGAAAGTAATCTCAAATGGAAGGTCTGAGATACAAGAAGGAATAAAGAACACACTTGGGTAAATCTAAATGAACAATGACTTAATAAAAAAGAGACAATAACATCTTGTGACAGAAAAGAAAATTACAACATAGAATTTTAAAATTCAAAGCATACAAGTGGAGATGGGAAAATGAAGTTAATGTGTTCTAAGAAACTGGTATTATGTTGGAGGAGAGTAAAGGTATTGATTACATTTTGATAAACAGGTATAAAATTTTAAGTTTCTAGTGTCACCACTAAAAAAAGAGAAACCTAATGTGTAACTTCCGCTCTAGAAAAGGCATAAATATAAAAAGATTAAGCAGTCCACAGAAGTCAAGAAAGGAGAAAAAAATAAACGGAAAATGTGAGACAAGTGGAAATCACAGAATGAGATGATAAATTTAAAACCAAATGTCAGGAATTGACATAGATTTAATGCTCTAGGAAAAAGACATATAGATTCAACCTGGGTAAAATAACACAATATAATATATGATATTTACAAGAAACACATTTAAAACATTAAGATTCAAATAAAAAAGCTAGCGTAGCTATTGCTGTATTAATATCAAACAAATAAATGCAAATACAGAAAGCATTACTAGATACTAAGATCATTTCGTAATGAAAAGGTATAGTTGGCCAGGAAGACATAAGCATTTTAAATTTGTATAATCATAATAATATGGCCTCAAAATGTTTAAACGAAAATTTTTTCAAAAATCACAAACATAATGAGATATTTCTTAATGCACCTGTCAATAATTTATATAATAGGCAGACAAAAAATAAATACATGTAAGATTTGAATAAAATTAAATTGATCTAAATAATTACTATAAAATACACACATATTTTTCAAGCACACATGAAATATTATTAAAAAATTGGGGTATAAAGCAAGTCTCAATGACTCTAACATGATTAAAATTATATAGAGAATTTTGTTAATAGATTTTATTTGTTTTTAGCGGTTTTAGGTTTACAGAAAACTGAAGTGGAAAGTACAGAGACTTCCCATATAACCCCTTAATCTTCTCTCTCCCCACCTGGTTTCTGCTATTAATAACATTTAAAAAAATTTTAATCAAAATATTCATCACTTCACACAGTTGTCTGTGTGTGTGTGTGTGTGTGTGTGTGTGTGCACACATGCATGGTGAGAACATTTAAGATCCACACAATGGAATACTACGTGGCAATGAGAAAGAATGGAATATGGCCTTTTGTAGCAACGTGGATGGAACTGGAGAATGTTATGCTAAGTGAAATAAGTCATACAGAGAAAGACAGATACCATATGTTTTCACTCTTATGTGGATCCTGAGAAACTTAACAGAAACCCATGGGGGAGGGGAAGAAAAAAAAAAAAGAGGTTAGAGAGGGAGGGAGCCAAAGCATAAGAGACTCTTAAAAACTGAGAACTGAAGGTTGATGGGGGGAGGGAGGGAGGTGAGGGTGGGTGATGGGTATTGAGGAGGGCACCTTTTGGGATGAGCACTGGGTGTTGTATGGAAATCAATTTGACAATAAATTTCATATTTAAAAAATTTAAAAAATAATAAATAAATTAAAAAAAAGATCTACTCTCTTAGCAACATCCAAAAAATATAACAGCATTTTGAACTGTAGTCACCATGCTGTATATTAGATCCCCCAAACTTATTCATCTTATGACTTCAAGTCTGTACCCTTAAACTAACATTTCCCCTCTCTCCCCATCCATCAGCCCCTGGTAACCACCACTCTACTCTGTTTCTATGAGTTCAATATTTTTAGATTCCACATCTAAGTAACAGGATACAGCATTTGTCATTCTCTGACTTATTTCACTTGACATAATGTCCATGCTGCTGCAAAAAAGGCAGGAATTCATCCATGTTGTTGCAAATGGCAGGAATTCCTATTTTTAATGGCTGAATAATTATAATAATCATAACCATAATAATATATAATACCCACTCATATCTATCTATCTATCTATCTATCTATCTATCTATCTATCTATCTATCTCATATTCTTTATCCATTTGTCCATTGACAGACACTTAGGTTGTTTCCATGTCTTGGCTATTGTGAATAATGTCTCAGTGAACGTGGAAGTGAAGACATCTCTGAAACAGTGAGATATCTCTGAGACAGTGATTTCATTTCCTTTGGATATATATCCAGAAGTCAGATTGCTAAATTATATGGCAGTTCTATTTTTAATTTTTTGAGGAACCTCCATACTATTTTCCATAATGGCTATACCAATTTATGTTCCCACCAACAGCACAAAGCTTCCCTTTTTTCCACACTCTTGCCCACACTTCTTATCTCCTGTCTTTTTGATAGTAGCCATCCTAACAGGTATGAAGGGATATCTTATTGTAGTTTTGATTTACATTTCCCTATTGACTACTGATGTCAAGAACCTTTTGATGTACCTATTGGTCATTTGTATATCTATTCAGGTACTTTGGCCATTTTTAAATTGGATTATTTTGCTTTTGTTATTGAGTTTTATGGGTTCCTTATGTATTTTGGATATATGTATGCTTGCACATATTTTCTCCCTTTCTGTAGGTTGCCTTTCCATTTCATTGATTGTTTATTTTGCTGTGCAGATGATTTTTAGTTTGATGTAATCCTACTTGTTTCTTTTTTATTTTGTTGCCTCAGCTTTTAGTGTCATATCCAAAAAATCATTACCAAGACCAAGGTCAAGAATTTTCCCCTATATTTTGTTTATTTTTAATTAAAAATTTTTTCAAAACGTTTCTTCCATGTTTTAATTTAAATTCCAGTTAGTTAACATACAGTGTAATGTTAGTTTCAGGTATAGGATTTAGTGATTCATCACTTACATACAATAATACCCATTGCTCATCCCAACATGTGTGCTTCTTAATACCCATTCATTTAATCCATCCCCCTGCCCACCTCCTCTCCAGTAATCCTCAGTGTGTTCTCTATAGTTAAGAAGCTGTTTTGTGGGTTCTCTCTCTCTTTTTTCTCCCTATGTTTATCTGTCATATTTCGTGAATTCCACATATGAGTAAAGTCATATGCTATTTGTCTTTCTCTGACTGACTTATTTTGCTTAGCATAATACTCTCTAGCTCCATCCACGTCATTGTAAATAGCAAGGTTTCATTTTTTTATGGGTGAGGAATATTGTATTCTACACACACACACACACACACACACACACACCATATATTCTTTATCCATTCATCAGTAAATGGACATTTGAGTGTTTTCTATAATTTGGCTATTACTGATAATGTTGCTACAAACATTGGGGTGCATGTATCTTTTGAATCAGTATTTTTGTATCCTTTGGGAAAATACCCAGTAGTGCAATTGCTAGATCATAGGGTAGTGCTATTCTTATCTTTTTAAGCAAACTCCATACTCTTCCAGAGTGACTGCATCATTTTGCACTCCCACCAACAATGTAAGAGGGTTCCCCTTTCTCCACATCTTTGCCAACATCTCGTTTCCTGTGTTGTTAATTTTAGTCATTCTGACAGGTGTGCAGTGATACCTTATTATAGATTTGATTTGCATTTCCCTGATGATGAGTGATATTGAGCATCTTTTCGTGTGTCTGTTAGCCATCTATCTGTATGTTTTCTTTGGGAAAATGTCAGTTCATATCTTCTGTCCATTTTTTAACTGGATTATGTTTTTTTGGTGTTGAGTTTTACAAGTTCTTTATATATTTTGGATAATAACCCTTCATCAGATATGTCATTTGCAAATATCTCCCATCCTGAAGGTTGCCTTTTAGTTTTATTGATTGTTCCTTCACTGTGCAGAAGCTTTTTATCTTGATGACGTCCCAATAGTTCATTTTTGCTTTTGTTTCACTTGCCTAAGGAGACATATCTAGAAAGAAATTGCTATGGCCAGTGTCAAAGAGGTTACTGCCTGTGTTCTCTTCTAGGATTTTGATGGTTTCCTGTCTCACACTTAGGTTTTTCATCCATTTTGAACTTATTTTTGTGTGTGGTATAAGCAAAGGGCCCAGTTTCATTCTTATGCATGTTGCTATCCATTTTCTCAACACCATTTGTTGAAGAGACTGTCTTTATTCCACTGGATATTCTTTCCTGTTTTGTTGAAGATTAATTGACCATACAGTTGTGGGTTCATTTCTGGGTGTTCTATTCTCTTGATGTCTGTGTCTGTTTTTTTTTTTTGTTTTGTTTTTTTGTTTTTTTGCCAGTACCACAGTATCTTGATCACTACAGCTTTGTAATATAACATGAAGTCCAGAAAAGCTTTGCTTTTCAAGATTGCTTTGGCTATTCAGGGTCTTTTGTGGTTCCATACAAATTTTAAGATTATTTGTTCTAGTTCTATAAAGAATGCTGGTGTTATTTTGATGGGATTGCATTGAATGTGTCAATTGCTTTGGGTAGCATAGACATTTTAAAATATTTGTTCTTCCAATCCATGAGCATGGAATGTTTTTCCATTTCTTTGTGTCCTCATCAATTTCTTTCATAGTGTTTACAGTTTTCAGAGTATAGATCTTACCTCTTTGATCAGGTTTATTCCTAGGTATCTTCTGGTTTTTGTTGTAGTTGTAAATGGGATTGATTCCTTGATTTCTCTTTGTGCTGCTTCATCATTGATGTACAGAAATGTACATTGATGTACAGATTTTGTATCCTGTGACTTTACTGAATTCGTGTATCAGTTCTAGCAATTTCTTGGTGAAGACTTTCAGGTTTTCTACATAGAATAGCATGTTGTCTCCAAATAGTGAAACTGTGACTTCTTCCTTGCCAATTTTGATGCCTTGTATTTATTTTGTTGTCTGATTGCTGAGGTTAGGACTTCCAGTACTATGTTAAAAAACAGTGGTGAGAGTGGACACCTCTGTCTCGTTCCTGAGCATAGAGGAAAAGCTCTGTTTTTTTCCCATTGAGGATAATATTAGCTGTGGGTTTTTTGTATATAGCCTTAATGATATTGAGGTATGCTTCCTTTGTCCCTACTTTGTTGAGGGTTTTTTAATCACAAATGGATGATGTACTTTGTTGAATGCTTTTTCTGCATCTATTAAGAGGTTATTATCCTTTCTTTTATTAATGTATCACATTGATTGATTTGTGAGTATTGAACCACCCTTGCAACCCAGAAATAAATTCCACTTGATCACGGTAAATGACTCTTTTTAATGTACTGTTGGATTCAATTATTCAACAAGGATATTGGTTTATAGTTCTCTTTTTCAGTGGGGTCTTTGTTTGGATTTGGAATCGAGGTAATGCTGTCCTTGTAGAACGAGTTTGCAAGTTTTCCTTCTATTTCTATTTCTATTTTTTGGAGTAGTTGAGAAGAATAGATATAAACTTCTCTTTAGATGTCTGGTAGAATTCCCCTGGGAAGCCATCTGGCCCTGGACTTTTGTTTTCTGGGAGACTTTTGATTACTGATTCAATTTCTTTGTTGGTTATTAATCTATTCAAGTTTTTTATTTCTTCCTGTTTCAGTTTGGTAGTTTACATGTTTCTAGGAATTAATCCATTTCTTCCAGATTACCCAATTTTTTGGCATATAATTTTTCATAATATTCTCTTATAATTGTATTTCTGTGGTGTTGGTTGTGATCTCTCCTCTTTCATTCATGATTTTATTTATTTAGGTCCTCTCTCGTTTCTTTTTGATAAGTCTGGGTAGAAGCTTATCAATTTTATTAATATTTTTCAAAAAGCCAGCTCCTGGCTTCATTGATCTGTTCTACTGGTTTTTTGTTTGTTTGTTTCTATATCATTTATTTCTGCTCTAATCTGTGTTATTACCCTTCTGCTAGCTGTAGGCTTCATTTGTTGTTGTTCTAGATCCTTTGGGTATAAGGTTAGGTTTTGTATTTGAGATTTTTCTTGCTTGAGGTAGGCCTGTATAGATATACACTTACCTCTTATGACCACTTTTGCTGGATCCCAGAGGTTTTCGACCATTGTGTTTTCATTTTCACTTGTTTCTGTGTATTTTTTAATTTCTTCTTTAATTTCCTGGTTAACCCATTCATTCTTTAGTAGGATGTTCTTTAACCTCCATGTATTTGTGGTCTTTCCAAGTTTTTTCTTGTGGTTAACTTCAAGTTTCATAGTGCTGTGGTCAGAAAATATGCATAGTATGATCTCAGTCTTTTTGTATTTGTTGAGGCCTGATTTGTGACCAATATGTGATCTATTCTGGAGAATGTCCCATGTGCACTTGAAAAGAATGTGTATTCTGCTACTTTAGGATGAAATGTTCTGAATATATCTGTCAAGTCCATAAGGTGCAGTGTGTCATTCAAAGCCATTACTTCTTTGTTGACTTTCTGCTTAGATGATCTGTTCATTGATGTCTGTGGGGTCTTAAAGTCCCTACTATTATTGTATTATTATCAATGAGTTCCTTTATGTTTGTTATTGTTTTGTATATTTGGGTGTTTCAAGTTGGGGACATAAATATTTACAATTGTTAGATCTTTTTTGTTGGATGAACCCCTTTATTATGATATAGTGCCCTTCTTCATTTCTTGTTACATCTTTGGTTTAAAATCTAATTTGCCTGATTGTAAGTGTTGATACTCTGACTTTCTTTTTACTTTCATTTGCATGATAAATGTTTCTCAAACCCCTCATTTTCAATCTGCAGGTGTCTTTAGGTCTAAAATCAGTCTCTTGTAAGCAGTATACAGATGGACCTTGTTTTTAAACCATTCTGAACTCTGTCTTTTGATTGGAGCATTTAGTTCATTTACCTTCAGAGTAATTATTGATATATATGAATTTATTGCCATTTTATTTCTTGTTTTGTCATTGTTTCTGGAGATTTTCTCAGTTCCTGTCTACTCTTTGTCACTTTTGGTCTTTCTTTCCTACTTAAAGAGCTCCCTTCAATATTTCCTACAGGGCTGGTTTAGTGGTCGCAAACTCCTTTAGTTTTTGTTTGTCTGGGAAACTCTTTATCTCTCCTTCTATTTTGAATGATAGCCTTGGTGGATAGAATATTCTTGGCCGCAGATTTTTCCCATTCAGCACATTGAATATATAATGCCACACCCTTCCGGCCTGCCAAACTTCTGTGGAAAGATCTGCTGCCAGCCTTATTTGTCTTCCTTTGTAAGTTAGGGACTTCTTTTGTCTTGCTGCTTTTAGGATTTTTTTTCTTTATATTTATATTTTGTGAATTTAACTACAATAGGTCTTGGTGTTGGCCTGCTTTTGCTGATTTTGATGGGAGTTCCCTGTGCCTCCTGGATTTGGATGTCTGTTTCCTTCTCCAGATCAGGTAAGTTTAAGCTACAATTTCCTCAAGTAAACCTTCTGTCCCCTTTTCTTTTCTCTTCTTCTTCTTCTGGGACTCCTATGACACAAATGCTACCACATTTCATAGAAGCACTGAGTTCCCTAAGTCTACTTTCATGATCCAAGATTTTTCTTTCCCTCTTTTTATCAGCTTCCGTATTTTCCATAAATCTCTCTTCTATAACACTTATTCACTCCTCTGTTTCCTCCATCCTTGTGGTCATTATATCCATCAGTTTTGAATCTCAGTTATTGCATTTTTCATTTTAACCTGATTGGTTTTAAGCTCTTTTATTTCTGTGGTAGGGAATCCCTGGTGTCTTCTATGCTTTTCTCAAGCCCAGCTAGTATCCTTATGATTGTTGCTTTAAATTCTGGATCAGGCATATTTCTTGTATGTGTTTTGATTAGATCTCTGGCTGTGACCTTTTCTTGTTCTTTCTTTTGGGGTGAATTCCCCAGTTTGGCACTTTGTCTAGGTCTGTCTTCCTATGTGTGTTAGGAAAACATGTTGTGTTTCCTGCTCCTGAGAGTAATGGCTTTATCAAGAAGAGGTCGTATCATGTCCAGGGCCTGGAACTTCAGGAACTGTCGCTGGTGTATGCTGTGTGCACTCTGCTGCTGTGTTATGGCTGCTCCATCTCTCAGGTCAGTCCTCTGCAGAACTTCTCATTGCCAGGAGGGGGGAGTATTTGGACCTTTGGCATGTGTGGAGTGCAGCAAGTTTTAACTAGGTATGCTCTAGTCTGCTTGTTAAAAGAGACTTGATGCTATTTCCACTAGAGCTAAAGCTTTGCAGAACTTTATGATCAGTAGACGTGGTGTATGCAGGGGTTTGTGCTGATCTTCTGGTCTCCTGAGGGAGAGGCCCACTTCTTTGGTCTTCTGGAGGAAGGGCTGGTCTTCTGGGGGAGGGGCTGGTCTTCTGGGGGAGGGGCCCACAGCACTGGTTCTCAGCAAAACTTGTCCAAGGAAAGCATTACCAGCAGACCACAGTGCGGTAGGGCTTGTTGTAAACTATTTGGGCAGCCAGTGTTGGTGCTGAGCTGTTTACTGAAGTTAGTTTATGCTGAGAGGCAAGGGAGAGAAATGGCACCAGCTAGCTTTTTTGTCCCTGGAGAGGAGAGTTCATGCTTGCTGCTATCAGGGAAGTCCTTCCAGAAGAGTGAATAGATTCCCCCTCGTGCATCCCAGGTGTTCCTCAGATCACTGTTTACACACTGTCTGGGTTGCTTGCCCACATGGTGAAGCACAGTGCACCTTGGGCTCTATCCCAGCGATGCTGAGTTTTAAAACTTCAAACTTTAGGGACCTGGTGTGGCAGGCACCTGCAGTGGTCTTCTAGAGGAGGGTCTTGCTGCACTGGGATTAATGCAGGTTTGACCCAGAAGGGCAGTTGCACCAGAGCTCATGAGCATGGAATTTGGAGTAAAGCACACTAAGCAGCCAGTGTCTAGGTTAGCCTTAGTGTCTCTGTGCCTATGCTGAGGGGCATAGGAGGGAAACATCACCTGCAGGCTCCTTTGTCCCCAGGGGAGGCAATGCCACCTCTCTCAGATGCACTCCAAGAAAGGGAAACCATCTCTCCAGTGTGTCTCAGGAGATTATCAGATAGTGCTGCACCCCGGATCACCGGCCTGCCTTCTCTACAGGAGCACTGCTGTGTCCACAGGCGTCTATACCAGCCTCAGCACAAACGTCTAAATCTCCAGTCTTCGAGCCCTGCTGGTTGAAAAAGCTCATGAAAACCAGCCCCTCTTGTTTTCCCTGTCAATGGCTTTGGGAAAGTGTTTTCCTTGTGTGATCCCCTGTGAGCTCCTCTCTCTCTGTGTCTCTCTCTCTGTCTCTGGCTCTCTCTTTCCCTCTGGCTCTCTCTCTCTTGCCTCTCCACAACCCAGGCTCTCTTCCCTCTGCAGCATACTCGATCTGTTTCTCCCCCAAACCACGTCTCTGCTGCTCCCACTTTCTGCAATGTGGCCTCAAACTCAGATCAATTTCTTGGGTATTCAGAATGATTCAATATTTATCTAGCTGTGGTCAAGGGATGAGGGAAGACTAAGATCCTTCTACTACTCTGTCATCTTAGCCCCTCAAATTTCCTATATTTTCTTCTAAAAGATTTATGGTTTCTGGTCTTACATTTAGGTATTTAATCCATTTTGAGTAACTTTTTGTAAGTGGTTTAAGACTGGGGTCCAATTTCATTTGTTTGCATGTGAATATCCAGTTTTCCAACATTATTTTTTGAAAAGATTATCCATTCCCCATGGAACATTCTTGACTCCTTTGTGAAATTAATAGTTGATTATATATGCATGGTTTATTTCTGGGCTCTTGGGTCTGATCCATTGGTCTACATGTCTATTTTTATGCCAGTGGTACACTATTTTCATTATTATAGTTTTATAATATGGTTTGAAATCAGGTAGTTGATGCCTCCAACTTTGTTTTTCCTTCTCATGATTACTTTGGTTATTCAGAGTCTATTACGATTCCATATGAATTTTGTAATTTTTTCTGTTTTGTGAAAAAAATGCCATTGGAATTTTGACAGAGATTGTTGATAGGGATTGAACTGAATCTGTAGATTGCTCTGGGTAGTACAGGCATTTTAACAGAATTCTTCTGCTCTATGAACACTGAATATCTTCCCATTTATATATGTCTCCTTCAATTTTTTTCATCTATGTCTCATAACTTTCAGTGTACAGACTCTTGGTTAAATTTGTTTAACTCTTCTTTATTAAATTTATTACTAAAGTATTTTATTGTTTTGATGCTATTATAAATGAGATTGTTGTCTTTATTTCTTTTGCAGACAGTTCATTGTTAGGGTATAGAAACATAACTGATATTTGTATATTGATTTTGTATAATGGAACTTTCCTGAATTTGGTGATTAGATCTAACAGTTTTTTGGTAGCATCTTTAGGGTTTTCTATATGTAAGGTCATGTCATGTAAAGACAGAGACAATTTTACTTATTCCTTTTGACTTGGATGATTTTTATTTCTTTTTCTTGCTTAATTTCTCTGGCTGGACTTTCCATACTATGTTGAATGGGAGTGATGAAATTGAGTATTCTTGTCTTATTCCTGATCTTTGAGGAAAAGCTTTTAAATTCTCACCATTGAGCATGATGTTAGCTGTGCACTTGTCAAATATGGCCTTTATTATGTTGAGGTATTCCTTCCATATACGATTTGTTACTGAATTCAGTTTGCTAGTATTTTATTGAGAATTTATGTATCTATATTAATCAGAGATATTGGCCTATAATGTTCTATTCTTGTAGTATCCTTACCTAGCTTTGGTGTCAGTGTAATGCTGGCCTTGTAAAATGAGTTTGAGAATGTTCATTCCTCTTCAACATTTTAGAAGAGTGAGAAGGATTGGCGTAAATTCTTCGGTAAATGTTTGGTAGAACTCATCACTGAAGCAGTCTGGTCCTGGGCCTTTCTTTGCTGAGAGGCTTTTGATTACTGATTCAGTCTCTTTACTAGTTATTGACCTGTTCAGATTTCCTGTTTCTTCATGATTCAGTCTTCTATATTTCTAGTTTATCCATTTTTTTTTCTTCGTTGTCCAGTTTGCTGGCTTTTACTTGTCTGTTGTCGTTTCTTATGATCCTTTATACAGCAGCCCCCACTTTATCCACAGTCTCACTTTCCAAGGTTTCAGGTACCCGCAGTCAAATGTGGTCTGGAAGCAGATGATCTGCCTCCTGAAGTATCAGAAGGTCAGTCATAGCCTACAGTTACAGCACAATGCCTATGTCATTCACCTCACTTCATCTCACCATGTAGGTATTTATCACCTCATATCATTGCAAGAAGGTTAAGTACAGTACAATAAGATATATTGAGAGAAACAGACTACATTCCCATAACTTTTATTATAGTATATTGCAGTAAGTGTTCTATTTTGTTATTATTGTTTTGTTTTGTTTTGTTTTGTTTTAAGTAAGCTCCACACCTAGTGTACAGCCCAACACAGGGCTTAAATTCATGACTCTGAGATCAAGATATGAGCTGAGATCAAGAGTCGAATGCTTAACTGACCGAGCCACCCAGGTGTCCCTAGTTATTGTTAATCTCTTGTCGTGCCTAATTTGTAAATTAAATTTTCTCATATGTATGCATAGGTAAAAACATAGCATATATAGAGTTCAGTACTATCTGTGGTTTCAGGTAAGTATCAATTGAGGCCTTGGTATTTTACCAAATTTGTAACAGTGCTATAAAATTGTGATTTTTTTTCCTTCTAGGTTTATGATTGTCTCTTTTTTTTTTAATGTTTATTTTTGAGAGAGAGAGGAAGGAAGAATGAGCGGGGGTAGGGGCAGAGAGAGAGGGAGACACAGAATCCAAAGCAGGCTCCAGGCAGGCTCTGTCACAGAGCCCGACATGGAGCTCAAACTCATGAACTGCAAAATCATGACCTGAGCTGAAGTCAGACACTTAACCCATTGAGACATCCAGGCACCCCTATGTTTGTCTCTTAATTGTAGTTGTGGTTTTTCTGTGGGAATGAATAGAAATTTTAAATGTTGACATAGTTAAATGTCTTCCTAGTTTTTTCCATTGCTTTTCAGTTGTTACCTTCCAAGAGTTTGATAAATATTCACTTCTATGTTTTTCTATGTTTTGATTTGTTTTTATATGTTTAACTCAAGCCATCAGGAATTTATCTTGATGTCTGATGTGAGGTGAGAATCTACATAACTTTTTCCAAACTGCTAAACAATTGCTCCAACATAATTAATTGAATAACTACTTATTTTTCCATTGATTAGTGATGTATCCTTTGTATTGATTTCATATTGTATTCAAATTTATTTCTGGAATATTTTGTGCCACTAACAGTTTCTTTCCATACTATTTAAAGGTGTTTATAATTGTGTGTTATAATACGCTTTAATACTCACCAGATGGTTTTCAAAGATATAATTGTTTTTCTTCTAGAAATATTTTTGATGAGGATTATTTGCTAATTATGTTTAAAACACTGATATAAAGAACTTTTAAAAATTATAACAGCACAACATGGTCATAGAAATAATGCAAACGATATTGAAGGGTATAAAGCAAACAGAACTCCTCTACCCCCATGCACTATGTCCCCTTCAACAAGTGCCACTATTAACACTTTTTGTTTGTATTCTTCTGGAAATTGTCCATGTATATATTTATGAGAACCTACATAATGTCTATTACCTCACCCCCAATTTTTACATAAATTGGTTCATACTACACATTCAGTTCTCAAACTTGTTTTTTCCCTTCCCTTTTCATAATAGTAGTACACTCCATATCCAGAAAGAACTATAAAACAACTTGTAAAGTTCCAAAATATTCCATTGATGTTTTGTCTGGAATTGCATCAAATCCTATACACACTAACAGGCATACTGAATTTCCTTTACTTCCTCAGCCATCAAGTGCTTCCTCCTGTTTCTTGATCTTACTGAGGAATTTCTCTTAGATAGAAAGAATACCCTCATGTGCTTCAAGCCCTTTATGCCTCTCCTTTATCTTGGTAATTCTCAGCTACCTTTTAGGCATTAGCTTGTGATATTTTCTCCTGAAAAACCTTATTTGCATTTTTCCCTGTATTTAGTCTTCAATAAAATCACATTAATTCTATTCTTTTTGGAAATTCTAATGAAATTTCCTTTTTTTAAAATTTTTTGCAGTATTTATTTATTTTTAAGAGACAGAGAGTGAGTAGGGAGGGGCAGAGAGAGAGGGAGACACAGAATACAAAGCAGCCTCCAGGCTCTGAGCTGTCAGCACAGAGCCTGATGCGGGGCTTGAACCCATGAACCATGAGATCATGACCTGAGTGGAAATCAAGAGTTGGACACTTAACCAACTGAGCCACCCAGGCGCCCCAATCTGATGAAATTTTCTGATGTCTACTAATACAATTGCAAATAATGAGAGTTTATCTATTTCTGCTTCATCTTTATTGCACTAACCAGAACTCCCACTGCAATATTACATAATAGTGATAGTGGACAACCTACTATCTGTGTCTACTTTTAATGAGTATGTCTTCCCTCTTTTGTTTTCAAATATTGTCTACTGGTGGCTTGAAATGTGTACTAAGTTAAGGAAGTGACTATTTAGTCCTATTATTTTAGAGAATAAGGATTTTTATTTTACTTACCTTTTGACATCTGTTGAGATTATTGTGACTTTTTTGTATGACTTATTTACATAACATACCACAGAAAAAGTTTCCTAATATTGAATCTTGATTGCTTGTCTAGGATACAATCCCTTTGGTTCTTGTAGATTAAATACATATTATTGCTTTCTCTTTCTCATATTTTGTTTAGCATTTTTCATATCTACATTAATAAAGTTAGTAATATCTTTTTATGATTTGAGAGAAGTCTCTCAGAATAAAATAATATCAACATTTTTTTAATGTTTACTTTTTTTGAGAGGGAGAATGCAAGCAGGGGAGGGACAGAAAGAGAGGGAGAGAGAGAACCCCAAGGCAGGGCTCGATCCCACGAATCATGAGATCATAACCTGAGCCGAAATCAAGGGATGGATGCTCAATTGACTGAGCCACCCAGGCACCTCAGAACATAACATTTAGAAGGTAGGTAGTCTCTACTTATGCCAGAATACCTTATATTATAAATGTACAACAACTGATATTCTGGTAGATAAAAATAGCATCCTGTGAATTTGATTAGCAGAACCCATATAATCTTATTTTCCCTAGGTGAATCAAATCCCTCAACCTATAGTGCTTCTAAGTGAATACTGTATTGGGGCAGAAATATGAATAGCCATGAGAACTGACTGGAAGAAGTCAGCACACCAATTCTCACTACAAGTTCCTAAGTCAAATACATTATTTTCAGAGCACAAAAACATTACAAAATAGACACCAGAGATTTCTTTTGCCTTTAAGTTATTTTGACTGTGAGGGTTTGAATTTATATGTCTGCCTCTGTTCACCAATATCTTTTTAGGGATTTTCTTTTCATTTGCCTTAAACAAGTTCTATTTTTCTCATTTTCATTTTGTGACACAAATATCTTTTAAGGCATATCAAGTATTTAGTAGCCCTTATATCCAGAAACACTAGCACTTTTATAACGTTGAAGGTAATATGCCAGTGACTCTAATGTCATTCAATCTCTTCAGTACAAGGTTTTTACCACACACAATAACTTTCTTACCAATCATAGAAAAAAAAAATCCCTAGAGTACTTTTAACTTTTTAAGTTAATTTTTGAGAGACAGAGAGAGACAGAGCCTGAGCAGGGGGAGGGGCAGAGAGAGAGGGAGACGCAGAATTCAAAGCAGGCTCCAGGCTCTGAACTGTCAGCACAGAGCCCGATGCAGGGCTCAAACCCACGAGAACTGTGAGATCATGACCTGAACTGAAGTCAGATGCTTAACTGATTGAGCCACGCAGGCACCCACCTAGAGTACTTCTAAGTCCTTTTGAAGCTATAAAGGCCAACTTTGCTTTAGTTTCTGGTTCACTTACTAATACCCCAACACACACCTTTGGTTGAAATTACTTAAGCAGATCTATGCCAGGCATTAGTTATTCATCTGGCTTTGTAATAACATTTTTTCAAGTTAATGCTCACTTTGGGTTGAGAATTTAAATGATTCAGCCAGGGACTGACAGATGTGGAAATCATGCCCAGCTACACTGATTCTATTATGCTCCTCTTCAGATAACTTTCTTCAGGAATTAAAGTCAATTCTCTGAAATTAAAAGTATCCTAATGGAGTTACATTATTTTGTATCTTTATTGTGGATGTAGTTTTGTTTTCTTACCAATCTGTCTGAAAATGGTTAGAATAGGCATAACCTTGCCTTTATTTGTAGCAACCACACTCGTACATACATTATTTAACTTGGCTCATGTAACTTATTCCTTATGCATAGCAATTACATCTATAATTACAATTTTTTGCCTTTGGGTAGGATGTTCAGAAAATAGGAGGAGGGCTACTGCTCTGGCAAAATTATTCCTGCATAAGAACATATATATTTTTCAAAGCTTACACAATTTGAAGGCTTAACAATAAAATAAATATCTTCTATTTCCTTAACATCAAAGGCACTTCCAATAAGGCCATCAAAAGTTGTTAGCAAGGATCATAGAGGGAAAAATGTCTCAAAATTGTCTCTCAATCTTTACAGTCGTACCACATCTTCTGTTCTTCTGTATACAAACAATATTTCATAGAAGTTTGCTTTGCATTAACAAAATTTTGTTAAGAAAAGTGTTCTGATATTTGGAAATTAGGAAAAGGATGACTACATACTTTTTTTAAATGTCACTCCAAAGCACTAATGGCTCTCTCCAAGGATTAAATAGGGGTTTTTACTTTTGCTTGACTTACTATTTACTCTTGATTAGGGACTAGATTCTATAGAATTAGGCTTTAGATTTCTTTCTGGAATTAAGGTAATTCTGATGCTTATGGTTCCTTTGCCCTGTTAGACATTAACTAGTTTGCATCTGTTAGCAAATTCACTTCCCCTTTCCTTTCATGGGATAACCATCTTTCTTGGGTATTTTGAATTCTCCCATGAACCAGCTTTACCTCTTCATGGTTCTCTCAATAATAAGTTAAGAAACCCTTGACACTTGCCCACTATAATATTTATGTAAGAAACAAGTCTTAATTTTTAAAAAAATGTACTTTGACAATTCTCATGTTTAACACATAGTTCGCTTTTAAGACCAAAGGCTCCTAGATGTTATTCTTCTTCTAGGTCTTCTCAACAAAATATGAAGGCAGGTGGTTTCAAATACTGTAAAACATGAGAAACCTATAAATTCTTGAGGCATATTTCTGAATGCAAACATCAATTAAAGCATTTTTTATAAAATTCCCATCACTGGTAAGTTCATGTGCAGTTTTTTCCCCTTAAATTAAAAAGTAATTATGTATACATACACAGAGACACACACAAATTATGGGTAGAATTTAATAGGTTGCATCTGACCAATGTCCCAATGCAATAATTAGGGGAAAAATGGATAAATGACAAAAATAATATTTTTTAGACATCAGAGTGATGTGGATGCAAAATGGACTGGATAATATTACAGCTACGATATGTAAGCAACCCAAGTATACATCCATAGATGAATGGATAAAGAAAATGTGATGTGTGTGTGTGTGTGTGTGTGTGTGTACACCATAAAAAAAATTTAAATCTTACTATTTGCAACAACATGGATGGATCTAGAGGGAATAATGCTAAGTGAAATAAGTCAGTCAGAAAAAGACAAATAACATGATTTCACTCACATGTGGAATATAAAAACCAAACAAACAAAGGAAAAAAGAGACAAAAAACGGGCCTACAAATATAAAGAACAAACTTGTGGTTACCAGAAGGGAGATGGGTAGGGGGATGGGTAAAATAGGTGAAGGAAATTGAGAGTACACTCGTGATAAGCCCTGAGTAATTTATAGAATTGTTGAAACATCATATTGTACACCTGAAACTAATATAATACTGTGTGTTAATTATACTTGAATTAAAAAAAATAAAAATTAAAAAAAAGAAAGTTGGAGTGGCATTTTAATATCAGAAAATTGGACTTCAGAACAGGAATACTTCCTGGGAAAAAAAGAAAAATTACATAATGACAAAGGTTCAGTTCACCAAGAATAAACAAAAATGAGAAGTGTACATGCACAAAAGACCTTCAGAATATAGGAAGCAAAATCTGATAGAACTGAAGAAATACAGACATATTCAAAATTATGGTTGATGATTTCAACATTTTTCTCTCTGTAATCTATTAAAAAATTAGACCAAAAATCAATAAGGAATTAGAAGACTTGAACAACATTATCAACCAATTTGACCTAATTAATATTCATAGAACACTCCACCCACCATAGTAGATTAGTCATCCTTTTCAAGAAAATATGAAACATTTACCAAGACAGATGATATTCTGGGCCATAAAACAAACAAAACACATTTAAAATAATTAAAGTAATACAGAATATGTTTTCTCATTATAACAGAATAAAAGTAAAAAGAAAGATTTTGGAAAAAAATCTATTCAGAAATTGAAAAAATTCTTCTAAATAACCAATGGGTTGAAGAATATCTTGCAAAGAAAATTAGAAAATATTTGCAATTGAATGAAAGTGAAAATATAACTTAGCAAATCTACTGGGATACAGATAAAACTGTCCTTAGAGGGAAATTTTTAGCACTAATGCTTATATTAGAAAATAAGAAAGATCTCAAATCAATGACCTAACCTTTTAACAAAGTAGGAAATGGGGGCGCCTGGGTGGCTCAGTCGGTTAGGCATCTGACTTTGGCTCAGGTCACGATCTTACTGCTCCTGAGTTCAAACCGTGCATCAGGCTCTGTACTAACAGCTCGGAGCCTGGAGCCTGCTTCAGATTCTGTCTCCATCTCTCTCTGCCCCTCCCCTCCTCTCGCTTCTGTGCTTTCTCTCTCTCAAATTAAAAAAATAAAAATAAAAATAAAAAAATAAAAAAAAAGGAGGTAGGAAATGTACCTGGGAAGTCATAAGAGCTAGTACAACAAAAACAAAATTGTAAAGAACAAAGTTGGAAGACTCTTCCTACAAGGTTTCAAGATTTATTGTAAATAATAAAGTAACCAAAACAGTGTAAAGTGAAACGATAAACACATAGATCAATGAAACCAAGCAGTACAAAACAGACCCCTACATATGTAACCAGCAGATTTTCAACAAAATTGCAAAGAGAATTCAATAAGGAGCAATCATCTTTTGCACAAATAGGTTGGAAAAGTTGGATATCCATTTAAAAAACAAGACAAAACAAAACCTCCACCCATAACACAGACCATACATAAAAAAATAAGTCAAATGAATTATAGATATATGGAAAACCTAAAGCTATAAAACTATAACAATAAAATGCTGGATGAAGTCTTTGTGTCCTTAGGTCATGCAAATATCTCATAGATTTTTTTTCCAATAATTTCATGAACCATAAAAGAAAAAATTGATACATTTTTTTCATGTCAAATTTAAAAATGTCAGCTCTTCAAAAGACCATAACTGGGAGAAAAATATTTGAAAAATACTTATCAGTTAAAGGTCTCATGTCTTAAATATATAAAAAGATAAGTGACAGACTGGGAGAAAAATATTTAAAAAACACACATCAGTTAAAGTTCTCATGTCCTAAATATATAAAGATTTCTTAAAACTCAGTCAGACTTGGGGCACCTGGGTGGCTCAGTCAGTTAAGCATCCAACTTCAGCCTAGTTCATGATCTCACCATTCCCCAGTTTGAGCCCCGCATCAGGCTCTGTGCTGACAGCTCAGAGCCTGGATTCTGCTTCAGATTCTGTGTCTCCCTCTCTCTCTCTGCCCCTTCCCCACTCACGCTCTGTCTGTCTCTCTCAAAAATAAACATTAAAAAAAAAAAAACCCAATGAGACTAAAACAAACAATCCAGGAAAAAAAAAACTTGGTGAAATATACGAGCAGATACTTTATAAAAGCAGACATGGATAACAAATAAACACATAAAAAGATGTTCTACATTAGCAATCGTTAGGAAAATGCAAATTAAAACCACAACGAGATTCCACTACACACTTATTGGAATGGCAAACAATAAGCCTGACAATACCCAGGGCTGATGAAGATGTGGAATCCCTATACATTATTTGTGGTAATAAAAAAGTGACATGACTACTTTGGAAATGAGTTCAGATCCTTACTCATCACATGGCACAGCAGTTGATTCCTAGGTATCTACCAAATAAAAAGGAAAACATATTCAAACAAAAACCTACACCTGAATGTTTATAGTGTTATTCAAAATCACCAGAAATTGGTAACAAGTCAAAAACATTGTTCATAACAGCCCCAAAGTGGAAACAACTCAGATAACTTTCAACTAGTGAATGGATAAACAGACAGGTATGTTCATGAATTGAAATACTATGCAGCAATAAGAAAGAGCAAAAGACTTTTATGACAACATATATAGATAGATATAGATATAGACACTGATATATAAAATATATTTATATAAGTGATATATAAAAATATAATGATATACATATATATCATTACCTTCAACAACTGCAGAAAACACATTCAAGTTCATGTGAAATATTTACCAAAATATATTATATGGCATGCATAAAAGAAGTCTGAACAAAATTCAAAAGATAAAAATCATATAAGGCATACTCTCAGATGATGGTAAAATGAAACTAGAAATCAATTAATGGAAAGGTAAATAAAAAAAACCAAAAATGTTTGGAAATGAAGCTATGTTCTTCTAAATAACCCAGTAGTCAAGAAAATACGAGGACAATTAGATAATAAAAATTCAACACACTAAAATTCATGGGATGTAGTAAACGCAGTGTGTTCCATTTATTATTTTTGGCCTCTCAGCTCCAAATCCACCTATAAGCCAGCTTTGTGAAAATGGGTTTGGGCCCTTTAAACATTTTTCCTTGCTGGCTGGAACTCTGTCATTAGAGGGCACTGGACATAAATTGTAGGAAGAAAATGTTTTTGCTTCCTCATTCTGGTATGCTTGCTGGGCAAGCGTCTCCAGGACACATTGGTTTCCCTAGCACTAGGCTTCTGCATCTCACAGCGACCAGCCGCTTCCCCCGGAGCTCCCTTGGGCAGCTTTGTAGCAAAGTGCCTCCCGCAGAGAGTTTCTCTGACACCTCAGAAGGTGGATTTCCAGCACTTTACTAGTATGGTGCCACAAGTACTTCTCTGCCATCCAATGAGCCACAGCAGCCTTCCATAGCAATGTCTGGATCTCAGGCCTTGAGGGGGCCTCTCTCTTGGGTGTGCTGTATCAGCTCTAAGAGTAATGGCTGTAGAATCTTTTTTACTGTTTGCTGACCAATCCGTCAATACTCCAATCAGTAGTATGGTTAATAATTATATTAGGGGCACCTGGGTGGCTTAGTCAGTTAAGCATCTGACTCTTGATTTTGGCTCAGGTCATGATCTCACTGGTTGTGAGATACAGCCCTATGTTGGGCTCTATGCTGGGTATGCAGCCTGCTTAAGATTCTCTCTTTCCCTCTGCCCCTCCCCCACTTGTGCACACTCTCTCTTTTTTTTTTTTTTAATTTTTTTTTTTTTAACGTTTATTTATTTTTGAGACAGAGAGAGACAGAGCGTGAACAGGGGAGGAGCAGAGAGAGAGGGAGACACAGAATCCGAAGCAGGCTCCAGGCTCTGAGCTGTCAGCACAGAGCCCAGCGCGGGGCTCGAACTCACGGACCATGAGATCATGACCTGAGCCGAAGTCGGATGCTTAACCAACCAAGCCACCCAGGCGCCCCACACTCTGTCTCTCTTAAAAAAATAAATACAATTAAAGTTAAGAAAATAATGATTACTTATACTAAACCTTTTCTTTGAAATTACTGTGTGATTTCTCTCTCCTGATTGGACCTATTGATTCATAGTGCTTAGAAAAGAAATTATTTTAAAAACATGTATTAGAAAAGAAAAAAAAGGGGCACCTGGATGGCTCAATCAGTTAAGCATCCGACTGTTGGTATTGGGTCAGGTCATGATCTCACAGTGGTTCGTGAGCTCAAGCCTGCATAAGGGTCTGTGCTGGCAGTACAGAGCCTGCTTGGGATTCTCTTTCTGCCTCTCCCCCGCTTACGTGCACAGATCAATTTCTAAGGCACCATCTTGAGAAATACAGAAAGAATTAAAGGAAATTAATAAAAATGAATACAAAAATTGATAAAACAGAAAGCTGACATAAAATGGAGAAAAATCAACAAGGTCAACATTTTTTCTTTTAGAATATCAGTATATTTGATAAACTCCTTGCAAGAGCACCCAAGAAAGAGAAGGTATAAATTACTAACATCAGAATGAAAGGAGGATATCACCACAGATCCTATAGACATAAAAATATAATAAAATGTCATTATGAACAGTTTTATACAAATAAATTTGACAACCTAAATAAAATGGAGGATTTGCTTTAAGATAACAATTTATCTTAGTTGACACAAGAAAAATCAGAAAATCTAAATAGTTGTTAAATATGTTAAGTCTATAATTAAAACCTATCCCCCAAAGAAAAATTCAAGTCTAGAAGTCTTTACTGATGAAATATTGGAACATTTAAGGAAGAAGTAGTACTAATCTTACATAACCTCTTTAAGGATGAGAGAAAGAACATTTATTCATAACTTATTTTATAAGGCCAGTATAACCCTGACACAAAAATATAACTAGGAAATTATAAGACAAAATTACAGAATAATATTTCTTATTAATAGACACACAGAGCAAAATATTAGAAAATCAAACCCATAGAATATATTAAAGAATATATATCATAATATGTCATGACTAAATTTGCTTATTCTAGGAATTGAAAAGTGGCTTGAATTTTGAAAGCTAGTCAATATAATTCACCTTATTAAGGTAATGAAAGTGAAAGTCATATGATTACCTCAACAGATGCAAAAAGGCATCCAATGAAATTAACCACTAGTTTGTGATAAAAACTATCAGCAAACTAGGAATAGAAAACTCCTTTAATGTGATTAAGTTTATATACAAAAAGCCCACTGCTAAAATATTTAATATTGAAATGTTGTATGCTTTCTCCCTGAGTTCAGGAATAACTCAGGTACTTTTGTTTTTATTCTATCAATCATTTTATTACTTCACTAATCAGATCCTAATTAGTACAAGGCAAGAAAAAAGAATTAAATGGTATAAATATTGGAAAGGAGCCAGTAAAACTGTCATTCCAGGTGATATTATTGTAAATAATAGAAAATCTCAAAAGAAATATATACTATTAGAGTTAATAAATGAATTAAGCTGCTAATATTGTATTTCTATGTACTTGCAAAAAACAATTAGTAAATTAAACTTTAGAAACAATACCATTAACAATAGTTTGGGAAAACTTCAAATATCTAGTAATGAATCGGATGAAAGATGTAAGATCACTAAACTGAAAACTATAAAACATTGAAGGGAAAAATTAAAGAAGACCTAAATAAATGGATGTTCATGGATTTGGAGACTCAATATTGTAAAGATGTCAATTCTCAAATTAATTTATTGATTCAATGCAATCTCAATCAAGATCCCAGTAGGCTTTTCTGTAGAAATTTTTAAGGGGATAATAAAATTTATATGGAAATGCAAATAGCATATAATAGGCAAGAAATCAGATTGAAGAAATTGTTGGAAGATTTACATTATCAGATATCAAGACTTAGCATAAAGCGATAATATTTAAGACAGCGTGATATTCTCTCTGCCCCTCCCCCGTTCATGCTCTGCCTCTCTCTGTCTCAAAAAAAAAAAAAAAAACTTTCTTAAAAAAAAAAAAAAGTGGGGGCGCCTGGGTGGCTCAGTCGGTTAAACGGCCGACTTCGGCTCAGGTCACGATCTCGCGGTCCGTGAGTTCCAGCCCCGCGTGGGGCTCTGGGCTGATGGCTCAGAGCCTGGAGCCTGCTTCCGATTCTGTGTCTCCCTCTCTCTCTGCCCCTCCTCCGTTCATGCTCTGTCTCTCTCTGTCTCAAAAATAAATAAACGTTAAAAAAAATTTTTTTTTAAAAAAGTAAATTTTAGAGAACATTATTGTAGTGTGATATCATTTGTGAAAAAAAAAATATATGCATACATTTATGTAGTAGGCTGGTAGTTAGGCTTATATCCTCTATGTAAAAATATATTTACAAAACTTTTAGAAGACCACATGGGTCATAATTTGCCAACCCCTGTTCTAGAAGATAACATAGAAGAATAATTTTATGACTTTGGGTAGGCAGTGATTTATTAAATAATACCTCCCAAAAAACCATGAACCATAAAAGATTGATAAATTAAAGTTCCGAAATTCTATTTCTCAAAAGATACAATTAGAAAAGTCAAAAAGCAAGACACAGGGATGCCTGGTGGTTCAGTCAGTTGAGCATCTGACTTTGGCTCAGGTCATGATCTCATAATTTGTGAGTTCCAGCCCTGCGTCAGGCTCTGTGCTGATGGCTCGGAGCCAGGAGCCTGCTTCGGATTCTGTGTCTCCCTCTCTTCTGCCCCTCCCTGGCTCATGCTCTGTCTCTCTCTCTCTCAAAAATAAATAAACATTAAAAAATTAAAAAAAAGAGCAAGATACAGCCTAAAACAAGTTATTTGTGATATATATGCATATGTACCTCTGTATGTATATATGTACATATCATGTATACAGCATGTGTATCCAGCAAATAACTCAAAGCCACAATATCTAAAGAATGGCAACAAATCAATAAGTAAAAGATAAATAATTCAATGAAGATAAACCGCTCCAACAAAACGAACAATAAACTTGAGATATTTTGCAGAGGACACTATTAGTATGGACATAAGAATCTGAAAAGATGTTCCTTATGATCAATAATCAGAGAAATGCAAACGAAAATAAAGCCATAATAAAATGTCAGTACATACTCAGAATGGCTAAAATTAAAAAGACTGATAATATGAAGTGGAAGCCAGGATATGGAGCAACTAGAACTGGAACTTTCATACATTACCAATGACAGTGTAAATTGTTACAACCTTTTTGAATCACTGAGGTCTACTAAAACCTCCCCTATGACCCAGTAGTTCCAACACTAGGTATGTAAGAGAAAATGCATGAATTATGTCACACAAAAAGCATGTATAAGACTATCATAGCAGTTTTCTTCATAATAGTCCTAAACTGGAAATAAATGTCTATCAACAGTAAAATGAATAAATTGTGGCAGAATAGAATACTACAAGCAGTTAAAAAGAACTGATAACATGGATGAATATAACAGACAAGATACTAAACAAAAACACCCAGGCGCAAAACTAGAACAAAGTGTATAATTCTATTTCTATGAATTTCAGACAGACAAAATAATCTATGGTAGTGAGTACAAGTGGGAGCATTCTGGAGGACAGAATTATTCTACATATTGATCTAGGTAGCGGTTATATGAGTAATACATACGTAATTATTCATTGGGCTGTATATTTACAATTTGTGCACTTTAGTTTCAGTATGTCAAAACTCGAAAAGAATTGTTTTAAATCATAGAAGTTTACATGAATATATTTTCACTGAAAGATTCAAAGAACACTGTAAGACAGAGTCTTTCCTATGTTAATCCTACCTTTTTCCTCATTCCTAACATCCTAATTCCATGTTAATCCTACCTTTAGTTCTTGCACCCCCATTCCTGTTGTCCTCTCTAAAGAAAATCAACTGAGCTTACTTCCAAATCAATTTTTATGCATTTATGTGCATAAATATATGCCATTGAATAGTAACATTAAAAAATACATTCATGCTTTACAATAATTCTATACTTTCAACCCTAAAAACACATCTCGAGCTCTTTCTATGTCTAATGCAGATCACTCTAATTTTTTAAAGCAACACCCTATTCATAGTATTGATGTAACATAACATAATTAATAGTTATCTTCCAATTAGTAGAAATTTAGATTATTCCTAATTTTTCAATATTCAAAACAATGCTGCAACATTCTTAAGTTTCCTTTAGTGCACACAAACAAGTATTTTGTGGTACACTACGAACAATTAATTTCTTTTGGCTAAAACGAGAGAAACAAAATTGCAGAGTAAAAGAAAATTGTACAGTAAAAGTTTTGGTAACTTCTGCCAAAGTGGTTTCTCAGAAAGCCTTACAAATTACATTTTGACCAAGTGTACGTAAAAATACCTAATTCTTGGAGAGAGAGGGAAGATGGCGGCGTAGGAGGACGCTGGGCTCACCGCGCATCCTGCTGATCACTTAGATTCCACCTACACCTGCCTAAATAACCCAGAAAACCGCCAGAGGATTAGCAGAACAGAGTCTCCGGAGCCAAGCGCAGACCAGAGGCCCACGGAAGAGGGTAGGAAGGGCAGCGAGGCGGTGCGCGCTCCACGGACTGGCGGAGGGGCGGCTCGCCGGCCAAGCAGAGCTCCCGAGTCGGGCTGGCAAAAGCAGAGGGGCCGGATGGACTGTGTTCCGACAGCAAGCGAAACTTAGCGTCTGGGAGGTCAGAAGTTAACGGCTCTGCTTAGAAAGCGGGAAGGCTGGAGGACAAAGGGAGGGAGAGCTGCTGAGCCCCAGACGACAGAGCTCAGTTTGGTGGGGAACAAAGGCGCTCGCCAGCATCATCTCCCCCTCCCATCCCACAGCCAAAATCCCAAAGGGAACCAGTTCCTGCCAGGGAACTTGCTCGCTCCGCGCAAACACCCAACTCTGTGCTTCTGTGGAGCCAAACCTCCGGCAGCGGATCTGACTCCCTCCCGCTGCCACAGGGCCCCTCCTGAAGTGGATAACCTAAGGAGAAGTGAGCTAAGCCTGCCCCTCCTGCCCCCGTGCACCTTGGCTACCAACCCCAGCTAATATGCCAGATCCCCAGCACCGCAAGCCTGGCAGTGTGCAAGTAGCCCAGATGGGTCACGCCACCCCACAGTGAATCCCACCCCTAGGAGAGGGGAAGAGAAGGCACACACCAGTCTGACTGTGGCCCCAGCAGTGTGCTGGGGGCAGACATCAGGTCTGACTGCGGCCCCGCCCACCAACTCCAGTTATACACCACAGCACAGGGGAAGTGCCCTGCAGGTCCTCACCACTCCAGGGACTATCCAAAATGACCAAACGGAAGAATTCCCCTCAGAAGAATCTCCAGGAAATAATAACAGCTATGACCTGATCAAAAAGGATTTAAATAATATAACAGAAAGTGAATTTAGAATAATAGTCATAAAATTAATCGCTGGGCTTGAAAACAGTATAGAGGACAGCAGAGAATCTCTTGCTACAGAGATCAAGGGACTAAGGAACAGTCACAAGGAGCTGAAAAATGCTTTAAACGAAATGCAAAACAAAATGGAAACGATGACAGCTCGGATTGAAGAGGCAGAGGAGAGAAGAGGTGAACTAGAAGATAAAGTTATGGAAAAAGAGGAAGCTGAGAGAGAGAGAGAGATAAAAATCCAGGAGTATGAGGGGAAAATTAGAGAACTAAGTGATACACTAAAAAGAAATAATATACGCATAATTGGTATCCCAGAGGAGGAAGAGAGAGGGAAAGGTGCTGAAGGGGTACTTGAAGAAATTATAGCTGAGAACTTCCCTGAACTGGGGAGGGAAAAAGGCATTGAAATCCAAGAGGCACAGAGAACTCCCTTCAGACGTAACTTGAATCGATCTTCTGCACGACATATCATAGTGAAACTGGGAAAATACAAGGATAAAGAGAAAATTCTGAAAGCAGCAAGGGATAAACGTGCCCTCACATATAAAGGGAGACCTATAAGACTCGTGACTGATCTCTCTTTTGAAACTTGGCAGGCCAGAAAGGATTGGCACGATATCTTCAGTGTGCTAAACAGAAAAAATATGCAGCCGAGAATCCTTTATCCAGCAAGTCTGTCATTTAGAATAGAAGGAGGGATAAAGGTCTTCCCAAACAAACAAAAACTGAAGGAATTTGTCACCACTAAACCAGCCCTACAAGAGATCCTAAGGGGGATCCTGTGAGACAAAGTACCAGAGACATCACTACAAGCATAAAACATACAGACATCACAATGACTCTAAACCTGTATCTTTCTATAATAACACTGAATGTAAATGGACTAAATGCGCCAACCAAAAGACATAGGGTATCAGAATGGATAAAAGAACAAGACCCATCTATTTGCTGTCTACAAGAGACTCATTTTAGATCTGAGGACACCTTTAGATTGAGAGTGAGGGGATGGAGAACAATTTATCATGCTACTGGAAGCCAAAAGAAAGCTGGAGTAGCCATACTTATATCAGACAAACTAGACTTTAAATTAAAGGCTGTAACAAGAGATGAAGGAGGGCATTATATAATAATTACAGGGTCTATCCATCAGGAAGAGCTAACAATTATAAATGTCTATGCGCCGAATACCGGAGCCCCCAGATATATAAAACAATTACTCATAAACATAAGCAACCTAATTGATAAGGATGTGGTCATTGCAGGGGACTTTAACACCCCACTTACAGAAATGGATAGATCATCTAGACACACAGTCAATAAAGAAACAAGGGCCCTGAATGATACATTGGATCAGATGGACTTGACAGATATATTTAGAACTCTGCATCCCAAAGCAACAGAATATACTTTCTTCTCGAGTGCACATGGAACATTCTCCAAGATAGATCATATACTGGGTCACAAAACAGCCCTTCATAAGTTTACAAGAATTGAAATTATACCATGCATACTTTCAGACCACAATGCTATGAAGCTTGAAATCAACCACAGGAAAAAGTCTGGAAAACCTCCAAAAGCATGGAGGTTAAAGAACATCCTACTAACGAATGAGTGGGTCAACCAGGCAATTAGAGAAGAAATTAAAAAATATATGGAAACAAACGAAAATGAAAATACAACAATCCAAATGCTTTGGGACGCAGCGAAGGCAGTCCTGAGAGGAAAATACATTGCAATCCAGGCCTATCTCAAGAAACAAGAAAAATCCCAAATACAAAATCTAACAGCACACCTAAAGGAAATAGAAGCAGAACAGCAAAGGCAGCCTAAACCCAGCAGAAGAAGAGAAATCATAAAGATCAGAGCAGAAATAAACAATATAGAATCTAAAAAAACTGTAGAGCAGATCAACGAAACCAAGAGTTGTTTTTTTGAAAAAATAAACAAAATTGACAAACCTCTAGCCAGGCTTCTCAAAAAGAAAAGGGAGATGACCCAAATAGATAAAATCATGAATGAAAATGGAATTATTACAACCAATCCCTCAGAGATACAAACAATTATCAGGGAATACTATGAAAAATTATATGCCAACAAACTGGACAACCTGGAAGAAATGGACAAATTCCTAAACACCCACACTCTTCCAAAACTCAATCAGGAGGAAATAGAAAGCTTGAACAGACCCATAACCAGTGAAGAAATTGAATTGGTTATCAAAAATCTCCCAACAAATAAGAGTCCAGGACCAGATGGCTTCCCAGGGGAGTTCTACCAGACGTTTAAAGCAGAGATAATATCTATCCTTCTCAAGCTATTCCAAGAAATAGAAAGGGAAGGAAAACTTCCAGACTCATTCTAGGAAGCCAGTATTACTTTGATTCCTAAACCAGACAGAGACCCAGTAAAAAAAGAGAACTACAGGCCAATATCCCTGATGAATATGGATGCAAAAATTCTCAATAAGAATTTTTATATGCCGAATTCAATGGCATATAAAAAGAATTATTCACCATGATCAAGTAGGATTCATTCCTGGGATGCAGGGCTGGTTCAACATTCGCAAATCGATCAACGTGATACATCACATTAACAAAAAAAAAGAGAAGAACCATATGATCCTGTCAATCGATGCAGAAAAGGCCTTTGACAAAATCCAGCACCCTTTCTTAATAAAAACCCTTCAGAAAGTCGGGATAGAAGGAACATACTTAAAGATCATAAAAGCCATTTAGGAAAAGCCCACAGCTAACATCATCCTCAACGGGGAAAAACTGAGAGCTTTTTCCCTGAGATCAGGAACACGACAGGGATGCCCACTCTCACCGCTGTTGTTTAACATAGTGCTGGAAGTTCTAGCATCAGCAATCAGACAACAAAAGGAAATCAAAGGCATCAAAATTGGCAAAGATGAAGTCAAGCTTTCGCTTTTTGCAGATGACATGATATTATACATGGAAAATCTGATAGACTCCACCAAAGGTCTGCTAGAACTGATACATGAATTCAGCAAAGTTGCAGGATACAAAATCAATGTACAGAAATCAGTTGCATTCTTATACACTAACAATGAAGCAACAGAAAGACAAATAAAGAAACTGATCCCATTCACAATTGCACCAAGAAGCATAAAATACCTAGGAATAAATCTAACCAAAGATGTAAAAGATCTGTATGCTGAAAACTATAGAAAGCTTATGAAGGAAATTGAAGAAGATATAAAGAAATGGAAAGACATTCCCTGCTCATGGATTGGAAGAATAAATATTGTCAAAATGTCAATACTACCCAAAGCTATCTACACATTCAATGCAATCCCAATCAAAATTGCTCCAGCATTCTTCTCGAAACTAGAACAAGCAATCCTAAAATTCATATGGAACCACAAAAGGCCCCGAATAGCCAAAGTAATTTTGAAGAAGAAGACCAAAGCAGGAGGCATCACAATCCCAGACTTTAGCCTCTACTACAAAGCTGTCATCATCAAGACAGCATGGTATTGGCACAAAAACAGACACATAGACCAAAGGAATAGAATAGAAACCCCAGAACTAGACCCACAAATGTATGGCCAACTCATCTTTGACAAAGCAGGAAAGAACATCCGATGGAAAAAAGACAGTCTCTTTACCAAATGGTGTTTGGAGAACTGGACAGCAACATGCAGAAGGTTGAAACTAGACCACTTTCTCACACCATTCACAAAAATAAACTCAAAATAGATAAAGGACCTGAATGTGAGACAGGAAACCATCAAAACCTTAGAGGAGACAGCAGGAAAAGACCTCTCTGACCTCAGCCATAGCAATCTCTTACTCGACACATCCTCAAAGGCAAGGGAATTAAAAGCAAAAGTGAATTACTGGGACCTTATGAAGATAAAAAGCTTCTGCACAGCAAAGGAAACAACCAACAAAACTAAAAGGCAACCAACAGAATGGGAAAAGATATTTGCAAATGACATATCGGACAAAGGGCTAGTATCCAAAATCTATAAAGAGCTCACCAAACTCCACACCCAAAAAACAAATAACCCAGTGAAGAAATGGGCAGAAAACATGAATAGACACTTCTCTAAAGAAGACATCCGGATGGCCAACAGGTACATGAAAAGATGTTCAACGTCGCTCCTTATCAGGGAAATACAAATCAAAACCACACTCAGATATCACCTCACGCCAGTCAGAGTGGCCAAAATGAACAAATCAGGAGACTATAGATGCTGGAGAGGATGTGGAGAAACGGGAACCCTCTTGCACTGTTGGTGGGAATGCAAATTGGTGCAGCCGCTCTGGAAAGCAGTGTGGAGGTTTCTCAGAAAATTAAAAATAGACCTACCCTATGACCCAGCAATAGCACTGCTAGGAATTTACCCAAGGGATACAGGAGTACTGATGCATAGGGGCACTTGTACCCCAATGTTTATAGCAGCACTCTCAATAATAGCCAAATTATGGAAAGAGCCTAAATGTCCATCAACTGATGAATGGATAAAGAAATTGTGGTTTATATACACAATGGAATACTACGTGGCAATGAGAAAGAAAGAAATCTGGCCCTTTGTAGCAACGTGGATGGAACTGGAGAGTGTGATGCTAAGTGAAATAAGCCATACAGAGAAAGACAGATACCACATGTTTTCACTCTTATGTGGATCCTGAGAAACTTAACAGAAACCCATGGGGGAGGGGAAGGAAAAAAAAAAAAAAGAGGTTAGAGTGGGAGAGAGCCAAAGCATAAGAGACTGTTAAAAAGTGAGAACAAACTGAGGGTTGATGGGGGGTGGGAGGGAGGGGAGGGTGGGTGATGGGTATTGAGGAGGGCACCTTTTGGGATGAGCACTGGGTGTTGTATGGAAACCAATTTGACAATAAATTTCATTTAAAAAAAAAAAGAAAGAAAACAAAACAAAAAAAAATACCTAATTCTTCACATCTTTATAAACACTAGGTATTATCAATCTTTTAAAGTTTTTATTTAAATTCCAGGTAGTTAACCTATAGTGTAGTATTAGTTTCAGGTATACATAAATACTATCAATCTTCTAAAATTCTACCAGTTCTAAGGGCAAAAAAAAATCAATTCAATGTTACTTTATTATTTAAAAATTTTTTTTTTACATTTATGTATTTTTTTTATTTTTTAATTTTTTTTTAACATTTATTTATTTTTGAGACAGAGAGAGACAGAGCATGAACAGGGGAGAGGCAGAGAGAGAGGGAGACACAGAATCGGAAGCAGGCTGCAGGCTCTGAGCCATCGGCCCAGAGCCCGACGTGGGGCTTGAACTCATGGACCGTGAGATCGTGACCTGAGCTGAAGTCGGACGCTTAACCAACTGAGCCACCCAGGCGCCCCTACATTTATGTATTTTTGAGAGACAGAGAGAGATAGAGCACAAGTTGGGGAGGGGCAGAGAGAGAAGGAGACACAAAATCTGAAGCAGGCTCCAGGCTCTGAGCTGTCAGCACAGAGCCCAATGCGGGGCTCGAACCCACAAACTGCGAGATCATGACCTGAACCGAAGTTGGATGCTCAATCGACTAAACCACCGAGGCGCCCCAATTCAATGTTACTTTAATTATATGTCTTAAGTTGGACAAAGACAAATAATAGATGATCTCACGTATATGTAACCTAAAAAACAGCACAAACAAAAAGTGGGAACAGACCAGAGAACAAATTGATGGTTGCCAGAAGGGGGTGGGAGGATGGGCAAAATGGGTGAAGGGGGGTGGGAGATACAGGTTTTCAGTATGAAATGAGTAAGTCATGGGGATGAAAGGTACAGCAATAGGCAATATAATCAATGGTAAGGTAATAATACTGCATATGGTGACAGATTGTAGCTACACTTGTGGTGAGCATAGAGTAAGATACAGAGATGTTGAATCACTATGTTGTATACCTGAAACTAACGTAATGTTGTGTTAGCTATACTTCAATTTAAAAAATTGTATTTCTATTCATTTGTATTGACTTCCTAATCATTCCTAATCACTTCCTGTTGAAGTGATTATTTATATCCTTCATACATGTTTCTATTATGTTGTTTATATTTTTCTTATTGATTTTTTGGTGTTTATTACATATAATAAAATATATTCAAAAACATATGTTGAAAGTACTGTCTCCTGGTTTGTCACCTTTAACTTTTCTTTTTCTTATCACATGGAATTGGCTCGGACTCTCAAAACAACACTGAAATAACTTTAGTGTGAAACTTCCAATATTTCATCATTAGGCTTGATGTTTATGTATGCAGGTATCTTTCAGTAAAACAGAGAAGTTCCTCCTACTTCTGGTTTGCTGAAGTGGTTTTATTTCTAATAAAAAAACAGATGTCAAATTGTATCAAATGCTTTTTGGTGTCTCTTAAGATAATTATATTTTTTCTTTGAGTATAATGATCTGCATTTTATATCCTGAATCAGCTTTGTATTTTTGTATTTATATCCTGAATCAGCTTTATATTTTGAATCAGCTTTGACTACCTTGGATAAACCCCACTTAGTTGTGAATTTTTATACATTTCTATATAAATGTGTTCATTTAAAAAATACATTTCTGGGGGCACTCAGTTGGTTCAATCAGAAGAGTATGCAGCTCTTGATCCTGTGGTCATGAGTTTGAGCCCCACATTGGGTGTAGAAATTACTTAAATAAATAAAACTTTTAAAAAAGTAAAATAAACAAAAATACATTTCTGGATTCATTTTGCTAATACTTAGGATTTCTGTATCTGTGTTCCTAAATGAGTACATGCTTTCTTTGTGCAGTTTTAATATCCAGGCCATGTGAGCCCCAATGCAAATGAATGATAAAACTTTCTGCTTTTACTATACTATGGGTTAATTAGTTAACATAGCATGGGGATTATTTGTTCTACACTTACAGAACTCTCTGTGTTTGGTGACTTTAAAAAAATTTTTTTAAACATTTATTTATTTTTGAGAGACAGGGAGAGAGAGTGTGAGCAGGGAGGGGCACAGAGACAGGAAGACACAGAATCCGAAGCAGGTTCCAGGCTCTGAGCTGTCAGTGAAGAGCCAGACATGGGGCTCGAACTTACAAACTGCAACACCATGACCCGAGCCAAAGTCCGACCCTTAACAGAGTAAGCCACCCCGGCGCCCCTGGTGACTGTTTATAAGAGTTTTTTCAATGTCTTTGCTGTGTTTTGTTGTTATTTGTTCTTTTAAGGTACATATTTCCTCTTGGATCAATTTTGATTTTATATTTTCTAGAAATTATTTTCATCTAGATTTTTCTATTATTTTAAATTCAGCATTTATCTACACAGACTTTTTAGAATGTACTCCATATCTGTAGTTATGCCCCTTCTCATCTCTTTGGTTGATAATTTTCTCTTATTTACCTTGATCAGACATTCTAGATTTTTGGTTCTTTTCAAAGAATCAAATTTTAGTTTATTTAAATTTACTTCGCTCCATATTTCATTCATTTCTGTTTTTTCTTTAATAATACTTTCCTTATATAGTTTAATTTTTCTTCCACTAGCCTCTTAAGGTGTATGCAAGATTTACTTTTATTCGATCTTCTTATTTTCTAACGTATGCATTCAAAGATATATGTTTTCTCTGAGTATATGTAGATTGTGAATTGTATTGATGTCATTATCCTTCTTGTAGTAGTTAAATATACTGGCTCCAGACCACACTATCTAGATTCAAAGACCGACTCTGTCATTTATGGGTGCCCTTGAGCAGGTTATTTAACAGAGCTTTGTGTTCCAGTTCCTCATCTGTGAAATAAGATGATAATGGAATCAACCTCTCAGGAGTGCTGTGATAAAGAAATGAGACAATCCATGTAGATCATGTAGCAAAATGCTGGTTGTACAGTAATGTTTAATAAATCTTAGGTATTGTTATTTGTAAACAATTGATAGCTTCATTTAAAAATCTTTTTTATTAAAATTATTCAAAGTTACTTGAAGGAGTGGCTTTTAATTTCCAAGTTTATAAAACTATACCTCTATTAATTCCAATTTTTTTTTAAAATTTTTTTTTTCTTTCAACGTTTTTTATTTATTTTTTGGGACAGAGAGAGACAGAGCATGAACGGGGGAGGGGCAGAGAGAGAGGGAGACACAGAATCGGAAACAGGCTCCAGGCTCCGAGCCATCAGCCCAGAGCCTGACGCGGGGCTCGAACTCACGGACTGCGAGATCGTGACCTGGCTGAAGTCGGACGCTTAACCGACTGCGCCACCCAGGCGCCCCTATTAATTCCAAATTTTATTGCAATGAGATCAAAGAATGTGATCTGAGTGATTTCTTATCTGGGAATTTATTAACATTGTCTTTGTGTTTTAGAAGCTAGTTAATGTTGTGTTTGAAGAGATCGTGTGTTTACCATTTGTTTACTGCATACAAAGCCCTTTATACTTATTCAACCAAGCTTCTTTACTGCGTTATTCAAATCCTTTCTATCCTTACTTACTTTTTCCTACTTTATCTGTCAATTTCTGAGATATGTACTGAAGTCTTCCAAAATGGCTATGCATTTTCATTCCTGCTTGTATTTCTCTAAGTTTTTACTTTACAAATTATAAGTATGACTTTTGATGTATTGTTAGGATCATAAAAGTTCATTATTAATAAAGCTTAATATGGAATTGTAGCTTTCATCAATATGAATGTTGTTTATCTCATCAAATTCTCTTTATATTAATTTTTTTGTCTAACATTGTTACCACACTTATCTATTTTTAGGACTTGCCTGATATATCTTTATATGTGCTTTTATTTTCAACCTTTTTTAGATGTATTTCTTCTTAATAGCTTATAGCTGAATGTGTTGTTAGTTTACCAAATTTGAGATTCTCTGTCTTTATTGAAGAAATCATATCCATTTGTCCTGTATTGTATCCACTGTCATATGATTATTGATGGTTTGACTTTTTTCCTGCCATCTGGTTGTGTGTGTACACGTGGTTTTTTTTACCATGCTTTTAGAACTTCCCTCTTATCTCTTCATCATGCCTTGTCTCTGATGTCTTTGTATTGCAATGATCTAGAACAGGGTTTGGCCTGTAGGCCAAATCTGTCAGGCTACCTGTTTTGTAAATAAAGTTTTATTGGAACACAGTCATGCCCATTCAATTACATATTATCTATAGCTGCTTTCACTGTACAGCAGTAGAGCTGAGTAGTTGTAACAGAGACTGCATGAACCACAAGAAAAAAATATTTACTCTCTGGTGTTTGACAGAAAAAGTATGCCAACACATCTGATCTAGATTTTAATTTTATGTTACTGATTTTTAAACATATACCATATTTAGATAACTACAAGTTAATTAATTTCTTTTCCCTTCATTGCTCCTTTCTTGGATTTCATCTTTCTTGGATTCCTTATTTATTTTGTTAAAGTTTATCCTATAGTCATACATTCACGGATACTCAATGATAGGTAAGTGCTGAGGCTTTTTATTTCAAAAATCATGTTTTTAATCTCTAAGATCACTGTTTGCTTCATTTTTATGGATGTTAATAACATCCTGAATCTCTTGAGCATAATTATTTTATTTGTAATACTTGTGACTATATATTTTACTTTATTTTTCTTAAAATTATAACATTTATAAAATAAATTTATACTTATATTTTTATTTTATTTATTAGCTCTCTTTCCTCAGGTATTATTTCAGGATTTACTGACTCTGGTGCCTCCACAAATGTGGATTAGTCTTATGTTTGATTATTCTTCTATTTGTTAATGAGAATCCTTATTAACACTTTATTTCTGCTTAATGTGGATTGACTCCAGTTATTATAGGGAAAGGGAAAGACATATTGCTGGGCAGAGGAGTCTCCCTCTCCCTCTTGAGATCCGTTATCCTATTCTGTTCTTTGGCTCCCATGGCCCCACAGGTTCACTGCTTTAATATATAGACCAATACAATCAGGAAAAGGAAAAGGAAAAGGGATCAGCGGTCCAGCTGCTCCACGTGCAATGTGTCAATCCTTCTGTCATCATCTTAGCACCTCCTATTCACTGAATCTGCTCTCTCTGAGCTTGGACCTTCCCTGAAATAGCTTCCACCTCCTTAGCAGTCTTAAGCATATGAGTATTTGAGGTTCTGTTGCTCTAGTTTGTTCTTCCAAGGTCTGATACCATCTCCTAAAAATTTCTGATATATTGATGACACTTTTGTCCCCCATCCTGCTACCAATTATTTCCCTCCCCTTCCCCCCTACCATTTCTCAATCTTTTCTGTCATTTCATAAGATTTGTTAAAGATTAAGTTTCCTTCAGTCTGACATCTTGATTTAATCTTAATACATAGGATTCTTTAATTGGCTCTTTCAAAACACCATTAAATACATTTATTTCCAGGCAGTAGTTTATGATCTTACCATTTTAACATCAAAACATTTTACAAGATACTCAGAAAGAGTATTTTTGACACAGAAAGAAAACTGAAGCCCTACTTCAACATCTTTGAGGGTATTCAAAATGATAAAATGACTTCCACCAACTATAATGGAAAGGGGTATTTAGTCTTAAGTCACTTGCCTTTAAAAATAGATTGGGTAGTCTACTTAATTAAAAAATGTTCTTTCACAGGGAAAGAGACACTGGTCGCGCAAGAGCTATAATCATTTAGCCACTTTTTCCAGCTGATAACAAACTTGACACATTAGGCAGCAGCAATCAGTGACATTTGTGACATTTTCAGTCAGAAAAATTTGGCTAACAAGCTCATCCTGTTCTGGAACTCTACCCCCATCCTGCCATACACAGTCCCTTGCCTGCTGAGTAGCCTGTTCAGAATATATTACAAACTAACTTTAACAGTTTTTAATGCTGATTTAAGGGAACTCTTCCTTGAGTAGCTAGAAAGTATAAGCACTGATCCCTTCAACCCCCCCACACACACATTATCTGGGTTTTAAAGTTTCTGAAAATCAGAGTAGCTGGTCTCATTTGGCTTTCTTTAGGGACCTCAGAAGGGGTGAATATATGTTTGAAATTCCCACAAACACTCTAGGATTTCCCAAGTGATTATTAATACCTTCCTCTCTTTCTCCTTTTTTCAGTCCTAGGGTTGTCATTTGCAGGAGTTTGCTGTCAGATACCTCTGTACACTCCCAGAGCTTTCTGAGATAGCATATGATGAATCTCCGAATTTTCTTTGCTTGTTGCAAACAAAAATTTTTTCCTTGCCATGATTGGTGCTTATTTTACTGTTTGCTGTGCTTCAATTTCAGCCTGGCAGGGTGTGAATGTCCTCCCATGCTCTGATCAAGGTATCTCCTGCAGCAGCTGCCTCAGGGGCAGTGTGGCTTTCGGTAACCACAACCTGTACTTTATCAGATTTTAAAGTGGTGGCACATGGTCACCAGGCTGCTGTAACTTTTGGGTTTTGGGGCTCCTATCATTGTCAGGGCCCTTGCTCTCTACCATCACCCCTTGTCTTCTCTTCTCCTCCCACACCTCCCCAGGAAGAAGGAAAGAAGGGAAATTCACATGGATTTGGCTCACTATGTGCTCACTGAGTGCATTATGCTAGGTATTTTCACAAATATTTTTCATCAAACCCTCAGCATAACTGCACAAAGGAGTTGTCATTATCACCACTTTTACCAATTGGTTAACTGAGGTTCACAGAGGTGAGGAACTTGCCTAGGACTACAAAAGTGGCAAGAGGTAGGGCTGGGATTAGGATCCTGGACTCTAAGCTTCAAAGCCCAGAGGATCTCCCAGAGAATGAGCCTCAAGCCTGACCCACCCAAGAGTGTGGATCTCAGTTCAGATGAGAAACTGGAGGCTGAAGGGAAAACATAGCAACTCTTCTCCTTAAAAGGAACAGGGCTGGCCAAAGTACCTTTAAAACTGGAGAATTATAGGACCAGATGTCAGACCGAACAGACAAAATTGGCTGGTTTGGAAATTTTTGTAGAATCATGTAAATTTTAAATATGGATTAATCAAGTTCTCAGTTCCTGCCCTATTATGGATAAGCCATTAAGTTTTCTTATTGGCCCATCCTACTTTTTTCAGGCATTGTTTCCCCCTTCCCCCCTTGGCCTAAACAAAAGGAGCTCTAATTCAATAGTTCAATAGACATTTATTTTTTGGCTACTTTATGATAGGGACTGTGTTGTCCATATATGTTGAAAATACAAAGAAGAAGGAAAACATACTTCCTGACCTCATACAGTTCACAGTACTGAGAGCCAGGGCAGTGGACGGCAGATACAAGCAGCTGCCAAGTAAAGCTACAATTAACATATAATGTGATCATATCTTTGCAAGGTAGAGAGGTAACTCAACCAGGGTGGTGGTGGGGTGAGGAATGGATAAGGGAAGACTTCTGAGAGGATGCAATTCCTGATATGTGATTGAGCCATTCAGAAGATCAGGACCATAATTCTATGTGTAAAACTCTTTTAGAAAAAGGCCAATTCACACCAAAGTAAGGGAACAACAGGGACCTTTTCAGGGAGGGCCTGAGAAGATAAATTAGTTGCTAGCACTATATTGGAACCTAAATGAACTTTTAGTTCCCTAGCTGTCTTCAAGCTTCTATGAGGTCACTTATATGTCTGTTTCTGGGCTTCTGGATGGTTATTCTGGATTTCCCCAAGGCCTGGACCATAATCTGTTCTTCCTCATTTGTGCCTCCTTACTCTGGAACTCTACGAGGAAATCTATTCAGTTCCTCTCAACCCCTGGGCGTACTGCTCCTACCATTACTACGCAACTATCTTATCTTCTGGAAGCCTGTACTCATGATTTCAGCTTACTTACTGCCTCTACTAGTTGCTGTGGTCTAACGGTTTCTGAAGTCTTCTTTCTCATGTGTGTCTTTCAGCTACTGTTTTTATTGCTACTGCCTAACCCTCTATCATATTCATATTCTCCAAAAAAGGAACCAGTTTGTTAATAATTACTAATCTCTTCCTTGGGCAAAGCCTCATATTCAGCTAACTCATAGGTCACTGTCTAGTCAGGGGATTGGTTGTCCTAGTGTTGGAGCTGAGCCCTGTTCCAACACAGGGGCCCAGGGTTACAAGTGACAAGGATGGAGGCCTACAACAATAGAGCCATTTACAAGTCAGCTATAGAAGGCAGCCACAGATATGGTAGGCAACCTGAAGCTAGACTGAGGAGAATGATGCTATACATATGCAGGAGCCACTATAAATGGAAAAACAAAAAACATACTAACATCAACCATAATATTCCCTTGGCTAACTTCAGGTAATAGTAAGGGGAGAAAAATGGTGAGAATCTGGGAATAAGTACATACAAGAAAGAACACAGAATATAAGTACATCCAAGGAAAGGAGACATATTGGCCTACTTCACAGGAAATTATCTTTCCTGAGGCTCTTAAAAAGAATGTCCAAAGACTTTTATTTTCAAATATATGAGAATGAGAAGCAATGTTACAAAGATAGCAACATAGGTTGTTACTGATTTTGGTTCCCCTCCCAAGAATAACTAACATCTATTCAAGCACAGGATACCATTGAGTGAATCCTAGAACACAGGATAAGGCTGAAGCGCCCCACTGTACCTAAGAGACCAAGACGGACTACATTAGAAGGGTAAGAGAAGTGCCTACACACGGAGCACATTGCCCTCCCCCAGGCCAGTGCAGCACCATGCAGAGAGATTTCCCCTGAGCCTCTGGTTCTCCAGTGGGAAAGAAGAATCCAGGGGACAACTAGTGTACCCAATACTGTGGATTGCTTTGTGGGAGCACCTACTCTGATCTTACCTCATGGGTATTGCAGAATCCAATTCTTGGGAGTTTTGTTTTGTTTTGTTTTGTTTTCAAACTAGAAGTTTTCATAACCCTAAGCACAATCTGCCCACACCCAGACAAGGTAGTGAGTCATAGCTCCACCCACTGTAGAGAGTACCTTCCAGCCCCATCTGGCCAGAGGGGCTGGCAAATATCCTTGAAGCTTATGTGGCCCAGCAGCACTCAAGCCAAGGGGCAGGTAAGCAGAGTTGATCATCCACAGACCAAAGTCAATACCCAGCATGGAGAGTTCTGGTGCTATGAACAGATACAGGGATCAATTCATAGCCAAGGGTGGTGGGAGCTCCCAGCCTTTACCAACTGGAGAGACTTTGGGAAACTTAACAGCCCACCCCACCCCCTCTAGCCCAGGCAAGGAGCTGAACCACAGCATCACCTGCTATGGTTAGTGTCTTTTGGCCTCATCTGACCAGAAAGGCTGGCAAAAACACCTGGAAGCTGTGTAGCCCAACAGCACTTGAGCTGAGAGGCGGGTGAACAGAGCTGATAGTTTACAGAACAGTGTCCCTGTTCAGTCAGGGAACTTGGGGTGCGTGTTGGCTTGAGTTAAAACAACAAAGAGCTTTGCTGACATTAGAGCTGTTTCTCCTGCTGTGCCCAGGCAAGGAATCTAATTCATAGCCCTACTCATTACTGAATATAGCCTTTGGCCTGTCTGAACAGGGAACCTAACATGAGCATATGGAATGCTCCATAGCCCATTCAACACCACTATACACAGTGGCACTTGAACAGCAGTGGCTTCACCCACTGATATGGGTCCCTAAACAGTGAGCTGTACAAGCCCTTGTCTCCATCCTGCTGTACTGACAGGGCAAGGAAGTTAATTCATAGCCCCATTCACCACTTAATATAGCACCCAGTTCTGACCATTTAGTAAGCCTGATTGGAAAGTCCAGGCAAGTACAGAGCCCATCCTACAACCTCACTTGGATATGGAACAAAGCCAAAAGCCCTACCCAACAGTTCTCAACCAGTGAGGTACCCCCTCATCCCTGTCCTCAGAGCTGAAAGAGTTGCCTTGCCCCCCAAAAGATCATAATATCAGACCACACTTGCCAGAGGATATTCCCAGCAGACACACCCAGACACCCAAACTGAACTGACTGGTAAAGAACTGTCTCTGCCAAAGCAAACCTGTAAAGTCTGGAAGAGGAGTCAAGTTACTCAAATGCACAGATGCCAATATAAGGAATCAAGGATTATGAGAAGTCAGGTAAATATGAACCGAAAGAAACTACTAAAGCTCCAAGAACTGACCCTAAAGAAATGGAGATTCATAAACTGTTACACAAGGAATTCAGAATAATTCTCTTAGGAAAGTTTAGTGACCTACAAGAAAAAAGAGACAGACAAGCGTAATTAGGAAAACAATACATGAACAAATGAGAAGTTTGACAATGAAACAGCAACCATCATCAAAATAATAAAACAAACAGAAATCCTAGAGTTGAAAAATATAATAATTTAACTGAAAAATTCAATGAAGAGTTTCAAAAGTAGACTTGACCGTGTAGAAGAAAGAATCAAAGGCTTGGAAGTAATAAAACACTGGAAATTATGCAGTCAGGGTAGGAAAAAAAAAAGAATGAAAAATAGTGAAGAAAGCTTATGAGCACTACAGGGCACAAAGAAAAGAACCAATATTTGCATTATGAGAATTCCAGAAGGAGAAGAAAAAGGGACAGAAAGTTTGTTTGTTTGTTTGTTTGTTTAGAGAAAGAGTGTGGTGGTGGGAGAGAGGGGCAGAGGGAGCAAGAGAGAATCCGATGCAGGCTCCATGCTCAGCACAGAGCCCGACACAGGACTCCATCACACAATTCTGGGATCATGACCTGAGCCAAAATCGAGAATTGGATGCTCAACTGACTGAGCCACCCAGGCAACCCTAGAGAGTATATTTAAAGCAATGATGGCTCAAAACTTCCCAAACCTAGGGACAGAAATGGACAGCCAGATCCATGAAGCCCAAAACCTTAAATAGGTTGAACCTGAATAGGGCTACACTGAGACACATTAAAATTACATTGTCTAAAGTCAAAGACAAAGGTTTTTAAGAGTGGTAAAGGAGGGATGCCTGGGTGGCTCAGGTGGTTAAGTGTCTGACTTCAACCCAGGTCATGATCTCATGTTTCATGAGTTTGGGCCCCATGTCAGGCTCTGTGATGACATCTCAGAGCCTGGAGTCTGCTTCAGGTTCTGTGTCTCCCTCTCTCTGCCCATCCCCTGCTCATTCTCTCCCTCCCCCGTCATGCCCCCTTTCCCCGGCGCCCCCCCCCCGTCTCTATAAAAAATAAATAAACATTTAAAAAATTAAAAAACAAGAGTGGTAAAGGAAAAGAGGATTTCATAAGACTTTCAATGGATTTCTCAACAAAAACTTTTCAGGCCAGGAGAGAACAGGATGACATATTCAAAATATTGAAAAAATTCCTGTCAACCAAGATTCTATACCTGGCAAAGTTGTCCTTCAGAAACAAAAGAAGGATAAAGACTTTTCCAAACAAATGAAAACTAAGGGAGTTCAATGCCACCAGATTTTCCTTACAAGAAATGTTAAATGGGGTACGCCTGGGTGGATCAGTCAGTTAAGTGTCCGACTGGATCTCAACTCAGATCATGATCTCATGGTTCATGAGTTTGAGCCCCACATCAGGCTCTGTGTGGATAGCACAGAGGCTGCTTGGGATTCTTTCTCTCCCTTTCTCCCTGCCCCTTACCTGTTCTCTCTCTCTCTCTCTCTCTCTCTCTCTCTCTCTCTCTCTCTGTCTCAAATAAATAAATAAATAAATAAGTAAAAGAAATGCTAAATGGGAGTTCTTTTAGTGGGAGCAAAAGAACACTAATTAACACCATAAAAAACATAAAAAAGTTATTGTAAATCTCACTTTGCAGATGACATGATTTTATATAGATAAAATCCTAAAGACTCAACCTAAAAACTATTAGATCTAACCAATGAATTCAGTAAAGTTAAAGGATAAAGATTAACATTCAAAAATCAGTAACATTTTAGGGCACCTGGGTGGCTCAGCTGGTTGAGCCTCCAACTCTTGATTTCAGCTCAGATCATGATCCCATGGTCATGGGATTGAGCCCCATGTCAGTTCCACTTTGAGCATGGAGCCTGCTTAAGATTCTCTCTCTCTCTCTCTCTCTCTCTCTCTCTCTCTCTCTCTCTCTCTCTCTCCCCCCTCCCTCTGCCCTCTCCCCTACTTGCTCTCTCTCTCTGTCAAAAAAAATCAGTAACATTTCTATACAGTAACAATAAATTTTCTGAAAAAGAAGTAAAGAAATAATCTCATTTATGATAGCATCAAAAACAAAATACTCAGGAATAAATTTAACTAAGGAGGTGAAAGATCTCTACTCTGAAAAGGCATGTGATGAAAGAAATCAAACAAGACACTAAATAGAAAGGTATCTTGTGTTCAAAGGTTGTAAGAAGTAAAACTGGTAAAATGTCAATACTACCAAAAGCCATCCATGGGTTGAATGCAATCCTTCTCAAAATTCCAATGGCATTTTTTTACAAAAGTGGGAAAAATACTTCTAAAATTTATATGGAACCACAAAAGACTTTGAATATACAGTAAGTCCTGAGAAAGAAGAAAAATCAGGAGACATCACTTCCCGATTTTAAGCTACTCTATAAAGCTATAGTCATCAAATAAGTATGATACTGGAGTAAAAACACAAATAGACCAAAGGAACAGAATCAAGAGCTGATTAATAAACCCAAGCGTATACAGCCTACTAATAGTTGCCAAGGGATCTAAGAATACTCAATGGAGAAAAGACAGTCTTTTCAATAAATGGTATTGGGGTAATTGGATATGCACATGCAAAAGAATGAAACTGGAAACCACTCACAAAAATTTCTTAAACCACTCACAAAAATTAACTCAAAATGGATTAAGGACTTAAGTGTAAAACCAGAAACTACAAAACTCCTAGAAGAAAACATAGGAATAAAGCTCCTTGACATGAGTCTTGGTAATGATTCTTGGATATGACACCTAAAGCACAAGCAACAAAATAAAACATAAACAAGTGATAGTACATCAAACTAAAAAGCTTCTGGACAATAAAAACAACAACAACAACAAAAAACACCAAACCATCAACAAAGTGAAATAGCCTATAGAACGGGAAAAAAAATTTGCTAGCCATATATCTGATAAGAGGTTAATATCCAAAATATAAAAAACTCATACAACTCAATAACAAAAAACAAAACAAAAAAGAAAACAACCAAAAACCAAACAGCAAACAATTAAAAAATGGGCAGAGGACCTGAATAGGCAGTTCTCCAAGGAAAATGTATGAAAGGATAACAGGTATATGAAAAAGAGGTTCAACACCATTAATCATTAGGGAAATGCAAATTAAAACCACAATGAGATATCACCACACGCCTGTTAGAATGGCCATCACCAAATAGACAAGGGATAACAAATGCTGGCATGAATGTGGAAAAAAGGGAACCCTTGTGCACTGTTGGTAGAATTGTAAATTGGTGGAGCTACTATCAAAAACAGTAAGGAGGGGGGTGCCCGGGTGGCTCAATTAGTTAAGCATCTGACTTCGGGTCAGGTCATGATCTCGCAGTTGTGAGTGCAAGCCCCATGTTGAACTATGCACTGACAGCTCAGAGCCTGTTTCAGATTCTGTGTCTCCCTCTTTCTCTCTGTCCCTCCCCCACTCATACTCTGTCTGTCTGTCTCTTTCTCAAAAATAAACATTAAAAAATAATTAAAAAAAAAAACAGTAAGGATTCTAAAAAATTTAAAATGTAACTACAGTATGATCCAGAATTCCACTTCTGGGAATATACCCCCAAAGAAAACAAAAACAGTACTTTGAAAGATATCTGCACCCTCATGTTCATAGCAGCATTATTTATAATAACCAAGACATGGAAACACCCTAAGCGTCCATTGACTGATGAATGAATAACAAAGTTTTGATAAATATATATGTAATATATATATTCCACTTGAATATATAATATGTTATACATGGAATATAACCAATGAAATATATAATATTCAGCCATAAAAAATAAGGAAACCCTACCATTTGCAACAATATGGATGGATGACCTTGAAGGCATTACCCTAAGTGAAACAAGTCAGAAAGAGACAGACAAATTTCTATTTTCTCACTTAAAGGTAGAATCTGAAAAACAAAACTCACAGAAGAAGAGATCAGACTTGTTACCAGAAGCAGAGGGTAGGGGAGGGGAAATTGGAGGAAGGTGGTCGAAAGACACAAACTTCCAGTTATAAGTGAGTACTAGAAATGAAATGTACAACATGACTATAGCTGGCACTACTATATAAGGAAAGTTAAGAGAGCAAATGCTATGAGTTCTCATCGCAAGCAGAACATTTTTTCCTCTTTTTTGTTTTCTGTTTATTATATCTATATGAGAAAATGGATGTTAACTGTCCTATTGTAGTAATCATTTCACAGTATCTGCAAATCAAACCACCATTCAGTACACCTTAAACTGCTATAGTGATGTATCTCAATTTTTTCCTCAATAAAACTGGGAAAAGAACACGACATAAAGAGTACAGTGAGTATAATGATTAGTTTTATGTCCAACTTGGCTAGGCTCAGGTACCCAGTTATTCAATTAATCTAGGTGTTGCTATGAAGGTATTCTGTGGGTGTGGTTAACATCCACAATCAATTGACTGTAAGTAAAGAAGATTATCATTAATAATTTGGGTGGGCTCCATCCAATCAGATGAAAGGCCTTAAGAACAAAAGTGAGATAGTCCTGAGAGAATAAATTCCAACCGTGGACACTGCAGTGAATGGTTTAAGAGTTTCTGGCCTCCTGGCCTGCCCTACAGATTTTAGACTCAGCCCCCCACAATCATGTAAGCTAAATCCTTTAAATAATATAATAAAATAATTACAATAAATGTTATGATAGTCATAATAGATATTATAGCAAGTTACTATGCTTACATATGCATTGTGTGTGTATGTGTGTGTGTATATATATATATATATATATATATATATATATATATATATATATATATATATATATATTCTCCTACTGATTGCAGGGGACAAAACCTTGACAGAACCCTCCCTGCCAGTATGGAAGCACAGACTTGGAATTTGGTACCCCTAGAACCTTTATCATCAGCTGTTCCTTCCAATTAGGCCCATCTCCTCTCTCTTCATATCCATGCTCATTTTCCTACTTCTGTTCACATCACTCTTCCCTTATATTTGTCTCTACACCTCCTACCTTATAAACTCCATCCCTTTCCTTACTCTCTAGCTCTATCCCAAGTCCTCCATGAAGCTGTCTCTTTTTGCTCTTTTCTTTCTCTAAACTCCCTCAGTAGTTATTAGCTGTGCTATTCACTGTGATTCTTAACCTTACATATCTTACCTAACACTGTTTTGTATTTAGTGTCCACCACTAGTAAGTATAAATTTGCAAATATAAATCTGGGTGTGCAAGAAATATCACATTTCTTTTTGTTGTTTAAATCAAATTAAATTCACCTCAGACATGAGTGATCCACCCTCAATTCTACTGGAGTAGAAGGAAACCTAATCTCGGTTATCACTGGGCTTTCCTCCTTTCTTCCTCAGGAGTGCACCCGAACCTCAAAGACTTATGTTGAGTCTGGAACGTGGTGGTGGCGTTGGGGGTGGGGGTGGGGGGGAGATGGACTTTGACATCCTCACTGTTCGAGGATATATGGTCCCTAGAAGCCAAGTAACACCCCTATTCATGAACCAAAAGTGGTAGAGGGATTCACCCACACTAGGGTCTGAGGTTTGGATATCTCTTGGGGTGCTTCTAGGAAGCAAGGCTGGTATTTCCACTACTGTAACCCTGACCTTTGACTCCTTTCAGTTTGGGGAAATTTTTTCCTTCTCTAAAATTCCATCTACCCACAACCCCTTCCTTCCTTCCTTCTTTCTTTCTTTCCCTTGCTTACCAAATGCCCCCTCCCCCCAAACTTGTTTAACCCCCTAGCAAAATCTCCTCAAGGAGCAAGGAATCTGGAAGGCAGATTGCTAGGCACAATTCCAGGGATAACACTGACACGTCACTCTAAGGTGGTCTAGGAGGCTTCATTTATAATGTGAGTGGTGTCCCCAGAGTTGTCTAAGAAAGGGTTCCTGTCATACAGCTTTTTGCCTACAAACACAAAACTTCCTTTTTTTTAATGTTTATTATTTATTTTTGAGAGAGAGACAGACAGACAGACAGACAGACAGACAGACAGATAGAATGTGAGCAGGGGAGGGGCAGAAAGAGAGGGAGACAAAGAATCTGAAGCAGGCTCCAGGCTTCAGGCTCTGATCTGACAGCACTGATCCCAAGGCAGAACTTGAACTCATGAACCGTGAGATCATGACCTGAAGCTGAAGTCAGACATTTAACCGCCTGAGCCATCCAGAAACCCCTACAAACACAAAACTTTCTTGAAGACTGTTTGGAATGAAGGGAAGGGAAAATCTAAGAACATAAACCAAATTAATAGCCCAGGAAGTTATCCTGGTACTCACCTTCTTTTGAATTTGTATTTTACTGCATTTTAAAAAATATGGGCTGATATGTCTAGTCTTAAATTATATACTCCTTAAAATTTAACAATATTTTGTTTACCACTTTTTTTTTTTCAACGTTTTTTAATTTATTTTTGGGACAGAGAGAGAGACATAGCATGAACGGGGGAGGGGCAGAGAGAGAGGGAGACACAGAATCGGAAACAGGCTCCAGGCTCCGAGCCATCAGCCCAGAGCCTGACGCGGGGCTCGAACTCACGGACCGTGAGATCGTGACCTGGCTGAAGTCGGACGCTTAACTGACTGCGCCACCCAGGCGCCCCATGTTTACCACTTATTTTTAAATCTTTCTGAGGTCCCAGCATTAATCATTGGTACATAATAGGTACTTAAATGTGCCCTGAAATGAACTGAGGAATGAGAGTTCATGGGTCACTGAATAGGCTCTGCCAGTTCATACTGCACAGGTGCAGACCTTCTTATTGTAGGATTGGCTCCAGTGTCTTTTCATTGTCACTTTTAGGATTAGTTAAATGTGCTTTTCCTTTACCTGCTTCTGTTCACAGCTGCTGCTAGCCTGAATTTCCAAGATATCAAATTTCAACTTGGGACATTTCTAGCCCCAAGTAAAAGTAAACACTTCTTTTAAAATTCAAGCAGATGATACTAACTTGAACCTTCTTTAATACAAAGAGAATTGCAGGTCACAACACAAACATGTATATGGTAACAACAGTGTAAATTTTCTAAGTGGAGTCAAAGCAGTGATTGGCATTTATTTTTATAATACCTTTCACTTGAAAAACCAAGTATATTTTGAGAACTTTATCCCATTAATCCCTAGAGATAACCTGAAAGAATGTCTTGTATAGATAGGGTCACAGAGCCAGGTTGTGACGGTGTTAACATCCTCATGCCTTGCCCAGTATTTGAATAGTTAGGCTACTTTATTTTCACAAACCATTGTTTTAATACCATAATGGAGTATTTGTGCTCTAATAGGAGAATTCAAATTTTCACATCATACTAAGTATGGCATAAAGAAAATTTATCCATATTTGCCAACATGCACTTGGTTTTTAACCCTCTGATCTCCCTCTTCTATAATCTTGCTTTTTCTTTATTGTCCTCCTCCCCACTCCCCTACCCAACTCCTTCCCTCTAATGCTATTAAGACTGAAAACTCAATTACATTACAGCATTGGAATTTAATATATCAGCTCCTCTGAAACTATATACATTTCTAAAGGCAACAGCTTATCCCCCATACATTAATCATCACTTTCTGATATGGAGAAAGAGTTTTTGGAGGTGGAAAGCCTTTCTTCATTGTTTCCATAAATAATAATGTGTAGGTGATTACATATTCTACTTTCAAGTCCTAGAAGGAAAAGTTTGCAATGGAGGAGGCAGAGGAAGTAATGATCAAAGGAAAAAGGATGAGGGAATACTTTGTTGTTTTTGTTTTGAGAGAGAGAGCACGTGTGCATGATTGAGTGGATATAGGCTGATAGAGAGGGAAAGAGAGAATCCCAAGCAGACTTCATGATGTCCGTGAAGAGCCTCAGGTGGGGCTCGATCCCACAAACCATAAGATCATGACCTGAGCCAAAACCGAGTTGGATACGCAACCAACTGAGCCACCCAGGTGCCCCTACTTTGTTATTTTTTAAACATTTTTTAAATGTTTATTTTATTATTTTTGAGAGACAGAGAGACAGAGTGTGAGTGGGGGAGGGGCAGAGAGCGAGAGGGAGACCTAGGATCTGAAACAGGCTCCAGGCTCTGGGCTGTCAGCACAGAGCCTGAGGCAGGGCTTGAACTGCGGAATAGCTAGATCATGACCTGAGCGGAAGTGGGTCGCTTAATTGAGCCACCCAGGTGCCCCCCCCCCCAACTTTGTTACTTTCAAGGGGGAATAAAAGAATAGGGTAGAACCTTATCTTTTTCATTATTGTAAACCACCATAATTTGTAGAAGTGAAACGTACACTTTGAATACATAACCAATGTTTACTATTGATGAAACCTATTTTAGGGTTCATCTTTTGTCAGAACAATTATAACTAATAACCCAGAGTAACATCTTGTAAAATGGGCTTGTGTCTCCCTCTCCTTCCTTTCCCTCCCCTATACAGTCAATTAAGGATCTGAACACCAAGCTAACATTGACCGATGCATTATTCACTCATCCTATGTGCCCTTCACACCAGTGCTTACGCTAAAATCCTCTTCCTTCAGTGCTCTGCCTATTGGACTTCTTCTACTCACCCAATGAGACCCAATTCAAATGCTAGCCAAGAGACCTTCTCCAGACAGCTCTTTTACCCTAAACAGGACCAATACCTCCCTCCACTATGTCTCTGTAACATGAATTGACATGATTCTATTTTATAACTCATCATCTTGTATACTTAATATATGTTAATATGTCTTTCTGTCCTAAAGAATGTAAACTATGTCCAGTTCAGACCAGGTTTTTATATAAGCATGTATATATGTGTATTTTTTTGGCTCAATATTATATATCAAGCATGATAAATATATAATTGTATATGCTGTATAGTCTGGATAGTATAAAAAGTTTACAGTTTCATAGAAGAGACAAGGTTTACAGACATAAGAGAGCAAGATGGTATAATGCATTGGGATAAGAAATTTAAGGTTAAGTAAATACTGCATTCAACAAATATTTACTAAACACCTAGGAGTAAAAGGAATTGTGTCCCGGGACTACCAGGATAAATAAAACACAGTCACTACCTTTCAGGTGCTCACAATCCACCTTGTAGAGATTCTTTATACGCATATACCACTTTCGTGGTTTAGATGTCACCTTACCTTTGTTCCTCATAACAATTCTGTGAAGTGGGTCACTAGTTTCATTTTTATAGAGATGGAAACAGAGGATTTGAATTCCCAGGTCTTCTGACTCCAAGACCAGAGTCTTTCTTCCCCACTACATCAGTGTTTCTCACAATTTTCCACTGGAGTACACTTTCACAAAAAGAATAGACTTATACTCCTCAGGATTGGGAAATATAAGCTCAAAATCTAATGTTATCTTAAAAATTCATGTTTACTATAATGTTTTCCATTACTTCTCACTGAGTCAAAATGAAGGTCTAGGAAAATGAGCCACACTGATTCTGGGTGATTCAGGGACCATAGTATAGGGTTTCATAACCACAGGGGTACACATACAATTTCAGAAGTACATGGCTACACTGCTACCTTTATTCAGTGTCTAGGTTTGGCTCGAGTCCCTATCCAAGATTTTGGGTAACTTGGTCAGCTCTCTTTTAGGTTTCTAATGGCATGATTTTAGTTATAGCCCTCTCTGAAGACTGCAATAGAACACACTCTACTCCCAAATGTTAAAGGAGCAGTGGGAGACAGATCCTTTCCTTCCTGCAAAAATGTCTCATTCTAGCAGTTAGGTCTCTTCAGTCTGATACAATTTGCCACTCATTGCTGGTTGAACCTAAGAGTCCCAGATGTCTCCTCCAACCGCCTGTTGGTTCTTGAAGGCCCCAAAGGCTCTACAATGCCCTCTCAAGCTCAAGCACCGCCCTTCCATCCTCACCCCAGGGCAGCTCAGGGTTGCAGCTCTGCTGAGCCCTCTAGTGGCTGCTGGGGTGACATAGCTCTTTCATGGAACCGATAAAAAACTCTCAAAAGTTGCACTCGGGAAGCCAGCCTGTGTGACACCCACTGGCGTACTTAAAAAAAAAGTCTAGTTTCTCAGCTTCCTTTTCTTAAGGGCCTTTGGCAGGTCTCAGATACATTATCTTTCTTGAATGAAATCCCTCACTCCCTAGTATCTCTCCCTCCCAGGGTGTGGCAATGTGAAGCCATCATACTTTCTTAGCGAGGTAAAAAAATTAGAATCTGGAGGACTAGGCAACTTTCCCCAATGCTTTTCTTCCTTTCTTTCTCTCTTTCTTTCTTTCTTTCTTTCTTTCTTTCTTTCTTTCTTTCTTTCTTTCTTTCTTTCTCTCTGCTTTCTCCATCTTCCCTATGGACATGGAATTTATATATACACTCAAGATTTTTTAGTATTATCTCATGTTCAGCATGGGTTGCAGATTGTGCAATTAGACTTCCAGGATCAAACTCCTGGCTCCTTCATTTACTAATTGGATAATTTTAAGAATGTTATTTAATCCTTCCAAGCTTCTGTTTCATTTAATAGGATAATTTATAGGAGAATACCTATATTATATATAGTTTGGGAAGGAATAACTATGATAATGTATGGAAAGTGCTAGGTCTGGCAGGCTGAAAGTGCTCAGCAAACATTACCTAATTGTTATTCTTTTTCAAAGCTTCTATCTAAAGCTTCTATCTAGTGCACGCCATGTCTATCAGTTTGGTACAGAAAAATACTGTCTGTAGAGGACACAAAGGTGCATATGCAAAATGAATTCATAAACAACCTATATTTTCCTAAAGTGGCTAAGCTAATAGTGACCTTAGGTTATAGGAAAGGGGACCAATTTGTATGAAACAATCAGTGCAAAGAGTATCAAGCTGCAAAGGAAACCAAGCAGCCTGAAATCCTCATGGAGGAGCAGTGTTTTGTACACAGGTGTTCCTCCTACTCCACCACCCCTGACCATCTACAAGCATTCAGAGTGAATCTGGGAGCCAGGCCTGAGGGCACAGCGGTGCAAAAGCAAGAGAGTTCCAGGGCAAGGCAGGGCACAAAACACTCCAAAGCCAGGAAGCCCAAGCCAATCAGATTGCTCACCCAGGACTCTAAGTGGTGGCAGAGCCTCATGGCCCAAAGTCCAAGCACAGCAGGAAAGTGGCCAGAGAACCTGATAGGTAGAAACCTGATAGAAACTGTTAGAAAAGTTAAAGCTGAGAGCTCACAACACCCACAGGCCCAGAGAAAGGTCAGTGTGAGCTGAGCAGCTGTTCCATCTGGTGCCAGAGGCCTTGGCGGTTGTCTTCTACAGCCAGGCAGTTTAGGCCTGCCTGATGAGCCCCACCTAGAAAAGCCAATTCTTCTGCTCTTAAAGGGGACTTGCTTGTTTCTAGCAGGGTCTTATTCTTGGTAGACAAAACTGTCTCTTAAGTGTGAATGGGAAGAAGGGCACAGAGTGTGTGTCCAGGGGTTCAACTGGCTCCAAAGGAAGGAGCTTATGTCTGAAGCCTGAGCCTCCATGTTGCCAGAATTGTATGTGTTTCTTTCAGAGGCAGGCAGGGGCCTTGGCTGCCAGGGACCCTGACAAGCCGCGACTTGAGCTGTGCCTTAGAGCCTGGGTTGGCTTGAGAGTGGTATAGAGGAGGGAGGGAGGGCATTCCTGGAAAGGGGGTGGGGTGGGGAGGTGAGGGGAACAGCATGAGCAAAGGCACGAAGGAAGAATGAATCTGCTGCGCGTTGAGAATGGCATGGAGACTTCACTGATTGGAGCCGGGAGTTCTTGCAGGGGGATGGAGGCAGCTATGATTGGATAACTAAAGTGGGGCCAGATTTGGAGGGCTTTGAATGCCCGACTGAGAAGCACTCAACCCAGCTCCTGACTTGCGATTTCCGTTCAAGACTGAATTACCTAAAGGGTGGTTAATTCCAACGGGTGTTCTTCTTTGGGGGCTTTGGAAAAGTCAGCTTATCTTCTTACCTGCTTCAATTCTCTTCGCTTACCCAGGGAGAAGCAATAATCACTCGTCGAGGGCAGAGGGAATAATGTTGATTAATTTCACTTTTCTTGATTTGAAGATGCAAGGGGAAAAAAAAACAGAATACCATTTCCACGCCAAATATTATATTTGGTTTCTCCTCCTCCTCGTCCTCACGCAAGTTCTCTTTCTCTCGCCAGCACCTCCCCCACGTTTTCCTGCTCTCCTCCACCAGCTTGGCCAGTCCCCTCCTCTGCCCGGGCGGCGCGCGTTCCGGGCCGAGCTGGCCCGCGCCTGCCCTGCGCACCCGTGCGCCCCCCTCCCGGTCCCCTGCGCCCGCGCCTGTAACCCGCACACGCTGGTCCACGCCCCCCCCCCCCTCCCCCGGCGGAGCGGTAGGTGTTTAGCCGTCTGCGCCGGGCCGCAGTGCGGCTGCGCGCACTAGGCTGCCTCCTGGGCTGGCTGGGCAGCGGCGGCCGCTGTGGCGGCGGGGCCGGGAGCGAGCGGCGGCGGCGGCGGCGTGGGGAGTGGCGTGGAGCCGAGCCTGGGGCTGCAGCAGCGTGGGCCCCCGGAGTAGAAAGCCCCCGGGGCAAGAAAGGAAGGCCGGGCCGCGGAGTCCCTGAGCAATCGTTCTCGGATTTGGGGGAGCCTTGGCCCCCCCCCCACCCCCACCTCGTCTTCAGACGTCCCCTTCTCATCCCCCTCAGCCCCGGCCGCTGACGGGAGGAGGCGGCGGCGGCGGGGGGCTGAGGGGCGCCGCCATGCCTCTCCCGCGGTGAAGCGTCCCTGCCGTGAGGAGCCGCTCGGTCTCCCCGGTGATGTCCCCCAGGCGGCAGGCGAAAGCGACTCACTCGAGCCCTGGGGTAAAGGCCTAGCTTATTCAGCTTCCTTCCTCCTCCTCCTCCTCTTCCCCTCCCCCCTCCTCCTCCTCTCCCCCTTCGTCCTCCCCTCCCCGTCTCTTCCCTCACCCTTCCCCGAGCCCCCATCTTCCCTCCCTCCCTCCCACCCCTCCAGCAGCGATGGCAGAGGAACAACAACAGCCGCCACCACAGCAGCCTGATGCCCATCAGCAGCTTCCCCCCAGCGCCCCCAACTCGGGGGTGGCTCTGCCAGCCCTTGTGCCTGGGCTGCCAGGGACAGAGGCCAGCGCGCTGCAACACAAGATCAAGAACTCCATCTGGTAAGAGGATCCTCCATCGCCGGGGTAAAAAAGCCCAGGCACATTTCTGCTGCAAACGGGGTGGGGGGCGGCGGGCGGAGGAAGAGGCTGAAGCATTCATTGAATGTGGGTATCCAGAGTCGGGTGCATTTTTATAGGACCTCTGGAGGTGTGGGGACTTTGCATCACCTCTGGTCTCCATATCCCCCCCCCCCCCCCAAAATGCTTTTACCCCCTCAATTGTGAGTGTAGATAAACAAGTTATTTGTGGTGTTCATTTATGTGTAAGAGGAATATGGGACGAAATTAAGTCATGTTGCATGATCGTGGCATGAATTTAGGACTCAGGAATGTGAAATGTGTTTACTCCTTTTTGCAGTCATACAGAGAGGAAGAAGTGTATTGTGAATTTTCACCAAACAGACATTGTGCGTAAGAATATTAATATGCAGCACAAAACCTAATGTGTCTCTTCCTTTCGGTTGGTTTAGCTGCTATTTCTGGATGTTTTTGCCTTCTTTATTCTGAGATTAAATTTCCTTTCCAGGGAGTTTATTTGCATGATTGTGAAGAAAGGGCTTTTTTAGTATATGATATTTTAAGGTGGCAGTTTATACTATAAAGTGATTTTTTAATTTAAAAAGATGTTTTATTTTAAAATGTCTTGCCATTTCGTGCCTTTTTCTTTTTTTAAAAAAACCATAGGTGAGATATCCTTTGCCATTTCTCTGCTTGCTTGTATGAGAATTTACAATATTTCAGCATTAGGTTAAACTCTGACGGACTGGTGGCAATCTTTTAATAATTAAATACATTGAGTTAAGTCTATCCTCTGTTAGAGCCATTGTAAATATTCTTTGAACATGAACTTGCATTGTTTTTGTAGGATTCTTCATTAACTGACATTTTTAAAAAATGTAGTACTGTTTTAAAAGTGGAAAGCAATATTTGGACTTTGGTCTAAGAGATTGCTTTTAATAGACGTTTTAAAATAGAATGTGGTGTAAAACAAGCTCTGATTTTAAAAATGAAATACCACATGTCCATCATTGAATATGACTACTAAAATATTAAAACTCCTTCATTTTATTGCAATTTAAAAATAAATGCATCATAACACATTGTAGTACAATATTTATGCATTTTAAAAACAGTCACAATTTTTAAATACAAAATTAAGGTTTGTTATATGGTAATTTTTATTATTTCTTGGCATACATCCATGTTGTCATGATGCTGATATGAAGTAGGTCAGTGCAGGCTTTAATAGTTTCTTACTACACAGTAGTTGGCAGCTGAGTATCTTGCTTTCAGTTTTAATTTTAAAATGAAGTTTAAATATTTTAAGGTAGAATTTTTTGGCTTTGATGATAGTCATGTTTTGGCAGCTTGAATAGGTCAGAGAAGTAAGATTGTCGTGTGTGTGTGTGTGTGTGTGTGTGTGTGTGAGAGAGAGAGAGAGAGAGAGAGAGAGAGAGAGACAGAGACAGAGAGAGAAGCCTTTATTCCTTAAGGGATACCCTCACCCCCTTTTGAAAACTTTAAAGGGAGAGAAGGGAGAGATGGTTAATCTCCTGCCAGAAAGTAGTGGGTTTTAACTCCTATTAACTTAATGTAACTTAGTGTCTCTGAAATCATCATTGAATTGTATTTGCCCCTTGGTTTTTGTATTTAAGGTAAGGGGCATCCAAATTAAAGAACTAAAATCTTTTACAAAAGGCACATTTTAAAAGTTGAATTAGTAATGTATTTTAATTTATTATGAGAACAGTAGGGGAAAGGAAACTCCACTTTATATTTTTAAAATAGAAGTTATATAGCCAACTGACTGAATAATAATGATAGTACTCTTTTTGGTAAATCATGTGATTTAATTATCCTTTCATTGATAATTTGTATTTACACATTCATTACAACTTAACTGCACTGACTCTAATGTGAGAAAAACTTATCCTAGAGTGCACTTCATTTTTTTGCTACTTGCTCAGAAAAAATAATGGGCAACAAACACCTTCATCCCCAAGTATACAATTTCATATCTTTATTTTAAAATTGTAATGCCACACTTACTAGTGTTTAATTTTCAAGCGTAGAAATCCTATTTGCAAAAATGATTACGTTTAGAACTTTGGAACAAACAACAGTAGTGGGTCATAAACAGCATTAGTGGAGATAGTTAATATATAGTCTCATATCCCCTGACCCACAAGGCTGGATTTGTATTATTCATCAAGTGACTATCTAAAATAAAGACACTAAAAAAAGTGAAAGCCTTTTCACCACCATCTCCTCTAAGAACTAGTGTGCTAAATTAAAACAATTTTTAATAGATAAGATTGCAATTCTTTAAGTATCTCATTTCACATTTTTTGAGGGAACAATATCTTTTTATCAGTTACTTTATAACTTGATAATGCTCTGAGAGATCAGTTTTGTACTACTTTCTACATCAACCTTTGGTATCATTACTAATGAGAATTTAAAATTACATTAAGCCAAAATGTGGCATTTTAAAATTATCAAATGGGTTTTGCATTTAGGTTGATCACAGTTTCTAAATTATTGAACTTGCAGATCACAAACAAGTCCGTACTTGTCTTCCTATTCAACAAATATACATATAATATGTGAGGCAGGCCCTTAGTTGGACAATGAGTTATTTATTATTTCAGTTCATAATTATTCTGTTAAACTAAAATGCTGTTTGATGAAAGTATGTCCATTGTAATTTTAAGCATTAAATGAGACTTTGAAAAAAAAGGTTAAGTGTTCAAAGTTGAAATCATGGTACCTGATGAGATCAGAAATTATTTCATAGGAATTGGAAATAAAATTCTAAAAAAATCTTAATAAGGTAGTTCTAGAAAATGAAGATACTGCCAACTTGATAGTGTTGTAATATTTGTTGATATATTTAAGAGTATCATCCACTTAAGTCCCAAGTTTATAAGCTGGCACTTCTTGACCTTCCTCATTCCCACTCCATAGACAAAGGTCCAAATCACTTACTACTTTGAGAGGAGAGGTATTTACAGAGATGTGTATTAATACTGAATATGCTGTGAAAATGTTATTTTGTAAATAATAGGATTCTAATATAAACTTTGCATTAAAAAAATGAAACTAGTGGGGCGCCTGGGTGGCGCAGTCGGTTAAGCGTCCGACTTCAGCCAGGTCACGATCTCACAGTCCGTGAGTTCGAGCCCCGCGTCAGGCTCTGGGCTGATGGCTCAGAGCCTGGAGCCTGTTTCCGATTCTGTGTCTCCCTCTCTCTCTGTCCCTCCCCCGTTCGTGCTCTGTCTCTCTCTGTCCCAAAAAATAAAATAAACGTTGAAAAAAAAAAAATTAAAAAAAAACGAAACTAGTAACCTGTGTTTTTTTCCTAAATAAAAATCTGTTCTGGCAACCTAAAACAGCCACAGCTAACCTCACTGCAAACTGCTTGAAATTAACATTGCACCCCTGTTTGGATACCTAAAAAAAAACCAAAAAAAACCCAAAGCAAGTTTTTCATTCCTCTTGTCTCCCCAATATCTTTGTAGTTTAAAGAAGAAAAAAAGAGAATTTGTGTTTAGTTAAAAATACCGCCCCCCCCCACACACACTGCTTTAGTTTCCATTTTAAAACAGTTTTACTTGAAGCCCTGATAGAATAAAATTCTTGTGAAAAAAATAGGATAGAAAAAAATTACATTTGATATCTCTTCTGCCTGTTTGTGATTAGTTAGGAGAATAATCATACCTACATGGGTGTGAGTGATTAACATTTGCAATTTGGCTGTAACATAAACAGCAAACCTTTATCTAGAAATTTGAAAGAAATCCCGATGTTTTACTGTAGAGAATGTTCTAATACATTTACTCAAGAAACAAATTCAGGGATTTTGAAAGAATTAGTTATCAGTTGTTTATAAGCCTGTTTATAACCCTTTATTTATTTATTTGTAAGACCTTGCAAACCATTTGTTAAACAGTCCTTAAGATGTGTCATTGTCCTACCTACTCCTTGGAAACAGACAAATTAAATGACAGGAAAGATAGGATTCCTCTCATTAATTATCACACCTTGGAAGCAGTGTTGGTGCCAGAGTTTCTTGTCTTTATTCAGTCCGGTAAGTCATACAGACTTCGGAATCTCATGCATTTTAGACTTAAAATTATAATCAAAGTGAAATTATGTATGTGGACCTTTTGGATGTTTTCTAAATTCAATTTAAACCCAAATTAGACAGTTTTGTTTTACTTTTTTATATATTAGTTACAGAGAGCAAAGTATGATGATCCACAGGGTTTACATGGTAAAGCCATATTAGACCTGATTTCTGTCCCATGTACTAGAACTCAGCAGTTCCATTTTGTCCTTGGTTCTGGGTCAGGGCATTTATGAGCTCTGAGAATAGTTATTGTTCCTTCAACTGCAGTGGGAAACATTTACTATAAAGCTTATAACTTTAGAGTTTACTGTAACCTTAAGTCCTTGATCTTCATTTTGCTTTAAAATTAGAGACTGACTAGTACATTACCTGGCTTTCATATAGTTTTGAATAGTTGGTTGAACATGGGGCTTGTCCTGTATTGAGACTAGCTGTGATGGTTGCATCCCAACAGTTTGTGACTTCAGAAAGAAGGCAGTTCCTTGTTCTCTGTGATTTGAAACTGATAAAATTGTTTTCCCTATTGACCAGGAAGGCAAGTAAAGCAGTTTCAAGCCCCTGGCCTAATGTTTAGCTCTTAGGTAATGGATGTGTGTGTGTGTGTGTGTGTGTGTGTATAATTTACCAATTCGATCTCCCTACGGGGAGAAGCAAAACTGATTTGGTTTCTGTCTCACTATTAGTTGTGGTATTATTGGGGAAAATGAGCTTCACCGTGGTAGAAAAGACAGAAGTATTTTATGTTATGAATGATAATGCTTTGAGTAAAAACTTGTGTCAGATCACTTTTATATTAGAAAGACAATTGTTGCACACAAAAATTGTACAAATGAAAATAATTAAAATGAGCATTGTCATTTACTGAAATTTGAACACTGAGCAAGAACAGTGTGTAAGTACTCACCTGACTGAGTACCTGCTATATACAACATACTATGCTAGAGACTGGCATTTGAGGAATGTGCCTTCACTTGTAATGTTAACCTAAGCAAAAAAGTGCAATAAAATGTCTCTTTTATTTAGTTAGGGAACCAGGGAAAGAGGTGACAAGTGCCAAAGTGTTGATTGTGAGAAAAGTAGACCTTCATTTCCTTGTCTGTAAAATGAAAGGTTTATACTAGATGACCTTGCAAGTTCCTTTAGCTTAACTTTCTATGACTGTGTTACTAAATTAATATTGACAGGAATAATAAAACATACCATAAGCACAGTGAAAGACTAACAGAATTAACTAATCATAGGCAATCAACAGAACATTTTCAATGGACGAATTGTTAGGATTTGTCAGTGTTTCTTGGGTGTTAGCCCAGGACTATCTGAAGGTGTTATTCACTTTTTGTTACCTTATGCAAGAGTTCTGTTATGTGAGATTCTGTCTGCAAATATTTATTGAGCATGTATTACATTTAAAGTATTCTAAGAGCCGTTGTTGATTGTGCAGAAATATGTAAGTCTGTGCAGTAATCCCTGTTGTTGGGGAGTTTACTAATTGAGAGATTGCACTATGGGGACTATTTGTGTGCTCATTTTGTTTTGCTTATAATTATAAAGAAGTGCTCAGTACTTAAAAGCACCTCACATAGGAACTTTTTCCTGTAGTAATAGTGTAACATTTTAAGGCAGTAGTGGTTTGGTTCTGTAGATAAGAAAGGTGTGTTTTCAGAATTATTTAGTATAGGGTGGAGCTTCACTACTTCTCCTCTTCACCTAACATAGACTTTTTTATGTTTATTTATTTATTTTGAGAGAGAGACGGTGCAAGTGGGGCAGGGGCAGAGAGAGAGGGAGAGAGAGAATCCCAAGCAGGCTTCACGCTCTCAGTGCAGAGCCCGATACAGGTCTCGATCTTAAAAAGCTTAAGATCATGACCTGAGCCGAGATCAAGAATCAGAGGTTCAACCAACTGAGCCACCCAGGCACCCCTAGGGTAGACTTTTTAATGTGTTATTGTGACAGTGTTCTATATAAGTGTAAAGAACAAGACAGTAAGATGGTTACTCCATATCTCTGCCCAAACTAAACCAGTGCCTCTTTTTCCACCAGCCTGTGTGTATTTACTTGCTTTCTCTTCTGCTTTATTGAGGATTCTAAGACTTCAGGTTAAAGATGAGCAGCATCGACCAAAAGGAGGAAGGATCTTCCTGTCCTGGGCAAGTTAATAAATAAGGAACAATAAGCTCTGAGGCCTTAATGCACTGTGCGCTGGCTATGAGATTAATAAGAGAGTTAACACTTAACCTTAACCCATGTGAATAAAAACTTTAAAACATTTAATTTTTCTTTCTTGAGACATTTACTTTTTTCTGATAGTGGACTCTAATACCTCCTATTTATAAGAGGAAATAGAAGACAACGAGGTTTGGTTAATTATGCATAATACCATTTTCAGACATCTATTACAATAGCTTCTCTATATATTATGAAAAGTTGTGTGGGAGGTGAGGTTTTATATTCCTCATATCTTAAAACAAACTGAAAACATGAAGATATTCCTTGCTCTTTGAGTCTCTGGTTTCTGAATTCATAGAGCGAGAGGTCAGAGTGACAGATTCCAATCTGTTATGTCTTGGAATTTTGGAAGGCAAGAGTCCATATGGTGTGAAATACCATCTCTTCCAAATAGCTTTGTCTTAAAAAAAAAAAAAAATTTTTTTTTTTTTTTTTTTTTTTTTTTTTTTACCTGAACCCATTCATAGTCTGAGCTTGGATAGCAAGGGTTCAGATAGCAAAGGATACCTTTACACTGATTCCAACACAGGATTAACAAATTGATTTGAATTTACATGCTAAATCTGATTGATTACTGATACCTACCAAGAGCATGGGGATCAATGTGAACTATTGGTTATCTTGGAGGGGGAGGGTATGAGTCTCTAGGGCTGTGGTGTTGGAATTTATGAGGCCTCATTTTAAGATACAAACCAAGCATTGAGAGCACTTGGGTTTGTGTTTTTCTTTCTGCACTTGTATTCTTTTTATTTTTCTGTGGCTTTCCTACTTTGATCACCTTGTACTGTCAAGTAGCTACAAGATGAGAACAGGGGATTACTCTGTTAAGTGGTGACTGCAGTTTGCACTAACCCTTTTTCTTTGCTTTTATTATCGTGTTTCTCTTTGTATGCCTGTGCTGGTCTCTTTACCTGGTACTTTAAAAACCTTTCTTTTTTCTTCTGATACAAGGGTCTACTAACTTTAAGGTTCGATTCATGTCTATTGTTTCCATGAAATTTTTCTCAACTCTCGGGGAACAATGATCTCAGTTGTGTGAATTAACTTTTTTCAGTGATTTAGACTGGCTTTACCTGAGATGATCCCAATGTAGTGAATTTTTACTGAATTTAAATGAAACATTCTCATTTTCTAGTACATAAGGTTCATAGGAATTCAGAGACTGAATATATACCTAAAACAAAGCAGTCACTGCATAATAAATAATTTATGACAGTAAAATATTTTATTTATATGGGGTAGCCAAGTACTTACCATTGTTTTTGCAGTATATATGGAATTTTAAAAATTTAATTGGATAAGAGTGTCACTTCATTGACCTCTTGCTTGAAGTAAAGTTGGTGCTTCTGGGAATCTGGGAAATCTATTTGAACAAGATGCTTCAGTTAATTTAAGTGAATCACTTCACTAATTTGATTGCAGTTATTAGATCTATTAATTGCATATGTATGTAAGCAGTCTATGATCTAAAATGTTACTGTGATATTATTAAATACATGATTCCTTTTTCTGAAGCAGGAGATATTAACAACCAGTGTTTGGCCAAATTGTGTACATACAAGTTTTCAGAGAAGTGAGAAGGTCAAAAACTAGTCTTGAATTTACAGAATCAGGTGGTTAAGGAAAACTGAATACAGTATACCTTTATTTTAATGTATATTATATATAGTCAGGAGGATTAAAAAGTAACAAGACACTACTCCTCATTTAAAACATTCAACCCTTTGTGGTAGTTGCATGCGTCATTAATTGAATTTAACAAAAGTAAGATTTTGTTAAATGCAGCGATGGTGTGCTATAATCAATTAAATTAAAAAATAGAGAGTTAGATTCAGAGGGATTCAGTAAGATATAATACTCTTATTGGCAAAATTCAGGATGGTGACCATAACCATCTGATGGTGACCTTAAAAATCAAGGGATGGACTTTTGATCCAAATACAACTTAATATCCCACTAGCAGGAATTAGAGTCACAGTTGTTGATGGCAGTAAACCTTACCAGTAATGAGAATAATTAGGGGAAGATAGCTTAGGTCAAAATTTGCTTACCTGGGGAGTGGGGTTTCCACCAATCACAGTTCTCTCATCTAAATTTTAATGTGCAAAGGTAGACGAAAAAAATAAAGTAATAATAGAGAAGGAAAGGATGGGCGTGTTGAGAACTGGGGCAGAGGACCAGGAACTGCTCTGTTAGTACCCTGAGTTGACTCTCTTTGAATAATGGCCACTTCGTGAAGAGGATCAGAATACAACTATATGTGGGATCCTCTGTATACCTCACTTAGCTCGTATTTTGGATCCTGTGTCTTAGCATCTGTATCTGTGTACTTTTCCATTATCAGATGAAATTTGTTTTCCCCTTTGGATTCATCCCTTTTCATATATTTAGGGAATTTGTTCTAATACATACCCTTTCTGTCAGCATCATCAAACTGTTCTTTTCCACAGGCTGCTTTTCCTGTGACTTTATACATGCTTATGACTTCCTTAAAGCAGCAGCAAACAACCTTGGAGAAAAGTTTTTGCAGTAAAACAAAGAGTTGATCTTTCAGTGACCTAAAGAGCTCATTCATAGTCTAAGAAAAAAAGTCATTAGGTAAGTGAATGAAGAATGCAAATACTCATTTTATAAGAATAATAATATAAACAGTTAACAGTGCAAAAATCCTTACTCAATAATAAAAAATAAAGCAGAAAAATGCAGTTTTTTTTGACCACTAAGAAAAGATTTAAGAAACGTGGTAACCATTGCTAGCTAGTCTCATCCCTGGTTTTACTATTTTCCTTACTCCTTTCCCTCCCCTTCAGTCCCTCATTTATAATCCTGTTGTTTGATTTGTAAGCCCACTTATATATTTGGAGGAATAAGTGAACATACATTTTAAAACTGTTAACTGTTTTGCACTTAGATGGTGGAACAAATGTATGCTTCCCCCCCCCCACCTTTATATATTCTTGAAAATTTCTTGAATGAGCAAGTATAATTTTTGATTTAGAAAAATACCCAAACAAGTAAAATAATGCTTTTTGTCTACCCTGCTGCTCTTCCCTTTGGTTGCCATCTGTCCATCAGCTCACCACCCTCACTCCATTAGATCTTCTCTCTGCTCTTGTCCTTTTTGACTCTTGCAGTCTGGCTTCCTGTTCTTCTTGCCAACTCAGTGGCCTTTGTTTTCAGTCTTTATCTTTTATCGTGTCTTCAGCTCTAGTTTTTAATATGATTCCTTTGTAGTTTGGGAATTATCATTCATTCCTTTTTGAGAGCTGCCTTTGTGTCAGCTACTCTGCCAGGCATTGGGGATTCCATGGACAAAGATGCAAGATCTTTGTTTTCATGGACCTTACTTCTGACTAACATTTTAGTTTTCCTGCTTCTTTCCTCTAGATGCCCTTTAATGGTGAATATCCAGGCACTTATTTCTCAACCATCCATTTTTTTCTCTGTTCACTTGTTTGATAAAGTCACAAATAGATGGACTGATCAGACAACTCTAATCACATCTACTGATTCATTTGCTAGAGTACAGGTAGCTAGCTACCACTGTCTTTGTAAACTTGGCATTTTCACAGTAATCTTCTGTGCCATAGTGTTTGCTACCTCAGTTTGCTTTCATTTCTAACTATTTTACCTCTTTGGGTAGTAGATGCCACCTGTTCTTCATTCTGTCAGGCTAGTAATATTGGTTTCATATTTTTCTCTCTTATCGTTATGCCCAATATTTTAAGATTGCCAAGTTCACAGGGTCACTTAACATTTCTCCCTATCTTCTACTCCCTAGATTTCCACTGCCAGGGCCACAGTCCAGTGCTTTACCATCTCATTCCTGGGTTGTTACAATGGCACCATAGTTGCCTCTGCCTCTGGCCTTTCCCCTCTCTGAACTATGCTATATATTGCTGCCAAAATAAGTCTTCAAAAATATCCTTTTCCATGTAGTCTCCTTCTAATAACCTATAATAACTTTATGTTGCCCACCATATCATACCAAAAATTGCTGTCAGGTTCAAAGGCCTGTATAATCTGGCCCCATGCAGTCAGTCCAGCCTGATTTCTTTCTGTTCTTCGGCGTTGAACTTCTGTCCGGCTAGCACTTCAGTGTCTGCCTTATATTTTGTGGTCCTCCTTTTATTCCTGCTTTGTATCTTTTCTGGAATCTCTACTTCCCTGTATCCAAATCCTACTTAATCACATTTTAACCATTTTTAAAGTCATAGCTCAAATCATCATACTAGCTCAAATCATCATACAATAAAACATTCTTTAGCTACTGTAGTCCATGTTGACCTTTTCTTGACCTCACACTGCATATTGATGTTTGTACAATTAAGCATGTAATCACTTTAATTTTTGTCCTGTGATGTTTAATCAACAGCAAGTTCTTTGAAGCTAGGGGCAACACCTTTTTCATCTATTTCTCATTCAGCAGTAGGTACTAGTGAATACTATTTTTGTCTACTACATTCTTAGAGGCACTTGATTTTTTTCTACATATTAATGTTTCTGTATTTTACACATTTGATGTGGTAATTTTCTGCTCAAATAAGTTATTAAACTCAAGCTGCATTTTACAGAATTGAGGACTTACAGCAATAGATTTTTTTTTTTTTAATTTGCATTGGTGAAACTGAAGTAATCTTTTATTTAGTGTTTCAGTACTACTAATCAAATATTTTTCAGTATAAGCCTAAATTAAAAAATAATATACCTCCCAAGTAAGAGCCATTGTGTCCTTCATTTTAAAAATACTGAGCAGGGGCGACTAGGTGGCTCAGTTGGTTAAGTATCTGACTCTTGATTTTGGCTCAGGTCACGATCTCACGGTTTGTGGAATTACTCCGCTGACAGCACAGAGCCTGCTTGGGATCCTCTCCCCCTCTGCCCCTTTCCCACTCATTTTCCTGCTCTCTTTCTCTCTCTCAATAAATAAACTTTAAAAAAAATTTTAAAATACTGAGCAAATGACTACTACATAGTTTAGAAATCTTTTATGAGTATACAGTAGTATTTTAGTTAGGGTTTTGTGGGCTAATCAGCTACTTGTGTTCCAGCCTCGTTCCTAACAGGTGAAGTTGGAATTTTGAAGAACCCCTTAACATTAACCTGGAGATAACTTCTTCAAAGTTGGGTTCTAGTGGAGGATTTAACCCACTTACTTCTGGAGCCAAGACCCAAAGCTAGGGTAACTTGTTGAGTCATGGCCACAGCCTGAAGACGGCAAATGAACCCTATGAGTTAGGGCAAATAACTGAGGAAGATGGATTTATTGGGGAAGTAGCGAGGGAATAACTAAAATAGGAGAGCAATTCTGAGGGCCCAAAGTGTTTCACATTTATAAAACAGGTTACAGTCTATTGGACCTTTCTATTCATCTGACGTCAGAGACTTTTTGGTTTTTTTTTTAGTCTGATACTCTATTTCAGAGAGGTACAACAACTAGTTTATCTTTGAAAGACCCTTTCAGAGGCAACTGGCTCACTCAGTCATTAGGCTTCCCAACTTTGGCTTAGGTCATGATCTTGCAGTTCATGGGTTCGAGCCCCATGTTCGGCTCTGTGCTGACAACTCACAGCCTGGAGCCTGCTTTGGATTCTGTGTCTCCCTCTCTCTCTGCCCCTCCCCTGCTCACTCTCTGTCTCTCTCTCTCTCTCTCTCTCTCTCTCTCTCTCTCATAAATAAACATTTAAAAAATAAGGTACACTTTTAGCTTTAAAATTGTATTTATATGAGGCTACTTGGTTTGTTAGAGCAACCGTTCTTTATATTAGCATCATACTAGTATCACCTTGGAACATGTTAGAAATGTAAATTTTGGGGCTGCTCCCTCAGATTTACAGGAATAGAAACTCTGGGGGTGTAACCAGCAACTTTTGTTTTATTAGCCCTTCAGATGATTCTAATACAGAAGTTTGAGAATCACTTGCTTAGAGGATATATCTTCTAATAAACAGTAGTAAGCCAGAGTCCTCTGTGGCAAAATTTTAATCTTTCAAACTTTGAGTACCCCAAGTAGAGTTTATAACTCCTTTAATTTTTCATAGTATTTGAGTGTAATTGTTATAATATTATTTACACTGTGTTGCCAAAAAAGTCCACTAAACTGATTCTTTAATCTCAGCAATTGTATATTAAATGAATTGATGGATGACTCCATGAATAAACATTAAAAATAGATAGTGCATGGTCATCATTGCACTCTGCCTGGTCAACAATGAAAAGACAGACAGACATACAAAATACTAGAGGTCACATGTATAACCCAGGGCCAGCAAGCTCTTACTTTGAAGGGCCAGATGGTAAATATTTTTGGCTTTGTAGGACATAGGGTTTCTGTTGCAACTACTTTACTCTGCATTGTTATCAGGAAAGTAGCTACAGACAATACATATGCAAGTATATAAATGAATGAATGGCTAGATTTGTTCCATTGCTGGCAGGATTTGGCCCTTGGGCAGCAGTTTGTGGACCTCTGTATCCCAAACTGCAATAGTGGTTCTCAGTCTTCACTCTCTTTTATTGACAAACGATGGATGATAGTCACCTGCTTATTATTGTCTTATAATTCTCTCTTAGGTAAACCCAGGATTATGTGTAAAGCATATTAAAATGCAAATAAGTAAGAGTTATATTCCAGAGATAGTCCTACCTTAGCTCTTATGATAATAAAGTATATTGACTTAACATTTTTGGTATGACACATAAAGAGCTGGAAGTCCTCACTTCTGTCATCACAAGAAGAAAAAAAGCTGAACAAACAGAATCAGCAGCTCTTCTTAGATGCATCAGAGAATTGAGGCAAATTCAGGGCAAACTGCTGCTTGCAAAACTGGAGACTGGCAGATAGAGAATCAAAGCTGATGGGTGGCAGCAGCCCAGGAGTAGAAGCCCACAACTGAAGCCACTATAGGTAGGAACACTTTAAACTTAGCTGATGGATTAAATGCTAGAGCTCTGGGTGGCCTAGCTTGAGTGTTGAAAACAGAGGAGGCCCAGTGTTAGACTGGTATCCCCACACTTTCCAGGAGACCTACCAGGTTCTCCCTGTGAGGATCAGAGAAAAATCTTTTACTGCTTGCATAGTGAGGGAGGGCTTCAGTGGGTGGGGAGTTTATAGGAAGGGTCAGGGAAGGAGGAGGAGAAAAGTCGTCATTTTGAAATATACCCAGAGCTCTCTATTGTTTTTAACAGGCCTGTTTCAAGGGAAAATATTTTACTAGAGCCTAACTAACAGGGTCTTTACCAAAGCTTTCTTGACCCCGGGAAAGGGAAGTATCCAACATAGGCTAACTAAAATACTGAGACCTAATTATAGGACAATAGAATGCCTCTCTCCAGCTTTACCACCATGTTAGTAGGGCTCCTGTATAATAACAGGATTGCATCTAAAACAAGAGTAAGCCTCACACCTTTTTTATAGAGTCTTTAGGGATTCCCAAAGAGAACATGGGAGACAAAAGCAAGGACATTAGAAAAAATTTTAGCTTTAGACACCACACCTACAGCAAACAGTTAAACAGCCCAAATCCTAGTAGATAAATACAAAACTTTACTCTAAAGCCCTGTTGACTAGAGTTGCTTTTACCCAACAGTGTATCTGGCTTTCAAGAAAAGATTACAAGGCATGCTCAAAGGCAAAAATAAACACAAACATAAAAACAAAAAAGAAACAAAAACAAACAAAAACAACCCACAATCTGAAGGGGTAAACCAGTTTCAGATATGACACAGATTTGGGGATTATTATCCTATGGATTTAAAATTATGATTAATATGCTAAGTGCTCTAATGGAAAAAGTAGACATCATGCAAGAATGGATAAGTAATGTGAGCACAAAGATGGAAACTCTAAGAAATAATCCAAAGGAAATGCCAGAAATCAAAAACACTGTAACAAATGAAGAATGCCTTCATTGGGCCTATACAGTAGACTGGCCATAACTGAGGAAAGAATCAGTGAACATGAAGATACATCGATAGAAACTCCCACAACTAAAATGCACCGAGAAAAGAAGTGAAAAAGATGGAACAGAGTATCCAAGAACTGTGGGACAATTATAAAAGGTGTATCATAAGCACAATTGGGATATCAGAAGGAGAAGAGAGAAAGAAACCAGAAGTGTTTGAAGTATAATGGGTGAGAATTTTCCAAAAATTAAAGACCCTAAACTACAGATCCAGGAAGCTCAGAGATACCAAGCAGAATAAACAACAAAAATCTATGCCTAGGTACATTGCATTCAGTCTGCAGAAAATTAAAGACAAAGATAAAATCTTGAAAGAAGCCAGAGAGAAATAACCACCTTACTTATAGAGGAACAAGGATAAGAATTTTATCAGACTTCTCTTCAGAAATCAAGCAAGCAAGGAGAGAGTAAAGTATTTAGAGTTAAAAGAAGAAAACCACCAACTTTGTATCTGGTGAATTCTGTGTCTGTATCCTTCAGAAGTAAAGGAGAAATAAGATCTTTTTCAGACAAACCAAAATTGAGGGAATATGTAACTAGTAGACCTGCTTTGCAAGAGATGTTACAAGTTCTTCAAAGGAAGAGAAAATGATATAGGTCAAAGATTTAGATCTACATAAAGGAGTGAAAAGGAATAAATGAAGATAGAAGCTTTCATTTTTCTTACATTTAATCGATCTAACAGATAATAGTTTGTTCAAAATAATGTATTTGGTGATTATACCTTATGAATAAATGAATGACAACAATGTCATAAGGAACAGGAGAGAGGAATTGGGAATAGTTTTAGAAAGTACTTGTAGTAACTAAAGTGGTATAGTGTTTTCAAAGTGTACTTGGATTAGTCATAAAAGTATATTGCAAACCACTAAAAAGATTTTGAAAGGAAGTGTAATTGATATGCCAAAAGAGTAAAGAAAATAGAATCATATAAGGTGTTCACATAAAACCAGAGAAGTCAGAAATAGAGAAGACAAAAAAATAAAAAACAAAGAAAAAGAGCAATGAATAGTAAATCATTAAAATATGGTACATATTAATCCAACTGTATCAATAATCACTTTAACTGTGCATGTTCAAAATACACCAATTAAAAGAGACTGTTACAGTAGATTAAAAAACCAAAACAACTGCCTTTCTGTGCTGCCCAGAGAGGGGTCCAACCAGTGTTCTGGGTTCCCCTCATAACTTTAAAAAAAGCTTCCATGATGTCCAGAGCCCTTGATAGTCTGCAAATGAAGGAGGAAGATGCCCTGAAATTCCTTGTAGCAGGAACCCACTTAAGTGGCCCCAACCTTGACTTCCAAATTGAACTTCCAAATTCCAACCTTGACTTACAAATTGAAATTCCTTGTAGCAGGTACCCACTTAAGTGGCACCAACCTTGACTTTCCAAAAGGAAGAATGATGACATCTATATCATAAATCTGAAGAGAACTTGGGAGAAGCTTCTGTAGGCACTCCTGCCATTGTTGCCTTTGAAAACCCCACTGATGTCAGTGCTCTGTCATCCAGGAATACTGGCCAGTTAGCTATGCTGAAGTTTGCTGCCACCCCTGGAGCCAATTCTATTGCTGGCCACTTCATTCCTGGAACCTTCACTAGCCAGATCCAGGCATCCTTCTGCAACCAAGACTTCTGGTGGTTACTGATTCCAGGGTTGACCACCAGCCTCTGAGTGAAACGTCTTATGTTAACCTGCCTACCATTGCTCTGTGTGACACAGACTCTCCTCTTTGCTACATGGATATTGCCATCCCTTGCAACAAGAAGGGAACCCACTCACTGTGTCTGGGGTGGTGGACGCTGGCCCCAGAATTTCTGTGCATGCATGGCACCATTTCCCGTAAATACGGGAAATGGGAGGTCATGGGAGATCATGGGAGGTCATGACTGATTTCTTCATCTACAGAGATCCTGAAGAGATTGAAAAGGAAGAGCAGGCCACTGCTGAAAATGTTATGACAAAGGAGGAATTTCAGGGTGAATGGACTGCTCCAGCTCCTGAGTTGACTGCTACTCAACCTGAAGTCGCAGACTGGTCTAAAGGTGTGCAGATGCCCTCTGTGCTCCGTTAGCAGTTCCCTACTGAAGACTGGAACACTTGCCCACCACGGAAGACAGGGCTGCAGCTTCCACTGCTCAGGCCACTGAATGTGTATGAACAACTACTGAGTGGTCTTAAGCTGCTCTTCCACAAAGAAATAAGGTTGATGGAAAATAAAAGGTTTCTAAAAGCTGGGGGAAAAAAAATCAAGACAACCTTATGTTGTTTACAAGTATACTTTTCACTGACTTTGGTACTTTATTATTTAGTAACCAATTACTTGTAACATGCTTCACCAATATGTTGTAACACTAAATTTGAGAACCTAAAAGTTACGTGTAAATGATAAGGTACTTAAATTATAAAGATCTAAAGGGAAAATGGCCATGTTTTTGCTTAACGTTTTTATTTTAATTCTAGCTCGTTAACATACTGTATAACAGTTTCAGATGTAAAATACGTGGTTGAACAATTCCATACATCACCCAGTTCTCATCACAAGTGTGCTCCTTACTCCCCATCACCTGTTTAACCCATCCCCTCATCCACCTCCCCCCTGGTAACCATCATTTTGTTCTCAAGAGTCCGTTTCTTGGTTTGTCTCTCTTTCTCTTTTTTAACCTTTGTTCATTTGTTTCTTAAATTCCATATATGAATGAAATCATAGGACATTTGTCTTTCTCTGACTTATTTCACTAATAAGTGTTATACTCTCTAGCTCTATCCATGTCATTGCAAATGGCAAGATTTCATTCTTTTTTATGGCTGAATAATATTCCATTGTATATATACACCACATCTTCTTTTTTTTTTTTTTTTTTTTTTATTTTTTTTTATTTTTTAATATATGAAATTTACTGTCAAATTGGTTTCCATACAACACCCAGTGCTCATCCCAAAAGGTGCCCTCCTCAATACCCATCACCCACCCTGCCCTCCCTCCCACCCCCCATCAACCCTCAGTTTGTTCTCAGTTTTTAACAGTCTCTTATGCTTTGGCTCTCTCCCACTCTAACCTCTTTTTTTTTTTTTTCCCTTCCCCTCCCCCATGGGTTTCTGTTACGTTTCTCAGGATCCACATAAGAGTGAAACCATATGGTATCTGTCTTTCTCTGTATGGCTTATTTCACTTAGCATCACACTCTCCAGTTCCATCCATGCTGCTACAAAACGCCATATTTCATTTTTTCTCATTGCCACGTAGTATTCCATTGTGTATATAAACCACAATTTCTTTATCCATTCATCAGTTGATGGACATTTAGGCTCTTTCCATAATTTGGCTATTGTTGAGAGTGCTGCTATAAACATTGGGGTACAAGTGCCCCTATGCATCAGTACTCCTGTATCCCTTGGATAAATTCCTAGCAGTGCTATTGCTGGGTCATAGGGTATGTCTATTTTTAATTTTCTGAGGAACCTCCACACTGCTTTCCAGAGCGGCTGCACCAATTTGCATTCCCACCAACAGTGCAAGAGGGTTCCCGTCTCTCCACATCCTCTCCAGCATCTATAGTCTCCTGATGTGTTCATTTTGGCCACTCTGACTGGCGTGAGGTGGTATCTGAGTGTGGTTTTGATTTGTATTTCCCTGATGAGGAGCGACGTTGAACATCTTTTCATGTGCCTGTTGGCCATCCGGATGTCTTCTTTAGAGAAGTGTCTATTCATGTTTTCTGCCCATTTCTTCACTGGGTTATTTGTTTTTCGGGTGTGGAGTTTGATGAGCTCTTTATAGATTTTGGATACTAGCCCTTTGTCCGATGTGTCATTTGCAAATATCTTTTCCCATTCCGTTGGTTGCCTTTTAGTTTTGTTGGTTGTTTCCTTTGCTGTGCAGAAGCTTTTTATCTTCATAAGGTCCCAGTAATTCACTTTTGCTTTTAATTCCCTTGCCTTTGGGGATGTGCCGAGTAAGAGATTGCTACGGCTGAGGTCAGAGAGGTCTTTTCCTGCTTTCTCCTCTAAGGTTTTGATGGTTTCCTGTCTCACATTCAGGTCCTTTATCCATTTTGAGTTTATTTTTGTGAATGGTGTGAGAAAGTGGTCTAGTTTCAACCTTCTGCATGTTGCTGTCCAGTTCTCCCAGCACCATTTGTTAAAGAGACTGTCTTTTTTCCATTGGATGTTCTTTCCTGCTTTGTCAAAAATGAGTTGGCCATACGTTTGTACACCACATCTTCTTTACCTATTCATTAGTCGATGGACTCTTGGGCTGCTTCCATATCATGGCTATTGTAGATAATGCTGCTGTAAACATAGGGATGCATGCATCTCTTTGATTTAGTGTTTTTATATTCTTTGGATAAATAGTGTGATTGGTGGAGTGTAGGGTAGTTTTATTTTTAGCTTTTTGAGGAACCTCCATAACTGTTTTCCACAGTGGCTGCACCAGTTTGCATTCCCACCAACAATGCCTAAGGGTTCCATTTTCTCCACATCTTCTAAAATGGCCATTTTGTGTCCAGTTTTGTGTATAAAGTATTTAATTTCCTGTTTAGAATTAATTTTATGAGTAATTTAGTGAACATTTTTTATGTACATTCTGATTTTTTAAATGTTTGTTTATTTTTTGAGAGACACAGTGTGAGCAGAGAGAGAGTAGAGAGAGAGAGGGAGATGCAGAATCCAAAGCATGCTCATGAACTGTGAGATCATGACCTGAGATGAAGTCGGATGCTTAACTGACTGAGCCACCCACGTGCCCCTAAACTGTTGTAATGAGATAATTTACATACCACTAAATTTACCTGCATTAGCATACAATTCAGTGGTTTTTAGTGTACTTTCAAAGTTGTGCAGTAACTGCAATGATTTAATTTTAGGATGTTTTGATGTTTTTTAAAGCAGTTGAAAAGTGAACTATATTGATTGAATTGATTAGAAATGGAAAGGTATTTATCTAATCACTTCTGAAGGTTTGAAGGCAGTAGGAGCATTCAAGATAGTATTTTTGTTTTACATGTTGATGGACTTAACAGTAGAACATTGATTTGTAGAAACTCAAAAATGAAGTTGTAATTGCTCTGTGCTTTTTCTTTATGGTCTTTCCTTGTCTTTATCCTTTGTGGACCAATCTTTATATTACTTTAGACATGCTAAAGAGCTTTCTTCTGTATAGAGGCTTACTGCTAAAAAAAAAAAATGGTCTCAGTATTCCCTTAAGCTTCATCATAGCTGGTCAAATACTTGCGTCTTCCTATGGCACACATTATTTTCTGACATTTCAACTTTTTATATTTGTAATTATAGAGCATAACATGTGAGCTGTTACTTTTTTCTGTAATGTATTTCGAACCAGTGAGATACTACTTTACTAAATTAATTTTCTTTAAGATGGTTAGAAATTTCTCTGTCTAGCATAAAAACTTTCATTTAAAGAAAAACATATTTAAAAGTTATAAAGCAAGAAATAATGAGAATCACAAAGAGGAAGCTCACTTTAGTGATGTGTCATAATGCATTCTGAAATTAGTTGCCTGGGTTTGCTACTCAGGTCCCCATAACTTTTAGAAGTTGTTTCCTTTATCAGTAAAGTGGAAATAGTAATAGTGCTTACCTTGTACAGAGTGGTGAAGATTAAATGAGATAAGTCATATAAAACACTTTGGTATAGAATCTGGCACATGGTAAGAACTTGATATATGTTGGCTGTTACTCTTTAACCACAGTAAATTCAAAGAACTTTTTCACTTTAAAACACCATATGTTACTGTGATTACTTTTTATTCTTAACTGTATTACCTGTATTGTGACAGAGGAAAACCGTGATGATATTTGAGGGAAGAGTTATCCAGGCAGAGGGAACAGCAAATGTGAAGGTGAGAAAGCTGTGGCAAGGAGGCCAAGTGGCCAGAGTGGTGGGAGTATGCTAGAGTGTAGCAATGAGGTCGTAAGTAAAAGAGGGTAGATTTGTGTAGGGCCTTGCAGGTCTAGTAAGCACTAAAACTTAGGTGCTTCTTCTGGGTGAGGTGGGAGCCATTGGAAGTCTCTGAGCAGAGGTGTGACATGACCTTACTGGTGTTTTAGGCTCCCTGGGCTGCTGTGTGGAGAAGAAACTATAGAGGGGCAAAGGCTGGGTTACCGACATTTTACACTAGGGGTGTGTGTGCACGTATGTGTAGGTGTGTAAAAGATGAAGTATTTAAAAATTACTAAAAATATTTAAAATTATTTAAAAATATTAGTAAGTGGTGGTCTCAAGGTGTTGGGAGTTAGCTGTGAATGATTTCATTTTCTTTATACTTCTGTTTTCCAAACGATTTTAAAGAGTACTTTTGTAATTATAAATGTAACTGTTTCCATTTTCTTTAAGTAGAGCTGTAATAATAACAAAAAATTATGCTATATATTAGGTTTTTTGCTTATAGGGACATGCTTCCATATTAAGTACAGTATCATAGGTGTTGTTACTAAAATTTTTTAAATGTGCCATCAGAGAGACTAAATGTTCATAATGTATCTATTGAATATAATGAGGCATCAGGAATTTAGAATAAATGACCTAACTAAATTAGTAAAAGGTGAGAATTAGACTATAGAACATTTTACATATAACTCAGTTATTTTAAATAACTAAAATGAAACTATGTATTAACAGTAGAGATACTGTTTTAAAGAACTTACAAATGATTATCATTATAACAGTCCAGTAGCCTTATTACTATTATTGATGGTTTCCTTTTTGCAGTGGAGTTTGGTATGTTACTATTTTTGAAGTCTCAAACTCTTGTTTAAATGATTGCATTTAGATACTATTTTTAATAGACTAGAATGCCATTTTGGGATCTGTAATTAGTTTTGTTTTCCTGCATTCCCTCACTTGCTGTCCTTTTGCCTAATCCATACTCTCGGAACCCTAACCACCAGTTTTCCCCACCTTAAGTAAATTTCTACATATCCGTCAGAGCTCCACTCAAGTACAAAAGGAAGGAGTCTTTCCTGAATCTTTGACATAGTGAGGTCCTTAAATCACTTCCCTACTGGGTTCTAATTCTTGTTACCACACATTCCAATTCTAATAAAATAATTGTATAATTTTATAGTCTCCTCTGTTGGAATATCAACACCACAAAGACAGGAATTATAGCTCTCTCATTTAGAGATTATTTCTCTAGTACAGGATGAGTGAATGCATGAGCAAACTCCATAACTACCAAACTTCTTTTAGATGTCATTTGGAAGTCTGGTGCAGATTTTCGTGCTATTCTTCCTCCCATGTCACACTGTCCACCCCCTCGTGTGTTTAAGTTATAAGTTACTAAGTATAGTAGAAGTTATAAATAAAAATAGCAAACTTCAGTGTTTTTACCAGTAAAAATCTTTATACACCATTTCCAGCAGTATAAAAGGATAGCTTATTGCAAATTTTTGTTTATAGATGACCTTTTTGAATGTATAATTTATTAACGTAGACAGCATTACCAAAGAGAAATTATATCGGAATTTAAATTAGTATGTATAATCTCAAGTTGTTGGGGTTTTTGTTTTGTTTTGTTTTGTTTTTAGCTTTAAGCATAAAGCATTTTTCTGAAATTCACCTTTTCTCCTTGTATGATGGGTTTTACTGGTATATGTTGTGTGCTTCTTTATTGAAAAGAAGTGTTCAGTATGCTTACTAGAGATTCGTTAAAATTCTTTACAGTTTTTCACTGGTGATATAGGGGAGGAGAAAAACAGCTTTGTGGTATTGCTGCCACACTTTTTTAACCTCTGGAAATTATGACATATCACATTAGTATAGCCTGACTTGTTGTAAACAAAGTATGAAGAAGTCTGGCATATTGACAACCTATTCACTTAGCTGTGATCCTTAAGGCTTAATTTTGGGTGATGTGATTTCTTTCTTGAAGGCAATATATTTCCAGAGAATTCAAGATTAACTACTTGTATTTTTTTTATGTCTATCTCAGTTCTTTAAAAAAATCTTTCTGATCACTTTTGTTTTCTTGGAGAGTATTTTATTTCTTGCTCCTAGGGGATTTTAAAGTTTTTAAACAACAAAACACAGATCTCTAAAATGTTTCTCCTATATTAAACAGATAAGAACTTCCAGACAGACAGAAAGAAAGTTCTCTTTTGTTCTTTGGCTGGTGGTTACCACTTCTACTCCAATCCCTGTGTTAGGTGTCACTTTTCTTTGGGGCTGCAGCTTTGTTTTTACGTTCTTCCTCTCTGGAGGGACATACAGTATATGCAAAACTGTATGTTACATTACATATATCATATATATATATATCATCATGATAAGGAAAACTTTGGGTATACGCTTGAATACAAGTGGGTACATTACATCAGAGTCACACTTTTGTTGTGTTAAGCGGCACATCTTAACAAAGTACTTATTAATAGTTTTCTCTCTGAATTACTTTCTTGTTCCATCTTTGCCTCTAGCCCATTTAAGTCCAGGTTTTCTTTCTCAGTTCCTTTATCACCTTTTGTCTTTTTTCTCCAGTTCTGCCTCTGAAGCTGGCATATAACATCTGTTAGTGACCCTAAAGCTATTCCTTGCTTTCTGTACTTCCCTAGGTGACTTCTCTCTGGATAACTATGTTGGATGCCTACACTTGTCCTAATCTTTATAGTTAATCATCACTTTCTCACCTCTCCTTCTAGTCATTACTCTAGACCACTCTCTGCATTGGTCTATTACATGTACGTCTTTAAACTTGTATTAAATGTGGATCATCCAGTCTAACGCAAGACACCACTAACTTCCAGTAAATTGTGAAGAGAAGTATTTCCTTACAGCACTCATGTTAATAGAATACAAGATGTTTATAGCAGATAATTCAGAATCTCCTAGTTTGTCTCTCTGAATTTTTTCTCCATCTTTTTTTTTTGTTGTTGTTTGCTCTTGTTCTTATCCTTTCCACCTTTTACCTTTTTTTCACTGCCTTCCTGTCCTCAATATAAAAGAAAAAAATTTACCTAGGTAATTTGTTAAAATTTTATGTCTGCTTTTCTTACATTTAGAATCTGAGAAGTTGACAGGTTTATATTTCTTTATCAGGTTGTTTGAAAGCCTAACGAGGTTGTTTAAGAAAAGATATAATGAGCCTTTGCTATGAAAAAGATTATGTAAAATCATTTAATTACTGTAGGGAAGGTGTGAGTCAACAGGCAAGTTTAACAGAAGGAAAGGTTGTGCTAGGCTGATTGCTTGGTTGCTTTGGTCTCTAGATATAATTCCAACCAGTTGAAGATGGGGAGGAATGATGCTAAAAGGACACTTTAGGATTCCTAACTCCTGAAGTGAGTTGTAAAATGTTGTGAATTCACTAAAGTTTCACCCTGTTTGGAAAGAAGTACAGTTTTTGTCTTACTTTATTTGAATAATACAATAAGTTCTCCAGCGTTGTTTAAATTCACTTTTTAAAAGTAACTTGGAATGTGTATTCCAGCATTGGCAGCCCAGTGTGAAGAACTTAGATGTTGCTCAGAAAACTGCTTTCCTGGATGAAGACAGTGAGCTGTTAGGGACTATACTCACAACCAGCTAGAAAAGTCAGTTTTAGAGGATGCCAGTGCTACAGTGTATTTGCTGCTTGATTATGTAGCTCATGTTACACGTGTTTAATCTTTGTGATGACTTAAAGAGATGAATGGGCTTTGGAGTGATTGTGGCAGATTGAAAAACAAAACAAAACTTTATATTTTGGACTAGTGTATTTTGGCTGTTTTGTATGGTTGCTCATCCCTTGAATTCCAAATATAATACTGTTACATTCAGTAATCTTAAATAATGAAATCTTGTTTGCTACTGTCATTCATGTTCTTTTTTAAAACTTAAACTCATAATCAATCTATTTTAATTTTAATGCAAACATATGATACAAGGGTCATCACAAAACCAGCAGGAGGATTATTGAAGAGATGGTATTAGTGCATTTGCTTAGCTGTTTGAATGAGGGGGTAATAAATTTAGAGCCTCAACAGCAAGTCATGAGAACAATTACAGATGAATAAATGGTTCAGTGAAAAAAAGGTGAGATGATTAAAAAAAAAACTAGAACAAGATAGAAATGAACTTTTGTCAGAGGGGAAGATTTTTTTCTCTTGGAAGTAGTAGAAAACATCTCAATACAAACGAGATTTTACTACTTAAAATGAAAAACAAAAACACCTTTAGGTATTAACTTTCTTACCTATACCTTTAAGTCCACATTAAAAGACCAATCAGAACAGAATAAAATTTTTATGGTTACACTGCCATTAAAAATTTTTAAAGAGAGTATGTCATTACATAAATACTTTTGATAGAACATGAGCGGGAGACAAAAATTACGGTATAGTCACACAGTTTCATACAGGCAAACATACACACTGCATGCACCTGCACACACAACTCTAATTTTAGAAAAAGAAAATAGAATAAAAACACACCAAAATCGTGCCTTTCAGTAATGTTGGGATTGATGATATGGATAATTTTCAAAATAATTTTACATTTTTTCTGAAATAAACAATTTACTTTTAAAAACATTTCTTGTAAAATTGCATACAGATTAAGTCTAAACACTTCCTAATTCGTTTCCAGCTTGACTTTCCAGCTTATCTTCTCTGCCTTCCTTTCTCTGACATCCATGGACTAGCACAGTGCTTTTTATAAAATTTTACAAAAATTATGATGTGAATGCCTCAAACTTGTTCCATTTCACTACATGACCCGCCACATCTTATCTGTATTAGGTCCAGCTGTATCACACGTTTAGGGTTTTTGCCCATCCCTGAAGGGTATCCTTGCCTTGCACCCCTTGCCTGATAGGTGTTTTAGAGGATATAATGTTCTCTTAAAGGTCTGGGGTATAGTCGTCTATCTTTTCCCTTTGGCTTTGGCTTACCTTTTAGCAGTAATGCTTACCTCTTCCCTTTGCATATTTGAAGACAAGTTTCAAGACCATGATTAGGTCACCCCAGTTTATTATATTCCTTCCAGTGTCTTGTCAACCCATTTTACCTTGTACTTTCAGTACAGCACTTATCATAGTTTGCACGTACTGTTTTTTCTACTGTGTATGTCTTTCCCAGTTGATGTTGAGCCCCTGATGGGTAGCAGCCACGTCTTACTCATCTTTGTATCTCCCACAGTGCTATGTTAGCAAATATTTATAGTCTTGTGTTGGTTTTAAATAATGATTTGTCACAGTTTGAATCACGAGTCAGAAAGATGTTTTAGTCCATTTCTATCCATATACATTTCTTCTCGTTTGATATATAATCTTAATGCACCATCTTTTTAAAAAAGAACATTTATTTTCTATATCATAAAAGCAAAGGGTATTAAAAATAGAAAACTTAAAAAACAAAATAACTTCTTTCCACCATCTGTATGAAACATATGTTTCTTTCTTTTTTTCCTATAAGTAATTTTTTTGTTTGTTTTGGCCTCACTTAAATCATATTGTATGGTGTCTCTCTCAGTATTCATTCATTATAATCATTCGTTTATTCACCTAATATTAAGTGCTTAATATTAGGCAAGTAGTCTGGCAGTAAACAAATTAATCAAAAAGGTCTGCTTTCATAAAGCTTGCATTGTAGTGGAGGGAGACATAATAAGCATAAAATTAAAAATATATATGCTATGTGACATAGTGGTAAATTCTCCGAAGAAAAGCAAAGCAGGAAAAAGACCGAGTTGTATGTCCGGGAGAGGATTACAGTTTTAAATAGGTTTGTCATGGAACCCTCACCAAGGTAGTATTTGAATAAAGACCTGAATTATAGAGTGAGTCATGTGGATATTTGAAGACAAAGCCTTCATTTATAATGGTGTGACCTAAATGTTCAACAGTAAGAGAATGCTTATTATTAATTATAAATTACTATCAAGATTTTTATATAGCCATAAAAGATTCTGTTTTCAGTTAATGTATAAGGACTTGGGAAATGCCCACCATGCAGTGTTAAATGGAAAAGGAAAAATAAACTAGTTTCACCCTAATTTAAAAAAGATCTTTCACACATGGGTATGTACAAATGTATGAATGTAGTTAGAAGAAAACACAGTAGAATTTAGCAGAAATTCTTTGCTGGATGTGGTCTTAGGTTGTTTTGTTTTGTTTTTTTTTTCATTTTTATATTCATCAATTTTTTAATATGTTAATATAATCTTAAAAAGTACTTAAAAATTAATTTTGATATATCTTAACTTCCAGATCCTGCCATAATGGGGTAATGAGTATTGGATTTATCCTGTCTCCATAATCAACCATAAAACTGGATAAAATACATGAAGCAACTGAGGTTTTCTTAGCATTAGATAGCAGAGCATAGGACAGTGATCCTTGAGAGAAGGAAAACCCAAGAGGTAAGCTCACTCTGGCTTTCCAAACTGAAGCTCAGTACAGGAGAGCTCATAGAGAGACCAGAGATTTAGTGCATTGGAGAAAACAGTGATTGGAGTGTGTGGCTGCTGAAGCACCTGGAATTTGTGAGGCTGGGTGTTGGAAAGGAGGGAGCTATTTGGAGAAGGAGCTTTAGAAATCTCCACAGGGTCCTTGGATTCTTTGGCTGAATACTGAACTCCACATATGCAGGGCAGGTCTCTTTTCAGAGAACAAACTACTGGGGCCTGTAAGTCAAGAAAAGATTCTAGAGGTCACACAGAATTTTGGCCAGCCAGATTGGAAGGAGCTAGTTGGGCACCTTGAGCATTAGTGGGCACCCCAGAAAGTTGTATACTTTAGGACCAAGGTTACTTTACTCATAGAGGAGGAGCTATTTTATTTATTTATTTATTTATTAAAAAAAAATTTTTTTTGAACGTTTATTCATTTTTTGAGATACAGAATGTCAGTGGGGGAGTGGCAGAGAGAGAGGGAGACAGAATCCGATGCAGGCTCCAAGGTCTGAACTGACAGCCCGACATGGGGCTTGAACTCATGGACCATGAGATCTTGACCTGAGCCAAAGTTGGATACTTAACCCACTGAGCCACCCAGGCGCCCCAAGGAGGAGCTATTTTAGACCCATCCTAACAGTCTAAAACTAACCCTCAAAGTATCAGGTTGAACTGCCCATAGATTAACATTATGCCAGAACAAAACACACTTTGGAGGAACTCCAGAGACTCATCATAGTACCAACAATTTCCAGCTATATAAGAAATTACTAAACATATGAAGAAGTGGGAAAATGCAACTCCTCTTTTGAAGAAAAAGACAATTGGAACAGAGTCAGGGATGAAAGATACAGAATTAGTTGACAGGTATTTTAAATTGTTTCTGATAAGATGGGCATTATCCATGCCCAGATCGAGAATCTCAACAGAAGTGGAAATCTAAATAAGAATCAAATGGAAAATCTGAAACGGAAAAATTCAGTACCTGGAATGAAATATTTGAGGGTTATGTATGATGGCATATTGAAAACTGCCAGAAGAAAACTTCAGGGTGGGGGAGAATAAGCCTCAGAGAGCCATGCTAATATTGAGTGGTAGGACATACGTGTAAATGGAGTTTCAGAAAGAGAAGAGAGATTGCAGCAGAAAAATGTTTAAAGCTGTGTTAGTTGAAAGATTTCCAAATTTGACTAAAATTTGGACAATACATTTTACAGACTTGTGGAGGTCAACAGACTGCAAGCACAGTAAACAAAACCATACTAACACATTAAGTCAAATTGCTGAAAATGAAACTTAAAGAGAACATTTTAGAAGCGACTGGTGGTGGGGGGAAGACACATTGTATTTTGCATAAGGGAATAATAATCATCATCATAATAATAATTATACTTTTCATAAGAAATAATAGAGACTAGAAGACAATGGATTATCTTTTTTTTTTTTTTTTTTTTTTTTTTTTTATTTTTTTTTTTTCAACGTTTTTTATTTATTTTTGGGACAGAGAGAGACAGAGCACGAACGGGGGAGGGGCAGAGAGAGAGGGAGACACAGAATCGGAAACAGGCTCCAGGCTCCGAGCCATCAGCCCAGAGCCTGATGCGGGGCTCGAACTCACAGACCGCGAGATCGTGACCTGGCTGAAGTCGGACGCTTAACCGACTGCGCCACCCAGGCGCCCCATGGATTATCTTTTTTAAAGTTACGAAAGAAAGAAGTTACCAACCTGAAATTATAAATCCATCAAAAATAAGTTACCAACCTGAAATTATAAATCCATCAAAAATAACTCTCAGCAATGGAGGCAAAATAAATACATTCTTATTTGAGCAAAAGCTAAGGGAACTCTTCACCATGAGACTTCACAACGAATAATACTAAAGTTCAGGCTAAAGGAGACATACTAGTCAGAAACATACCTGTCATCTCTAAATGAAGGAATTTAAGAGAGCCAGAATTGGTCTTTGTATAAATGACATTTTTTTCTTCTTTTTTATGAAAACTATATAAAAGGTGGGTGCCCCTTTTAAAAAGTTAACATTGGGGCGCCTGGGTGGCTCAGGTGGTTAAGCGTCCGACTTCAGCTCAGGTCATGATCTCACGGTTTGTGGGTTCTGGTTCATGGGTTATATCAGGGTCACTGTCAGCTTGGGGCCTGGAACTCGCTTCAGATTCTGTGTCTTCCCCCCTCTCTCTGCCCTTCCCCCTCTTGTGCCCTCTCTCCCTCTCTGTCTCAAAAATAAATATTTTAAAATGTTAATGTATTGTAGGTTTATAATATGTACAAATAAAAAAAGAGTATAGTAGCAAGATAGCGTGAATTGCATTGTTATAAGATGAAAATATACAGTATTGACTGAAGGTAGACTGTTAAAGATTAAGACTGTATATGACAAATCCCTAAAGCAATCACTAAACAGAGTGGTATGGCTAAAAAGTCAATATAAGCAATGAAATGGAATACTAAAAAATACTAGATGAAACAAAGCCTACCATAATAATATTTACCTTAAATGTAAATGTGCTGAACACTACAAGTTACAAGTCAGATTTTTCAGACTGGATAAAAATGCAATACTACATTATATACTGTCTACAGGAGATGTACTTTAAGTATAAAGATACAGACTAAATGTAAAAGGAAGGAAAAAGACATAGTACACAAATACTAATCATAAGAAAGCTTGTGTGGCTCTAATAATACCAGACAAAGAAGTCTTCAAGACAAAGGTTATTACCAGTGATAAAGAGAATCATTTCATGATGATAAAAGAGCCAGTTCGTCAAAAAGATGTAAAATCCCAAATATGTATTTGTGCCACATATTGGAGCTTCAGTGTACATGACACAACAGATTATACTAAATAAATAAATATTTTTTACTAAGATTATACTAAGAAATAAAGCAAATATTGTAGTGTTGCCAGTTAGTAGCTGAGGAATTACTGTATTTTAGCTTTTTATAATAAGCTTCAGAAAGGTATAAGTGGTCTGTTAACTTCTTTTTCTCCCAGTGACATTTTGCTCATAATTTTTTATCTGAATGGAATTCCTTCACTCATTTACATTTGTTTACTCACTGTTTTAATGTGCATTAACTCTCTAATTGTGCAGTTAGTTCTTTTTATCTGGTATCAGTAAATACAATATAGACTTGTAAGAAGACAAATCTAGATTTAATTTTGATTCCTCTTCTAGATTTGTATTTTCTTTGTACCTCATTTTATAAGCAATGTATATGAAGTATTATGTATTGGCAGTCAATACACAACAGCATTATTATCTGGAAGAGTTTTAGTATTTTTTTTTTTTTGATATTTTTTTCATTTGTTTTGCTTGGAAGTGATTGGCGCCCTCTTGTTGCTCATTGTACATGCTGTTAAAGTTGGGTCTCTACTTCCTTCCTCATTAAAGAATAACTTTACTTTGTCATCCCCACCTCTAGAGGCCCAGATGCTATATATCCATAAACCAGGCTCACTTTGTTTTCTCTTCTCTCCCAGGTAATCAGCCTGGCAGTGCATTGTCCCAGCTCTGGTTTCCAAATGGGCTTTTTGCAAAGTGGGGACACTGTGTTTTTTCTGTTGTAGATTTAAAACCGAAGAGACTAATGATGTGAAATCGTGGTCAGTGAATTGCTGAAAGATCCCTTAGGACCAGTCTCTGTAGGGAAGGTATAAGGAAAGATAAGATTAAGCGTCAGTCATAACTGTACAAGGGAGGAAGGCAGAAGAAACCAGAATATTAGATCTCTTAATATTTGAATAATTGTGAGGATTAAACTCTTTTGCTGTTGCTTCTATGTAATGTTGTTGGCTCATTACTGGAGAAATAATAAAAATGAAAGAAAACTATGACAGGTTGATTTGGTTGAGCAAAAGAATATTGATTATTATCATTTATATGAGATATTTAACTTTTGTGCCTGAATACTTTGCCACACAAAAAACAATTGTACATATCATTAAATTTGTATTAAAGTTATAAATCAGTCTTAATATCATGTAATTCAGTTAGTGTGTACTCAGGCAATTAATTGGTGCTCAAGTTGTATGGACATTGACTCATAAGTTAAAATGCTTAGCGGAAAAGATAAAGCATTTGCTTTAGAATAGTGCATGCATTCACTTACGACATCAAGAGGAAGCAATCACACAAATCTCAGAGTATGTGAGATTCTCAAGTCAACTGTACTGGACTCCAAAAAAGTGAATATCATAAGGGGAAAAAAGGTGGAAGGACTGTTCTAGACAAAAGTTACAAGAGACATTCAAAATGCATGAACTTGGGGCGCCTGGGTGGCGCAGTCGGTTAAGCGTCCGACTTCAGCCAGGTCACGATCTCGCGGTCCGTGAGTTCGAGCCCCGCGTCAGGCTCTGGGCTGATGGCTCGGAGCCTGGAGCCTGTTTCCGATTCTGTGTCTCCCTTTCTCTCTGCCCCTCCCCCGTTCATGCTCTGTCTCTCTCTGTCCCAAAAATAAATAAAAAATGTTGGGAAAAAAAAAACAAAAAAAAACAAAAACAAAATGCATGAACTTGTATTTGATCTGTTTCTCAGGTAAAAGCTCTTTAAGACATTCTTGTGATAATTAGGGAAAATGTGAATGTGGGCTGCGTGCTATATTGTGAAATTGTTAATTTTCTTAGGTGATATAATGGAATTGTTATTGAGAATTTGTTTCTTCTTAGGAAATGCGTGTCAAACTGTTTAGGGTTCAAATGTCTTAATGTCTGCAACTTTTATATGCTACAGCAAAATACATGTGTTAAATATATCTGTGTATGTAGAAAGAGGAAATAAACTGGCAAATAATTATTCAATCAAGGTAAAGCCTGTACAGTTGTCCCCTTCTTTCAAATTGTCTTTGCTTTAAAAACTATTTTAATAATAAAAAGTTGCACACGTTTGCACACATTTGGCAATTTTTAAAACACCTTCAAAAAAGAAATCATGGTGAAAATTAGAAAATGCTGAGAACTGGATGGTAATGAAAAGATTTTCTTTTTTTTTTTTTTTTCTTTTCTCCCCCATGGGTTTCTGTTAAGTTTCTCAGGATCCACATAAGAGTGAAACCATATGGTATCTGTCTTTCTCTGTATGGCTTATTTCACTTAGCATAACACTCTCCAGTTCCATCCATGTTGCTACAAAGGGCCATATTTCATTCTTTCTCATTGCCACGTAGTACTCCATTGTGTATATAAACCACAATTTCTTTATCCATTCATCAGTTGATGGACATTTAGGTTCTTTCCATAATTTGGCTATTGTTGAGAGTGCTGCTATAAACATTGGGGTACAAGTGCCCCTATGCATCAGCACTCCTCTATCTCTAGGGTAAATTCCTCGCAGTGCTATTGCTGGGTCATAGGGTAGATCTAGTTTTAATTTTTTGAGGAACCTCCACACCGTTTTCCAGAGCGGCTGCACCAATTTGCATTCCCACCAACAGTGCAAGAGGGTTCCCGTTTCTCCACATCCTCGCCAGCATCTATAGTCTCCTGATTTGATGAAAAGATTTTCTATCAGAATTTATAGATCCAATAACTGGTACTTAATAGAGAAATTTGTACCTTTCCTGGTTTACACTAGGAAAAAAGACAAGTTGAACATTAATGAGCTAATAAGCTTTCAATTTAAGATGAACAATTAACAACAATTAACCCAAAGAAAATGGAAGTAATAAAGGTAAGGCTAGAAAATGAATATAAAACTAAGATACGATAGGATCGTCATCTAAATTGGTTTCTTTGTTGGGGGCACCTGGGTGGCACCTGGGTGGCTGTCCTTTAAGCATCTGACTTCTACTTGGGTCATGATCTTACAGTTGGTGAGTTCGAGCCCTGCGTCCCTCTCTGCACTGACAGCTCAGAGCCTGGAGCCTGCTTCAGATTCTGTCTCCCTCGCTCTCTGCCCTTCTCCCACTTGCACTATATCGGTCTCTTTCAACAAATGAATAAACATTAAAAAAATATAAATAAATTGGTTTTTAAAAAAAATCTTATTAAATGGTCAAGACTTAGAAATGATGATGGGGCAAGAAAAAAGTAGATGTAAATAATAGTAGGAATGAAAAATGAGACATAACTATGATGCAGCAGAGATTAAAATGAGGGTATTTGTAAGCAACCTTGATGCCACTTGTTTGCACACATTTTAAAATTTTAAAAATTGAAAGCAATGGATAAATTCCAAGAAAACTTGGGGCGCCTGGGTGGCTCAGTCGGTTAAGTGTCCGACTTCAGCTCAGGTCATGATCTCGCAGTCCGTGAGTTCGAGCCCCACGTCGGGCTCTGTGCTGACTGCTCAGAGCCTGGAGCCTGTTTCGGATTCTATGTCTCCCTCTCTCTCTGACCCTCCCCCATTCATGCTCTCTCTCTGTCTCAAAAATAAATAAACGTTAAAAAAAAAAAATTCCAAGAAAACTTTAAATTGCCCCAATAATAGAAAGACTGATTGCCCTTTAATCACTAAGGAAGTTGAATTCAGTTATTTAAAAAAACTGCCTGCAAATAAAATACCAAGTCCCAATAGTTTTATAAGTGAAATCTACCCAAGTATTTAAGGAACAGATAATTGCAATCTTACACAAATTTAGAAATTAGAAAAAGAGGGAATACTCCATGGTCTTTATAAAATATATTTAAACTCTTGATACTCTTCCCTTCAAGAGGTGGAAATCTAATTCCCTCCCCTCTAGTGTGGGCTGGACCCAGTAACAAAAAAATGACAATGTGGGACTTTAGAGAATAGCTCATAAAAAGCACTGTAGCTTCTTCTTTACTCTTTTGGTTCACTTGATCTTGGAGAAGCCAGTAACATCATGAGGACACTCAAGCCTATGGAGTTACTTATGTGGTGAGGCACTGAGGCCTCCTGCCAACATCATGTGAGTGGGCCATCTTGGAAGGGGACTCTACAACCCCTGCTGACGTCCTGACCGAAACCTCATGAGAAACCTTTAGAAGCCTTTCCCAAGTTCCTGACCCACAGAAGGTGTTACATAATAAATGTGTGTTGGTTTAAACCAGTACATTTTGGGGTAATTTATTACACAGCAATAATTAAAACACATTCCTAATTAAAAAAAAAAAAAGGGCGCCTGGGTGGCTCAGTCAGTTAAGCATCTGACTTAGGCTCAGGTCATTATCTCACAGTCCATGAGTTTGAGCCACGCGTCAGGCTCCGTGCTGACAGCTCAGAGCCTGGAGCCTGCTTCAGATTCTGTGTCTCCCTCTCTCTTATCTTCTCCTGTTCATGCTGTGTCTCTCTCTCAAAAATAAACACTAAAAAAAAAACCCAGGGGCGCCTGGGTGGCGCAGTCGGTTAAGCGTCCGACTTCAGCCAGGTCACGATCTCGCGCTCCGTGAGTTCGAGCCCCGCGTCGGGCTCTGGGCTGATGGCTCAGAGCCTGGAGCCTGTTTCCGATTCTGTGTCTCCCTCTCTCTCTGCCCCTCCCCCGTTCATGCTCTGTCTCTCTCTGTCCCAAAAATAAATAAAAAACGTTGAAAAAAAAAATTAAAAAAAAACAAACAAACAAACAAAAAAAACCCAAACACATTTCTGTTCATATTGTGAGATTAGTATAATCTTGGCATCCAAACCAGATAGGATATTAAAATGGCCTTTAATTTTACTATCCCACTCAAACATAGCAACAGAAAGTCCAAAACAAAAATTGCAAAATCAGCCAAAAATGTATTAAAAAAAGGTAATATACCTTAGCCAGCTTGAGTGTGTTACAGAGTGCAAAGTTAGTCCATTAAAAAATCTGTTCATATAATTTACCACTTTAACAAATGGAGAAAGACAAATTATTTGATTATCTGAATTAATGCAGGAAAATAATAACATAATAGCTGTGATAAAACTCTTAGCAAATTAAGAAGTTCCTTAATTGATAAAGAATGCCTACAAAGAACCCACAGAAAAACATACCAATTAGTAAAAAAGATCTAAAACACCTTTTTAAAAGTTAGAAACAACATATCAGTGCTTATTATCTCTGTTATCCATATTGTACAGTCTTAGCACATTCAGAAATTTAAAAAGTTGAGTAAAAGAAATAATTTGAAGAAACAGACATCCTAGGTTAAGCTATATAGAAAACTCCATAAAAATTATTGAAATGATTAGTAAGATAGTCTAGCAAAGTCCATTTGCATTTGTATATACAATAAAATTTTTATATAAAATATATAAATTAAAAGCATTCATAACAAAAAGATTCTTATAAATCTACATAGAAACATGCAAGCCTTTATTTTAGAAGATTTTAAAAGCTTATTGAAAGATTTTAAGTAATTTAGACCTAAATAAATGGAGAAATGTACCACTACCATAAAAACTTTTTCGTATCTTACCAAATAAGTCTACAGATTCAATGCGATTTTAACCAAAATAATGTTTTCAAAAACCCACACAATCTAATTTTAAGCTTTTTTGCAGATAGGTAATGGCTTATAATAGCCGAGATGTTCCTGAAGGACAAAGTTAAGCACTTTTAATATCAAATGTCAAGACTAGTTGTGACTACAGTATTTTTGGCACAGAGTTCCAGTTTCTCCATATTCTTTGCAACACTTGTTATTTTGTAGTGTTTTTTTAATCCATTCTGATGGGTATGAGGTGGTATATCCTTTTTTAACCTATGGACATTCAGTTGCTTCAGCACCATTTGTTGAAAATCTGTCCTCCATTGAGTTGCTTTTGCATCTTTGTCAAAAGTCAGTAGAACATATTTGAATGGATCTGTTTCTGGGTGTTGTGTTCCATTGATCTTGTGTCTATCACTGCCAATACACTTAATGCACATCAGCTTCATAAAATGAATTGGGAAGTTCCTTTCTATTTTCTGGAAAAGATTATGTAGAATTGGTGTTGTTAAATGTTTGGTAGAATTCTCTAGCATTTCTGAGCATTTATATTTAATTCTAAAGTTTTGTTAATCATGTGTAAACCTAATGAAAGTGAAAACATAAGTCACATACTGAGAGAAGATAGTTACAACACAGCTGAAAGATTAGTATTTGAAATATAAAGAAGTTTTACAGATTACTAAGAAAGAGAAGCAAATAGAAATTTGGGCAGAAACCATAATCAGGCCTTTTATTAAAAGGATACATGATTCAAAAAAAACCACCAAAACATGCTCAGACTTGTTTTCAGAGAAAGGCAAATCAAGACAACCATTTTATACCCACCAGACTTGGCAAAAATTAAATGTCTCCTCCTGCTGGCTATTAAAACTCTGTCCCTTGACTGTTACCTTCATTTTGTGTTTTCTCTTCTTTGGTCCTGTAGGCGGGAGTGTTTAATCCAGATTCAGGATTTAGAAAGATCACAGTATTTTTTGGAGTGTGTTCTTTATTTTGCTTGTGACATCTTCTAAAATCCCCCTCCTTAGAGGAAATAACTGTCTTTTTGTTTTTGTTGTCTTAGTTGGCACCCTTGTATGTATTTTAAAAAGTTTTTTTAATGTTTATTTTTGAGGGGGAGGAGTGTGAAGGGGAGGGGCAGAGAGAGAAGGAGACACAGAATCCAAAGCAGGCTCCAGGCTCTGAGCTGTCAGCACAGAGTCCAATGTGGGGCTCGAACCCACAAACCATGGGTTTGTGAGATAATGACTTGATCCAAAGTCAGATGCTTAACTGACTGAGCCACCTAGGCACCCCATTTAGATCCCTTTTGGTTCTAGACAATGTGGTTATTTTAGATGTTTCTGTGTACATTAATTATCCTGTTTGCTTGATTACTTCTTTAAACTTTGTGCTGTTAACAGAGTTTTAAGCATATCTAGTTTAACTGTATTAGCTTTAGAATCAATTGGATGAGTTTTTGATCCTCCCATTTGATTCATAAAAGTTTGTTTTTTGATCTGTAGGAGCATAAGACCAAAATGAGATATTTTTTTTGCAGGATTTTAACTAAATTAATCTTGTATTTCATAGCTATTATTACTTGAATTAGGAATGGGGGAGAATATTATAGCTCTGTGGATAGAATAATACAGATCATTGCCTATTTTACTTTATCAAATCAAAAAGGTGTTCCTGATAATTTAGTCCTCAGAGTTCCCATTAGAATATTGTTGGAACTAGACCCTGAAAGCCTAGTTTAGCAGTATATACTTCTTAAAGCCCTTACCACTATCTACCTAGGATTGATTCTTCCTGGGGTTGTGAGAGTCGTCTTACTGTGCTTTTAGATCATCATTTCCCAAATTGGGATACTAGTTCCTCAACATCCATGAAAATAAAGTTTCTTCACTAAATTAGTTGGGAAATGCTATGTCCTGTAGCTGTTTTTTTAAACCCCTATCAAATGGACACTGTGCTTATTGACATATTGAGATCCTTGAATAGTCAGATATTATAGGGATGGAGAAACCTAGAATATGTTTAATATTGTTTAATTCAGCAATTCCTAAATTGACTTGAATATTGGCACTTTTTCCATGGGATGCCTGTTCATATTAAGAGGAGCAGTCCTTATGAAATGCAGCTCTAGAATATTGGTAATAACATATACTAACCTTGCATTGAAGTTCTCTGTTCCAGATGGTATATGGCTGGCTTCTGATATATTCTTACTCCCTTATCTGGCACTTATATTCTGCCTGTGTTGTTACTGACTGTGCTTTATCATCTGGGATTGTGATTCTTGGTTTTAAGTGAAGGGCAATAGGTTATTAAATAAGTCACTTCTTTTTTTGGAGGATATATGTGGGATACTGATACTGTTCTAGTAATATCTAGAAAGAAATTATTCTGCATGTATCATGGTTGAGGGCAGTCTAAGAGATTTGAATTTCTATACATACTTTCTAAGGAGAAAGCCCTGTAATTAGAAGTAACAGATGACCTGTTTTGTCTCTGCGTGCTCACCTCTGAAGGTGTCATCAAACTTTTCTGATATTCTTTTAAGTATAGTCCATGAGAGTTATTGTGCCATAGACCTAAACTGTCCAGTACACTAGTCACTAGCTACATGTGGCTGTTGAGCACTTAAACATGGCTAAATCATATTAAAATATGTTAAGTATTAAGTACATACTGAATTTCAAAGACTTAGTGTGAAAAAAGGATCTAAAATATTTCAGTATTTCTTATGTTGATTATATATTGAAGTGATCTTTTTGATGTATTAATATTTTGTTAAAATTAATTTCATTTTTACTACTTAATGTGACTACTAGATAAGATTACTTATGTGGGTTGTGTTGTATTTCTGTTGGATAGTGAAACATTTTCCCCATGAACTGACAGGTCTCAGAGACTAAAACTCATTATTTAGGTTTTTATGAAGTTTTCTAGCCCCAGAAATAATTCCGTATTTGTTTTTGTTTTGGAAAATTTTGGCCTAAGATCTTATGATCCTTCGTTTAATAAATCTCTTTGAAGTATCTCAAGAGATTACTACCAGACTTACTACATGGAATTGTGGTTTAGGCACAGGGAGAAAGGTGGAAAATCTAGAAGTTTCTAACTATATCATTAATAAATTTATCTATTTCCATTGATAACTATTCTACTTTAAAAACATGTTAGTCTTCGTATCTTCTCATTAAACCATCATTTGAACATTAAATATTCTTTGATCTTCTTAGATAGCCCTTTGCTTTATAGACCGGAACAACATTTTTAGATCGGGCTCACCACTTTTGGTTCTTTTAATGCTTTTTGGGAGAGAATTTTAGTAACAACTATCAAATTGGTTTTCATGGTTTTTGCCTTTCATTATGACAAAAGTCCTGTGATTCTTGGGGCTAAACAGAGGACAAGGACATTAAACATGGTGGCTACATTTTTTAGAATAGATTTGGGGATACTGAACCCTTTATTACCCCAGTATAGTCTAGAAGAGAGTAGTAAGTTATGTCTCAAGAGTGAAGGCAGTATATACAAGTGTCATTTCAACTACAGTTTTAGTTTATATGAGACATTAATATTTTTTTTTTTTAGAGAGAGAGGGCGCAAGTGAGCGAGGGGCAGAGAGAGAGAGAGAGAGAGTGTCAGGGCTCACCAGGGGCTCGATTTATTTTGTTTTTTTGTTTTTTACCTGATGCGGGGTTCATCCTCACCAGAAGTGGGGCATGAGTTCACCCAAAGTGGGGCTGGAGCTCACCCAATGCAGGGCTCATGCTCACCGGATATGGGACTCGAACTCCCCAACTGTGAGATCATGACCTGAGCCAAAGTCACATGCTTAACGACTGAGCCACCTAGGCACCCTAAATAATAATTACTTTACTATTATTGTTATTATTATTATTAATTTTTATTATTTTATTTATTTATTATTTATTTATTTATAGTAATATTTATTATTTATTAATTTTATTATTGTTATTATTATTATTAATTTTTGAGAGAGGGAGGGAGGGTCAGAGAGAGAGAGAGGGAGATTGAGAATCCCAAGCAGGCTCTACACCATCAGTGCAAGCCCCCAGTGCAGGGCTTTAACTCATAAACTGTGAGATGATGACCTGAGCCACAATCAAGAGGCAGATGCTCAACTGACTGAGCTTTTCAGGCACCCAGTATACTTTCTGATCTGCATATCCAGCATTATTGCCTGAGTCTGCCATCTTAGAAGATATCTCATTTTAACTGTGGTCCTCTACAGCAATTCCTACTTTGGTTTCCTTGTTTTGGGATCTCAGTTAAGAAGTCTAGTAAGTATCTGATAATAATAGATTGGCTTAATGCATTCAGTTTAAAAAGACTTACATGTCACCTATTGGTGACGTCTAAGGTACATCCAAAGAAAATGAAGGCACTTATCCCTATGTGGTTTTCATTTTAAAGATCTGCCTTATTTCTGACCTAGCTTTCTTATAACATAACACAAGAAAATACTAAGCTGCATGGCCCTGTCACTCTTTTTTGGAAGCTATGCAGCAGAGGAAGAAGAGTAATTACCCTTACTGGGCTATCCACATGGTTCTGTCTTGCCTTGTGTTTTAGTTTGCTTTTTAAAGTTTTATATGTTTATTATACAAATTCAGATAAGAACAAAAAGTTTAAAAACTTTTTGAAAGTTTGAAAAGAGTAAAACCTCTTCAAAATTTCATCTTCCAAAGAAAACAGAATCATCCTTATAGATGGGTGTCAATGTTGCCTCATGTTTCATTTCATTATTTTTATGGGCATTATTACCTGTTCTATAGACCAGGTAAATTTGCCTGTATTTGGAACTAGAGGCTGCCTCTGCAGATCAGCACTAGAGGGCATTGAAGCCCAGCAAAAAGTGTATGACTTGGGAGCTAGCCAAAACCTTCATTCAGCTCACTTACTGGCAATACCTCATGTTTTCTGGAGAAGGAAGTTCCAAAATGATGGGACTGGGACACAGTTGTTCTTTCTTCTTAATTAAAATCCCTGTGTAGAATAGAGCCATGATTATCTGGTATAATAGTAGCATTTTTACTGGATAATGTTCCCAAATAAAAAATCAATGTGTGACTTAGCACAAGTCATTTAAACTCTTTTGATTCTCAGCTTACTGTAAATGAAAGGGTTAGATGAGATTTAGTTTCATTTCGCATTTATTAAGAATCTATTACTTGCTTGTTATTGCAATATATGACTTTTATATAGATCATCTTGTTTAATCTTCACAAAAAAACTTTGGAGGACGTATCCTGTACCTCAAGAGAAAAAGAGGTCATTTAAGTAAAGGGCATATAGCAGAATTGGAATTCTTTCTTTCATAAACCATGTTTTCTTCACTACATATACCATGATGTTTCTTACTAAATTTATTCGAACAGTTCCTTTTAACTTTTATTATTATTATTTTTTTTTAATTTTTTTTTTCAACATTTTTAATTTATTTTTGGGACAGAGAGAGACAGAGCATGAACGGGGGAGGGGCAGAGAGAGAGGGAGACACAGAATCGGAAACAGGCTCCAGGCTCCGAGCCATCAGCCCAGAGCCTGACGCGGGGCTCGAACTCACGGACCGCGAGATCGTGACCTGGCTGAAGTCGGACGCTTAACCGACTGCGCCACCCAGGCGCCCCTCCTTTTAACTTTTAAAAAGTATATTGCATGGGGCGTCTGGGTGGCTCAGTTGGTTAAGTGACCGACTTCGGCTCAGGTCATGATTTCATAGTTTGTGGGTTCAAGCCCCGCATCGGGCTCTGTGCTGACAGCCTGGTCTGCTTTGGATTCTGTGTCTCCCTCTCTCCCATTCGTTCTCTCTCTCTCTCTCTCTCTCTCTCTCTCTCTCTCTCTCAAAAATTAATAAAACATTAAACATTTTTTAAATATTAAAAATAAAAAGTATATTGCATGAACACATGCTTTCCTATCATTTGACTACTTTGAACTTTTATTATAAACCTAAAAATCTGCACACTGGAAAAAAATGGGCAGGTACACAGTTTGAGGCTAAAGAGAATAGCAAAATTTGTTCAGTATCTTGCCTTCCGAAAGCACAGACTTTTCAGTCCTTGAAGAGCAAATTTTAATAGTAAAATTCAGCATTTGGAATAACCAGCATTCATATAGCTATCTATATGTGGAGAACAACAAAACAAGGAAAATACCTCATTAGAGAGTTACTAAAGTGAATCATAGTCTAAACTTTTCAAATACCAGTAACATACTCTGGATCACTAAATAGCTGTTTAATAAACATTGATTAACTCAGTAGATGTTCAGTATAGTAGATGATTCTGTGATTCTTAGTTTTGTTTGTAGTCGTCTAGAGTTTAAGTCCTTCATAGTTTTAATCTGTATCAGATTTTTAGATATCAAACTACCATCTTAGCTATAGGACCTTTGTGTTTAATGATTTGCTTTTCTTTTGAAAAGAATCTGTTAAGCATTCCTCTTTTTAAACATTCTATTTTGAAAAGTTCAATTGTATACAGAAAGAAAATACAGTGTACTCTCATGTCCTTATTCAGCTTCTACAACTAATCTCATAGCTAAATATATATATGTATATATATTTAATATTTAAATTAATAAAATTAATTTATTTTAACTTAATATTATATCTATATTATGTATATATATTATGTATATCTAAATCTTTCCTGAGTATTTTGAAGGAAATCCTGAACATCATATCATCTGCAAATTACTATAACTATATGATCAATCCACCAAAAAAAGTAATAGTCACGCCTTAATATCTACAAGCATACAGTTCATACTCATATTTTTATGTCTTATTTTTTTTCCTTTATAGTCTGAATTGGTATCTTTATATTGCTGTTGGTTGATGTCTCTTAATCTGTAGGTCATCTTTTAAAATTTTTCTTATAGTTTTTTTATCTGTTGAAGAAACCGAATCATTTGTTCTCTGGAGTTTCCCACAGTCTGGGTTTTGCTGATTTCAATCCCATGCTGCTTTTTATCATGTTTTTCATCTGCTCTATTTCCTATATATTGGTAGTTAGATATAAATATGGTTCAATATTAGACCTGATTTAATATTTTGGCAAGAATACTTCATAGGTGGTTTTGTATACATCCATCAAGAGGCTAAGCCATCTTTTACTCTTACGGAATGTACTTCCTCAACTATACTGAGTGAGCTAGGTACCATAATCTTGCTAACTAGGGAGCTATTTTTCTGTTGAGGGCCACTGAAGCAGAAGTCTTTGTAGGTCACATTCTTCTTCCCTTTATTTCTATTGTGCCCTTCCCCCCCACCCCGCCCCAGTTTGACCTTAAGGTTAGGAATTATTGGGGAAGAAACTGTCTACCCACGTGTTGTATGTTTATAGATTTTTTTTTAAGTAGGTAGGCTTCATGCCCACTGTAGAGCCCAGTGTAAGGCTTGAACTCATGACCCTGAAGTCTGAGCTGAGATCAAGAGTCAGGTGCGTAACCAACTCAGCCACCCAGATGCCCCATGTTCCTGGATTATTTAGTTAAGGATACAGAAGCCAAATGACTATTCTGAATAATAGTAAAGGCAGCATATCTTTAAACTGCTTTTTTGATCCCTGTAGGTTTTCTTCCATGCATACAACTACCTTTCCTACAGGAAAAGTTCAGTTAGAGTTGCTGTAGCAAATGTGTGATAATAGCTTTGCCCTTTAAACGTAGGCTTTCATTAAAATTCTGCAAAGACAAAAACCAAGTGATAGTTCTACAGCATCACAGCTTTCCAGATACTGAACCAACTCAGCACCAGCAAGGCCGCATTCTCATCCTGGGAGAGAGAAAGCAGAGTTGTTACCCAGTTACCTGATCAGTATCTTTGCTTCAGGGTTCCAAAGTTATGGAAAGCCCATCTTCCTACAGCCTTCCCTCTCTGTCTGTTTTTAATATCCTTTGACTTGTATAGTTCTGATACTTAAGTTTGCACCAAGGACCATAATCTGAATACTTTTTCCCACACTCCTATCCCTGCTTTGCCTCTGTCTCCCATCTTTCTCTGTCCCTCATTTTATTGAGCACACATTGCCTAATGTGTACCAGGAAAAGTGCTAGACTTAGGAAACACAAACAAGACTGCAGCCTCATCTACAAGGAAAAGGGTGGACCACTGGGACCTTTAGTCATCTATATGAAAAAATATGTGTATGTATATCACACACAGAATCGAGGGAAACACGTCCCAAATGTGAAAAGCAAACATTTAAAAGAAAATACATCTCTTTGTGACCTCGTAATAATGGAGAATTTTTAAAAACAATACACCAAAAGCACTTTTCATGAAGAAAAATACTAATAAATTTGGCTATATTAAAATTAAAGCTTTTTGTTACAAATCAAAACCACAATGAGATACCACCTTACACCTGTCAGAATGGTTAATATTAACAACTCAAGCAACAACAGATGTTGGTGAGGATGCAGAGAAAGAGGATCTCTTTTGCATTGTTGGTGGGAACGCAAGCTGGTGCAGCCACTCTGGAAAACAGTATGGAGGTTCCTCAAAAAACTAAAAATAGAACTACCCTACGACCCAGCAATTGCACCACTAGGCATTTATCCAAGGGATACAGGTGTGCTGTTTCGAAGGGACACATGCACCCCCATGTTTATAGCAGCACTATCAACAATAGCCAAAATATGGAAAGAGCCCAAATGTCCATCGATGGATGAATGGATAAAGAAAATGTGGTATATATATATATATACAATGGAGTATTACTCAGCAGTCAAAAAGAATGAAATCTTGCCATTTGCAACTACGTGGATGGAACTGGAGGGTATTATGCTAAGGGAAATTAGTCAGAAATAGACAAAAATCATATGACTTCACTCATATGAGGACTTTAAGAGACAAAACCGATGAACATAAGGGAAGGGAAACAAAAATAATATAAAAACAGGGAGGGGGACAAAACAAAAAAGACTCATAAATATGGAGAACAAACTGAGGGTTGCTGGAGGGGTTGTGGGAGGGGGCGTGGGCTAAATGGGTAAGGGGCATTAAGGAATCTACTGAACTCATTGCTTCACTGTATACTAACTAATTTGGATGTAAATTTTAAAAAATAAAAAATAAAGTTAAATCAAAAAAATTAAAATTAAAAAAAATTAAATTAAAGCTTTTTGTAAAGTGGCACCATAAAAAGAAAAACAAGCTGCAGATGAGGAAAAAATACTTGTAATTCAAATAATTGGCAAAGGATTAGTATAAAAGTATAAAGAGGACTCCTATAAATAATATTATTGTAAGAATAATAGCGAACAGCAAAGTAGAAAAATGGTGAAGGATATGAGTAGGCAGTACACATAAGAAAGCCTAGAGGGCAGGGGCACCTGGGTTGCTTAGTCAGTTAAGCATCGGACTTCAGCTCAGGTCATGATCCCATGGTTCCTGGGTTTGAGCCCTGCATCGGGCTCTGCTGCCAGCTCAGAGCCTGGAACATGCTTCAAATTCTGCTTCCCCCTTTTTCCCTGCTATTTTCCCACTCCTCTCTCTCTCTCTCTCTCTCTCTCTCTCTCTCTCTCTCTCTCTCTCTGTCAAAAATAAGTATTTAAAAGAAGAGCTTAGTAGGCAATAAACATGTAAGGATGTTAAACTTCACTAATAGAGTAGTACGTATTAAAACAATGGAATATTTCACACACATCACATTGGAAAAAGTCCGTCATTACCAGATTTTGCAGAGGATAGAGAAATTATTCTCTTACACAGCTTTTGGAGAATACTTTAAAGGGCAATTTAGCAATAATTAGAAAGTTGAAGATCAACATACCAGAATTCTTCTGCAAGGTTTGTTTATGTATGTTTGTATATAAGCCTGTCTGAGAGAAAGTGTTGCAATGTGCATAGCAAGATCTGTGTGCCAAATCTTTGTTGGGATGTTGTGTGTTATAGTATAGAGCTGGAAATTCCATAAGTCTTTCAGTGGAAGGGTGTACAAATAAAAAGTAGTATGTTCAATACTATGTGTATTAGTTTCCTAGGGTTGCTGTAACAAAGTACCATAGAGTAGGTGGCTTAAACAACAGAAATTTATTTTCTTGCGGTTCTGGGGGCCAGAATTCCAAGATCAAGGTGTTAGCAGGGTTGATTCCTTCTGAGGGTTATGAGGCAAGGATCTTCCAGGTTGCTTTCCTTGGCTTGTAGATGGCCACCTCCCATATCTCTTCACATCATCTTCCTTTCATGGGTGTCTCTGTGTCTGCATTTCCCCATTTTATTAGCATAGCTGTGGTGTTGGATTTGAGCACACCCACATGTCTGATTGATTTATCTTAACTTGATTGCTTCTGTAAAGACTCTGTCATCAAATAAATTCACATTGTGAGGTATTGAGGATTGGGACATAATTCAATCCATAGCACTGTGTAACAGTTAAAATGGATAAACTAGAATGAATCCAAATAGATACACTTTTTCTAAGGCCTAGTAAGTAAAAGGGGGATGAATGATACATGCATCATAATTCCATGTTTATAAAGTAAACAAAGCTGCTTCATATCGTTTAGTGACATATAGCAGTCCCCCCCAACCCCCCATCCAACAGGGGATATGTTCCAAGACCCCGTGGATGCCTGGAACCATGGATATACTACCTATGTTTTTGCCTATATGTACATACATACATACATATGTACATACCTATGATAAAGCTTAACTTATAAGTTAGATACAATAAGAAATTAATGACAAACATTAATAAAATAGAACAATTATAACAATATGATAAAAGTTATGTGAATGTGGTCTCTTAAAATACCTTACTGTACTCACCCTTCTTATAGTGATGTGATATGGTAAAATGCTTACACGATGAGATGAAGTGCAGTGAATGATGTAGCTATCATGACATAGAGCTAGGCTACTAATGACCTTCTGATTATACATCAAAAGGAAGATCTTCTGTTTCTGGACTGTGGTTGACTTTGGGTAACTGAAACTATGGAAAGCGAAACCACAGGTAAGGGGGGACTAGTGTACTGAATATTGGTAATAAAAATGTAAACATTCATAGGAATGGTAACCAAGAAGTTCTGGATAGTAGTCTGCACCAACAAAGGAATTGTGAAATGAAATTGGAAAAGAGCCCAGAGGGGCTTCAGTTTTATCCATAAAGTTTTCTTCCTTAAGGGAAAAAAAGGTGGGGGAAATGTTCAGATTTGTTCAAACTGGCTGGCAGGAACATGTGTATTATATTATTCTCTATAACTTTACTATATATTTGCAACTGGGTAATTTCAAAAAGTAATAGAAAAGATACTAACTCAGTGAATGGGAAAATGTCACTAAGAAGTTGAAAGCTTAATTTTAATAATATGAATAATTAAATAGTAGGCAAAAGTTACCTGGTAATAGAATTAATTCTTCTAGTTGAAATTAGTTTTAATTTTCTGAACAACAAAGTGAGTTTTACGATAAAATTAACAAATGCTTGTAGTACCTTGTTTTTTTTAAAAAAGGCAAGAAGTTCATTTTTCATACCTAATGAAGTTTGAACTTTTGAAGTAACTCGTTTGTAGAGCACTTATTAGGGAACTTCTTATGTGTGAGTTGACACATAATGTATGAATGACTTTGTTCTCTACTTTCTAGAGCAGTAGCTCTCAACTAGGGACATGTGGTAATATGTAGGGCATTTTTGGTTGTCAGAATGTCTACTGACATTTAGTGGGCATCATCCAGTAACGCCAAACATTCTATAAAGCATAGAACAAACTTCACAGTAAAGGAGGATGCCATAATGGTGTCTGTATGATTTTCAGAGGTTGCTACATCAGACCTCTGCCAATTAGAAAAGATGACAACAGCGGCTAGACCAGCTTTTGAACCTGCAAGAAGTGGGCGAGGAGAAGGAGAAGGTGATTTGAACCACCTCTTAAAGCAATATTCAAGTAGATAACCTCTCATACGAAGATAAAATACAGACAAACTACTCAGTATGCCCCTGAAGAAGTTCAGAACCATGGCTGCAGGACAGACAAGAAGGGAGAGACAGAGCTACTATAAGAGAGAAAAAGAGATCATCTGACATGAGAACATACAACCTCCTTTTCAATGTCAAAAACGCCTTGGTGGGGCGCCTGGGTGGCTCAGACTGTTAAGCATCTGACTCCAGCTGAGGTCATGATTTCACGGCTTGTGAGTTCAAGCCCCATGTTGGGCTCTGTGCTGACAGCTCAGAGCCTGGAGCCTATTTCGGATTCTGTGTCTCCCTCCCTCTCTCTGTCTCTCTCTCTCAAGAGTAAATAAACAATAAAAATTTTTGGAAAAAAAAATGCCTTGATGAGACCAGATACCTCCTGCAGCCTTCATGCAGATGATACTCTAACAGACGAGGAAGATGAAGATGAAAATTATGAAGAAGAGAGTGATGATGTGATACTTCAGCTCTTCTTGCAGAACTAGAAAAATTTTTTTAATTGATGAAGAGCAGGCCAGGAAGGAACAAGAATAGAAGGCAGAAGAGGAAAGAATAAGTATGAAAAACATGGAGTGGAAACCCTCTGCTTAATCTCACTGGCCCATTCCAGCCTCAGGCCAATTTCAAAGTTAAAAGAAGGTGGGATGATGGTGTTGTTTTCAAGAATTGTGCAAAAGGTATAGATGATCAGAAGAAAGACAAAAGATTTGTAAATGATACATTGTCATCTAAATTTCACAAAATGTTCATGCAGAAATATATTAAATACTACAGTTTTATGTGTTTGCTTAAAGACTGTAAAATGTAAATGATCAAAAGCATTTTGGGTTATAAAAATTAACATTGGTACTTCGTTGATTAGGTTGTGTAGTATCTAGGTGAGTTTTTCTTAGTTTTATGATCACAATTTGGTTTTCATTAAGGTAAAATTTACATAATCTAAAATTAGCCACTTAAAATGCCCAATTGAATGACATTTAGTACTTTTATATTTACAAGGCTTTGTAACCATCACCTCTGTCTAGTTCCAAAATATTTCATCACCTCAAAAGGAAACCCCGTATGAGTGTAATTAAGTAGTCACTCCCCAATTTCCTGTCCCCTCAACCTCTGGCCACCACCAGTCTGCTTTCTATGTCTGTGGATGTAGATACTCTTGGATATACATTATAACTTACAATACATGACCTTTTATGTTTGCCTTCTCTAAATATAAAATTTTGAAGATTCAACCATGTTTTAGTATGGATCAGTACTTCATTCTTTTTTGTGGCTGAATGATATTCCATTATATGGATGTACCACATTTTGTTTGTTCATCTGTTGATGGACATTTGGGCTGTTTCCACCTTTTGACTCTTATGAATAATGTGTCTATGAATATTTATGTGCACATTTTTATTTTAATACTCATTTTCATTTTGGGTATATACCTAGGAGTAGACTTGCTGGGCTTTGTGGTAATTCTGTGTTATTTGAGGAAGGAACAAACTGCTTTCTGCAGCAGCTGTACGGTCTTACATTCCCGTCAGTAGTATTCAGTGGTTCCAATTTCTCCACGTCCTCACCAACAGATCCCACTTATTTTTAAGACATAGTAAGTATATAAATAAATATTTCTGGATGATGGTGTTAAGGGTAGGTTGCTTTTTAAAAATATTTTACCTTTCAAACTTTATAGAATTAGCCACTATTACTGTGGTTATTTTTTAAAATGTGAAATTTTGTTTGTTCTCATTTGAGCAAACTAAAATTCTTCACATTCATTATAGATAAGTATAAGGCAAAACTGTCTTTTACTTTGATGACTGTGAGTTGAGTCATAATCTACAAAAAGGATCTGAAGTCAATATATTTTTAATAGAATTAATTATTTTACAGGAAGAGGAAGCTAACAAAGAGTTTGACTTGTCCTGACAAGGCTAGAATGCAAGAGCTTCTTACAGTTGATATATTACACTGTACCTCACCTACCTCAGATTTTCCATGAGTGAAGTCTAATATCTAGCATTCATAAATCACAATTTCTGCAACACAAGAATTTTGAATCATATATTTAGGAACTGTGATTCACTTTTAATTCTGACTTGGAGACTCTACATAAATGTAGAAAAAATACTGAACTTTTGGATGGAGGCCAAACCTGTTGTTAGAGAGATGAGTGAGAGTCTCTTAATATGATATTATCTGTAATAAATAGTTTATAAACAATTTGTAGAAACTGGAGAAACAGTCTCTGAAATGTTTCTAGCAAGCAGTCTCTAAATGTTCATTCAGGCATACTACTACTTACAGAGTATTATATTCGGTGTATGTTTGGCCCATGACTGCTAATTTATTGTATCATATTTAAGTCTGAAGAAAAGAGAATATTACATGGTTATTTTTATTAAGTGTTTCTGTGGGTAAAGTAGGCTTAGACTAATTTTTTTTTAACATTTACTTTCTAAAATTACTGTCTCTTTTGTATAACCCCACTAGCACGAGGTAAGAAGTTATTTCCAGCTTCACTTTTTAATTCAATTTAGGGAAAACAAAATATGCTTTCTCAAGCTGTATCTCTCTTCCTTAAATTAGTATAAGCTCTTCTCGCTGGTGTGTTTCCTTCTTTTTCCTACTCTATAGGCCTAGGTTTAAGGTTTTTACTTCGTAACATTGTGTTGATCTGACTTGACATGCAAAGCTTAAACTGAAAGATGGGGCAGATGAATGATTAGCATGTTCCCTAACCTTAGTAGTTATAATACCACAGCAAAATTGTGATACTGATATTGTGTTATTTTTGTCTAATACCAATTACCAGATTGATACTATTTAAAATGTTTACAAAACTAACAATTTTTTTAAGAAAACAGTGAGACCAGAAGTTTGATGCATTTGAAATCTAATAAATTATCAACAATTTAGAAAATGTCAAAAAACATAGAAAAATATTCATGTTAAACATATTATCATTTGAACATAAGTTATTCGTCGATAAAATTAATGAAATGGTTTTATTCAAAAATAAAAATGAAGAACTATACTATCTACCTTTTTAAAAATGCTCAAATGTGCATCAGTGGTTCATTATTAGAGTGGTGAATGTATTTTTATGTATATTTTTCCTGTTTCTGAAAAATTTTCTTAAATAGGAAAAATAATAGAAAAAGTAATTATAAGTTAATTCTAAATATATCCACAGATAATACCATTTCTTGTTTTATAAGTTCAAGACTTTTTAAACTTTTATATATTTTTCATTTTTGACCAAAGTCTTTGATGCTTATAGCTCAATGAGTTCAAAAAGGTCTTAAGATTTGTTCAGAAGTTCCCCAACAATTAAACTCATTGCCTGTCAGAGAGAAAGCCAAAAGGAATAAATACCTCCTGTCTCTTCTTTTGCTCTCTTATCTCCTTCCAGTGACTGATACTGGCTCACTGGAAACCAAAGAAGGGAGCCATATAGATACAGTGCATGAGGCCAGCCTCCTGGGTTATTGCAAAGGATGAGAACTGGATCTGGAAGGATTTTCTGGCAAACAGAAAATATCCAGCCCAATCATTTTGATTTTAAGACATCACTTTTTATTTTTGTGTTTTAAAATGTATATATAGTATCCAGTTTTTGTTCCTTACCTTTGTGAAGATTTGATTATATTTTTTTCTTCTTGCATAGCCTTCTAGTAGGGGTTTCATGCCCTCTTTTTAACAGGAATGTTCTGATTTTCATATTAGGGATTTCCCCCAATTGTGTAACTATTTGAGTATATTTAAGAGTGAGGCAGAAAGGCTTAGAAACTTTTTATAGGTGATTGGGGCTTCTGCTTTCTGATTCAATAGGTCTAGAGTGGGGCCCACAAGTTTGCATTTGTAACTACTCCCAGGTGATGGTAGTCCAAGAATTATATTTTAAGAATCACTTCATTAGGGAATGCTCTTGAGATTCACATCTACGGAAAGAATGGAAGAAGGCAGAGGGAAAATTAAAGTGTAGTGCTGGAGTATTTGGAAGCTGGAATCATCCATCAGAGTTGGTCCAAGGTGGAGTAAGGAACTGGGCCTTTATATCCCCATGTTGATCAGTCTCTGGGTTTGGGCTGTTCCTGGAAGGAGATATGACTTGGGGAGTGAAGTTTTCTTCAGCATAGACACCCCCCAGACAACAGAGATCTTTCTGCTGGAAGCACTACCAGCAGCTGAAGGGCAAAATTCTTTCCTGTAAAGGGCAGATGGGGCAAAAAGAGTTCATACGTCCTCCTTCCAAGCCAACCCCACCCTCATCCTAAGACATCCACTTTTTCTAATTTTTCTTTCACCATAGATTGATTTTGCCAATGCTAGAACATCATATAAATGGAATTGTACAGAGTGAACTTTTCCGGGTGGTGTCTTTGGCTCAGTATGTGTTTGTATGTATGTATATATAAGTCTTTTTTTTTTTTTTTTTAATTTGCTAAGTACTATGAATATACCACATTTTTATCCATTCTTCTATTGACTGCCATTTAGATTGTTTTCAGTTTGGGGCTATTGTGACTAAAGATGCTGTGAACATTATTGTAAAAGACTGTTTTGTGAATAGTTTCATTTCTTTTAAATAAATACCTAGGAGTAGAATTGTTGCATTGAAACATAGGTTTATATTTAACTACCAAATTTTTCAAAGTGGTTTTTCCTTTTACATTTCCATCAGAAATGTATGACAGTTGCACTGCTCCAAATTCTTGCCATTTCTTGGTGTTTTCAGTATTTTTGATTTTAGCCATCCTAGTGAGTATATAATAGTATATCATTATGATTTTGATTTGCGTTTCCTTGATGATTACTGATATTGAACATCTTTTTGTATGCTTATTGGACATTTGTATATCCTTTTTGTGTGTGTGTAAACTATTCCAGTTGTTTGCTTTTTTATTAATTGGCTTTACTGTTGAGTTGAAGGAATTTATTACATATTCCAAACATAAGTCTTTTGTTAGGTATAGGTTTTGCAAATACTGTTTTTGGTTGGTGGCTTATTTTCTTAATTGATGTCTTTTGATGAATAGAAGTTGATTTTCATTTTTTTTTTTTAATTTTTTTTTTTCAACGTTTTTAATTTATTTTTGGGACAGAGAGAGACAGAGCATGAACGGGGGAGGGGCAGAGAGAGAGGGAGACACAGAATTGGAAACAGGCTCCAGGCTCCGAGCCATCAGCCCAGAGCCTGACGCGGGGCTCGAACTCACAGACCACGAGATCGTGACCTGGCTGAAGTCGGACGCTTAACCGACTGCGCCACCCAGGTGCCCCAAGTTGATTTTCATTTTGATGGGATCTAATTTAGTTCTTTTTTTTTTTTTTAAGGTTATTGCTTCTGTGTCCTAAGACATCTTTGTATAATTTTAGGACATAATAATTTGTGATTTCTTCTAAGCACTTTATAGTTTAAATTGTTATAGTTAATTTTAAGTTCCAATTCAAATATAGGTGTAGAATGAATTATGTTTATTTGTTTATAGATACATACAGTTATTCCATCAGCATTTGTTGAAAGGATTTTCCTTTGTCTCTTGAATTCCTTTAGTACTTCTGTTACAAATCACTTCACTATATAGAAGTCAGCTATCGTTCATACCACTTTTTTTTTTTTACCACATTTAATGTTAACTGTACTCCAGCTGCCTTCAAAATTTGCTTTTTATCTTTGCATTTTCATCTCTTTGACTATGATAATCCCATGTGTGGTTTTCTTAGTGATTATCCTGCTTGTAGTTTGATGAGCTTGGATATGTAAGTTTGTGTTTTTTACCCAGTTTGGGGAAATTTTGGTCATTTATCAGATATTTTTCTGTCCCATTCTCTCTCCTCTCCGGCTGCACATAGTTAGACCACATTTGTAGTTGTAATACAAATCTCTGCAGCTCTGTTTATTATGTTGAAAATCTTTTTCTTTCTCCTTTAGATTCAGTAAGATGTATTGATTTATTTTCCAGTTTAGTGACCCTTTTTCTGATGTGTCTGATCTCTTAAGGTAATCCAATGAATTTTTCATTTTAGACATTGTACTTTTTTTTTAGTTTTAGAACTTCCATTTGGTTCTTTTCCATAACTACCATTTCTCAGCTGAGATTCTCTGCCCTCCACACCATGTATACATTCTTATGACCATATTTTCCTTTAAATATTTGCACATATTTGTAATATTTGCTTAGAAATCCTTGCCTGCTAATTCTGACATGCAGATCATTCAGGATTTGGTTTCTGTGAGCTGCTTTTTTATCTTGAGTATGGGTCTCTTTTTCCTGTTTCTTCTTTCTGGTAAATTTTGCTTGTGTAATAGACATTGTCGGTGATATGTTGTAGGCTTTGGATTCTGTTATTTTTCTCTGAGTGTTGTGGGTGTTTTGTCTTTTGGGTTTTCTTTTTGTTTTTTATCCCGGTACACTGGATTCAAATGCCAACTATAATAGGCGGCAGCAAGAAGGCTCAGCTCAGGTCTTTCCACCTTCCAGCTGTTACTTTTTTCTGGAAGCCTTGCTGTCTTTCCCAGAAGAAGGTTATCCAAACATTTGGGCATAGTTTACATAAAAATTTTGTGGCACCTTCCTTTCTGGGATTTCATCTTTCATGTTATAGTAGCTCTGGCAATCTCAGATATTGTCCTCTGCTCCTCAGCTGGCAAGACAGCAGGTTTCTACTTCATTCTTGTGGGCTCAGTGCTGCATGGGGGGTAAGAGGCCTCAGGCAACAGCCTTATAAATACATATCCTACCCAGTGCAGTTCCCTTCTTTTAAGGATGGCTTCCCTCCAGTTGCCACCTGCTTTTGGTCACTCTCTTTAACTTTAATGTTTGTTTTTATATGTAGTCCACAGTGTATCATTGTTGTATGTGGGAAGTTACCTTGTTATTATCTGAAGCAGGACATTAGAAAATTGAAGCGTTATTTTCTTTTAATCAAATAAGCATCAAATATTTAGGAATATTGTAGGAAAGTATAAAATATACCCTAAATGGAATATCACAGTATATCATATTAAAACTTTGGAATAAGAATTGGAAACAGAGGGGCGCCTGGGTGGCTCAGTCGGTTGGGTGTCCGACTTCGGCTCAGGTCACGATCTCGCGGTATGTGAGTTCGAGCCCCGCGTCAGGCTCTGTGCTGATTGCTCAGAGCCTGGAGCCTGTTTCCGATTCTGTGTCTCCCTCTCTCTCTGACCCTCCCCCGTTCATGCTCTGTCTCTCTCTGTCTCAAAAATAAATAAATGTTAAAAAAAATTTTTTTAAGAATTGGAAACAGAACAAGAATGTCTGCTGTCACTGCACTCTTCACCATTAGACTAGAGATTTTAGCCGATGTAATTATTTAAGAGAAAGGAGGAGAAAAAGAAGCATAAAGACAGAAAAAGAAGAAAAACATTTTCATTAATTGTAAGTGAAATTATCTACAAGAGATTCTACATACTATTAGAGCTAGTAAGTTCAGGAAGGTTTCTCGATACAAGGTCAGCATAGAACTAACAGTTTTGTGCACATCAGCATGTACATTAGCAAGAACCAATTAGAAAACATAATAAAAAAAGTTATAATTCATGGTACATGGTATAATTCATCTATAAACTAGCTAGGACTTTTTCTAACAAAAGATATAGGGAAAATTATAAGACTTTTTAAGACAGACAAAAATAAATCCAAATTATGAATTAGCTCTCCCACTTCAATCTATAACTTCAGTACAGCTCAGTATAAATCTTAGCAAGATTTTTGTGGAATTGAAAAAACCGAAAAAATCACTTAGAGTATTTTAAGGCCCAAGACTTATCAAATCAAGGCTGTTATGAATATGGTCAAGGAGGGTCATGGAATAACTAGACCTAATTTTTAAAGCACTAATAAACTTAGAGTGGTGACTCAGAGATAGACACATAGATTAATAATAAAATAGAAAAAAAGCCACAAGTAGGTTCAAGCACACGTGAAAACTTGGCATAATAAAATAGGGTACAGTTGGCTTGCCAAAAAGAGTGTGTATGTGTGTGTGTATATATAAATATATATATATACACACACACATACCATACCATGCATAAGAATAAATTCTAATTTGAATAAAGATCACAATTGAAAAGCTAACTTCAAAAATTTTAGAATGAAATATGTCTTTAAAACTACATAGGGGGCACTTGGGTGGCTCAGTCAGTTAAGCATCCAGCTCTTTCATGATCTCGCAGTTTGTGAGATCGAGCGTGAGATTAAGCCTCACATCAGGCTCTACACTGCCAGTGTGAAGCCTGCTTTGGGATTCTCTCTTCCTCTCTCTCTGCCCTTCCCCTGCTCATATGTGCACATGAGCAAGCGCTCTAAATAAATAAATAAATAAATAAATAAATAAATAAATAAACATTTAAAAAAAAACTTTAGGTAGGATGTCTTAAGATAAAAAACATAATCATAAAGGAAAAAAAATTGATAAATTTGACTAAATCAAAAATTTTAACTTTAGTAAGATGTCATTAAAATGCATCATTAACAAAGTTAAGTATATGTAAAAGAGAATTAGTGTCCAGAATGTATAAAGAACTACAACAATTTAATAAGAAATAGTCAACTCCCTTAAAAATGGGCAAAGAATATGAACCAGCAATTGACAGAGGAAAGAGCCTATATGGCCAGTAAGCAGGTGACAAGGTACACAGTATTGCTAGAAATTGGGAAATGATAAATTTTAAAAATTTATATTCCTTAGAATAAGTATTTAATATATGTATTATATGTCATGTATAAATGGCATTTATTTGTGCAATTTAATAGGAAAATAGGGATTATCATATACTGCTGATGGAAATATAAATGAATATTACTGCTTGGGAGAAGAATTTGGTAATATATAATAAAACTGAATAGATACATCCATGAGACCCAGAAAATTAACTTCTGAATTTATAACTGAGAGGTTTTCACATGTGTACACAAGGAGACATGTGCAAAGTTTATTGCAACATTGTAGAAAAACTGGAAAGTACATAACTGGCTTTCAGTAAATGTGAAATGGATGAATAAATTTGATATACTCATCCACTGGAATACTTTTCAGACATTATAAAAAATGAATGCATTTCATCAAACTGTAGATCTCAAAATAATGTTGAATGAAAAAAGATAGTTGCAGAATATATATGTGTGTGTGTGTGTGTGTGTGTGTGTGTGTGTGTGTTTGTGTATATATATAATGTAAGGGCATTTATATAAACATGTAAAAGCTTCTTGGAACAACAGTGTATGTTGCTTGTAGACATTTGTGTATCTCATACAAATATTGAAATATCAACTGGGAAAGTTACACATCAGATTAATAAGTTGTCTTTGGGAAAGTAGTGAGGTATGATATGAGACTGGACAGAAGATCAAAGGGGACTAAAAATCTATATCCTTCTATTATGCTTGTGTTAAGTATGAGATAAAAAATCATCAAAAGGCTAGGTCAGGTGATTGCCAAGGTTCATATCTAGCTTAGAAGCACTTTCACTTTACTTTTCAAGTTTATTCTTTGAAAGGCTATCTTTTATACATAATTTTTAGCGATTTACCAAATTGTTTGTGATAAGAAGACATAGTCATCCTCTTCAGATATCCTGTAGAGCAGGTTTCTGATAGAAGAGGAGTATATCTAGAGTGATGCTTTAAAAATGAACACATTTTCAATTTTATATTAATTTCTCTACAAACCCTTTTTTTTTTTTTTTTTTTTTTTTTTTATTCATTTTTGGGACAGAGAGAGACAGAGCATGAACAGGGGAGGGGCAGAGAGAGAGGGAGACACAGAATCGGAAACAGGCTCCAGGCTCCGAGCCATCAGCCCAGAGCCCGACGCGGGGCTCGAACTCACGGACCGCGAGATCGTGACCTGGCTGAAGTCGGACGCTTAACCGACTGCGCCACCCAGGCGCCCCTCTACAAACCCTTTTTTAAGTGATCCGTCTTTCCTAAGAGTTTTCTTCATATGGGGGACTGAATGTTTTTGTCATTTATTCATTTAACAGATTTTATTGAACACCTAACATGTGCCAGATTATAATACCCCAGGGAGCAAAACAGATAAAGCCTTCTTTCATGGAGTTAAATTCTAGTCAAGGAAGATAGCCGGTGACAAACTAATAAAAATATAAAATGACTGGTGGTAAGTGCAATAATGAAAAGTGAAACAGAGCAAGGAGGAGAGTGATGGAGAATATTTTATCTGGGAAAGTCAGGGAAGAACTATCTGTAAATGATAACATCTAGCAAAGTTATGAAAAAAATGAACAGATAGCCATATGGGAGAAAAGTCTTAGAAGCTGACAGAAAACGCCAGTACAAAGGCCCTGCACCAGCCTTGAGAAAATAGCACCGAGGATAGTGTGGCAGGAGCTGAATGAATGAGGAACAGAGGAATAATAGGAGATGAGATTAGAAAACTAGCTGAAGGCTGGGTCATCTGGGGCTTTGTTGGCCATGATCAAGACTGGAGGGAAGGACTAATGTGGTTTGGACAAAGAATCACTCTGGCCATTTTGTTGACAATAGCCCACAGAGTTGTTGGGGCAAGGAGGGGGAGGTGTTAAGGAAAGAAGGAGGGAGACCGTTTAGGTTACGGTAACACTTTAGACAGGAAATGTTGGGGGTTTAGAAGAATGTGGTGAACAGTGTTTGGATTCTTTATTTTTTAGGAGCAATTCTTAATCTGTAGATTACTCTCTTATCTCAGGGAAATTGTGGGAGTTACTAAGAAGAGAAAAAAAAATAGCACACTTTAGCTGCTAATGTGTTATAAACTATACAAATCCCAAAAGATTTAAAAACCTCTAAAAAGTCTTCCGTGGGATTGTGGGAAGGGGATTTCATTTCCTCTTAAGTGGAGGTATCATTTGCTTTTCTTGTTCTTTTTAGTTATTCTGATTTTTGCAACTAAACTAAATTAAGTCATACTTTGTTCTTTAAAACGTGAAATTTGAAATCTCAATACAAATGAAAAATTTTGAGGTTATTGATTGCATTGACTGTAATGAAATTTAAATGTTGATTTTTTACTCTATAGATTAACTGCATAGCTGTATAAAGAGGCAAATAACCATTTTTTTACATTTATTTGACTAGAATCTTTTATGAGAGATAATTTTGTTTATAACATCTTTTAAGATATAAACTATCTCTGAACTTTATATGTGATTTCATTGCATTTGAACTTTAATGTGTTATAACAAAATTCAGATGACAGTTAAATTATTTTATACTGACTTCATTTGTATTCCGTATTAATAATTCACTTATTCAGTGGCTCAGTTAAATTGATGTATAGTGCCTTTATTTGGATTATTTATTTCTTTTTTTAATTTGATTTTTTTAATGGATTATTTATTGCTAAATACATTATCCCCTTCCAATTTATTACCATAGTAGTTAATCTTTATTACTAATTTTATGTCTACGGATTCCTTTCCCTAGGCTGTGTGCCTGTGCATGAGCGAGCGTACATATGTGTGAATGGGAGGGAGAAGAGGACAAGAGAATCTACTTTATAACAAGTCTTTAGAAATACAGATAATATTACACCATTATGGCTTTTAAATGCCAAACAAGTCATTTTCCAGAGTGGCAGGCATTGAATAAAAATCATAATTCATTATAAACTCTCTGTCCTATTTCTATGTATAATAATACATATCTGCATTTTAGTATGTCTCTAAAAACTTAATCGTTTATTCAAAACATCTGTTAGAATGATACATTGTAACAGTAATAGGTTGACTGTAGCAGTGAACTCAAGATATTTTGATCATGCTTTAGGGCTGAATTTAGTACAGTGAATGGGAAATAGATGTATGTTATACTTTGTGAAAGATGCAGTTTTAGGGTATTATGCCTAATGTTAAAAAAGAGTTTTACTATTTCAAATATTTAATAAATTTATCATTTTTATTAACCTAACTTTCTTTTTCTTTTAGCAAAACTGTACAATCTAAAGTGGACTGCATTTTGGTAAGTAAAATAACTAATATTAAAGTTCTTTTGTAATAGCCTTTTCCACTATATCAAATATATTATTCTTGAGTAAATATTTATTTTAAACATAACTCAATTTTAGCAAATAAAATTTGACATTCAATTACAACCCTATTGGTGAACTGGCTACAAGCTATGTAGATACTTTCCTATATCTCATCAATAATGAAATCACAACCTGAGGCTGTTGCGTGTTTTTGAAGCTTACTGGCTTTTACTTAAGATGTTTGATGGTTTAGTTTTGTTGATAGCATGCATATTTTTCCTATTTAGGTTGCTAGACATTAGGAATTAAAGCCAAGATAATAGTTCTAATTTATGTTGCAGTTAATAGAACTCTTAAAAATGAATTTAAATGAGAGCCTTTTTAAATGCTTCATGGATTAATTTTTGTTGGTATACTTTTCATGTTTGGTTTGATGGCCTTCAGGAATTAAAACCACAACAATAGTTTAAATTAAGGTTGTATTTGTAGTTCGTTAGCTCCTCTCTTGAACATGTGAGGGTAGGACATGAAGCTACTGGGGCTACTGGAATAGTGCTGATGTCTTTAATGAAATCTCTGCTAATGGAATACTCCCTAGGCTCTAAAATGCTCAGTGACTCTGCACTGTTAGATTTCCCCAGTGTTCTTGTAGTTAGTCCTCTTCCTAGTTTTTTGTGACATCAGAACTTTCTTATTCAGGTTTCCATGTTCCTTATAAGCTAATTTTTTTGTGGGAAAGGGAGGATCTTTACTGTCTGGTGCTGAAATAGTATGTAATATGTTATTAGCTTATGAAATTATTATGACCTTATGATATTATTAGCTTATTAGCTTCTAGGTAGGTGAATAAATGGGAAGAGTTCATAGGAGAGGTGGTAATTTGATCAGTTCTCCTGTGCTTTTCTAACCTAATAGTTGGGATTAAGTACTTCATGGAGATGTTTTTCCTTGTTTCTTTCACTTACCCTTTCTTCTTTTTTTCTTTATTGGCCTCACAATAACCCTCTGAAGTAGGTAATCTTGTTACCTTCCTTTTATAAATGAAGAAACATGCTGTTCGCTTCGGAAAAATAATTAAACACCTCTGTCTAGCAACGCTAGCTAGATACATGGGATTCAGAATAAAAAGGACGTATTCCCTTGCTCTCAAGAATTCACTGTTGATCACAGTGTCATATTCAAGAGTGCTGTTAAGACCTAGGAAGATAGTAATTTGGGATGGAGGGGATGACTTTGCACCCAATCCCCAGAGGATTTCCTATCTGCCCCAACCCTCAAGAGTTTCATTGTTTATCACTCAGTAGTTATGGCATACTGCTTTCTTTTCAGTACCTGAGATAGTGTTGGAGGATTATTCAGCTTTTGAAGAAGACTGGTAGAATTTGTAAGATATGACATTTATAAAATACTAAATGAGAAAAAGGCTTTTAAAAAATCTTTCAAGAGTTCAAAATTGTTTATATGTTAGCATAAGGTTTAAAGTTATGTATATTTGATGAACAAGATAGTAAGATCTCTGTCTTCATGAACCTTATAATTTATTGAGTGAGGTATATATTAGATGAAGTCAAATAAATGAACATTATAACTTCAGATAATGATAAATGCTATTTATCATTACAAAATTTTTGTAAAGCAAAAGGAGGCAAGTCATGGGGGTAGGGTAAATTTAGATTGGATGATCTGAGGAAATGGCATTTGAGAGGAGAATCCAGCCTTGTGTGATGATTTGCCTGTGACACTTACTAGGCAGAGAGAATAATAAGTACAAAGATTCTGAAGCAGGAAGGAGTTGGGGACATTTACAGAATACAAAGTGCAGTGATCTGGAACTTACAGAGAGAGGAGAGAATGATAAGAGAAAAGTTCAGGTAGGGAGAAGTTTTTTCATAGGGTATATTTGGCCATGGCAAATAGTATGGATTTCATTCTCAGTACATAGAGAACCAATTAAAGGGTTTCAAGTAGGAGAATAGTATGAAATGAAAATTCAAGGCTCTTGCTCCCATGATGGCAGTGGAAGATGGAAAAAAAGTATACGGATTCAAGGCTTATTTTGTATATAAAGCTAATAGACCTTGCTTGCTTATGCATTGAATGTGCAGGGAGAAACAAAGAGGAATCAAGGATAATTTCTTTCAGTCTAAAAGATTTCGTTTAATATTTCTGGTAAGGCATGTTTGCTTTTAATGAATTTTCTTGGTTTTTCTCTGTGAATGTCTTTATTTGCCTTTGGTTATAAAGGATAGTTTTGCTGGAAACATAATTCTTTATCAACAGGTTTTTTTCTTCCATCACTTTGAATATGTCATTCTGCCGCCCTTAGCCTTTGTTGTTTCTGATGAGTAGTGAGTAATTTATCATGTTGTTTTCATGTGCATGATGAGTTTTTTTTCTCTGGTCCATACCAAGATTTATTGAAATTCATTCACTTGCTTGTTTGCTCACCCATTTACTCTAGCTTTCAACACTTTTTGTGTTACATGTGTATGTACGGATCACTTTGTGTTTATCCAGCTTGAGATTTGATGAATTCACATTTATAGATTATTCTGATTGGGGAAGTTCTCAGCCATTATTTCTTCAAATATTTTTCTGTTCCTTGAATTCCCCTCTCCTTCCAAAGCTTCCATTACATGTATGTTGAAATGATTAATGTTATCCTTTCAGTCTCCGAAGCTTTATTCATTTTTCTGATTGTCTTTCTCAGTGTTCTAGTTTCTCTGTCTTTATTACAATTCTCTTTATTTGAATCATTGTCATCATGTTTTCCTGTGTATATTTAAACACAGCACCCTTATCCTGGCAGTACTACTGTCCGGATCATATGGGATAGGTCATGGGAGTAGACCAGGCAAGAATGACACAGACTGTCAACAATTAGTACCTAAAGTTCAGTTTTTAATGACAAAACATTTCTTAACATGTTGTTTGCCATTAGTGCCCAAAGCCCTAAAATTGTTCTTCTTGACAGTTTATATCATTATATAGTTATTTTAAGGGGAGGATTTGCTGACCTCATTTTCTAGATTCCCCAGCCTTCTCACAAAGATTTTATATGTTTTCTTGTAAAATTTTATTATTTTAGCTTTTTCTATTAGGTCTTTTTCTGTTAACCATTGTGATTTAAATTTGTGTTTTATATGAGGTGAACTGCAGTCTTTATCTTTTACCATATGTATGGATATCCAGTTGTTCCAGTGCCATTTATTGAAAAGTCCACCCTTTCCCAGTCACCTCCTATGTCAAAAATAATCGTGTGTGTGTCCTTTTCTCTCCTCTTTTTTCCCATCCATTGCTTTATCTTTCCTTATGACGTCACCACACTGTCTTTTTTGTGGTAGCTTTGTAGAAAGGCTTGATATCAGGTAATATAATGGTTGACATTGATTTTAGCATTTCCATGGAAATTTAGATTTGTCAATTTCTTTCTTTTTGTTTGTTTGTTTTTAATTTATTCATTTTTGAGAGACAGAGACAGAGCACAAGCAGGGGAGGGGCCGAGAGAGAGGGAGACAGAGATTCTGAAGCAGGTTCCAGGCTCCCTGCTCTCAGTACAGAGCCCAATATGGGGCTCTAACTCAAGAACCATGAGATCATGACCTGAGCTGAAGTCAGATGCAAAAAAAAAGGAAAAAACATAAGTCGACTGGGATTTTTGATTGGGATTACAGTGAATTTATAGATCAATTTGGGGTCAGTTGACATCTTAACAACAAGTCTTTTAATCCTTGAGCATGGTATATCTTTATATTAGTTGGTTCTTCTATAATTTTTCACAACAGTGTTTTGTAGTTTTCTATGTATAGGGTTTATATTATTTATGCTTAACTTAGACCTAAATATTTTAATACTTTGGATGCTATCATGAATTGTATTTAAAAATGTTTGTTATATAATGTTTTATTGCTAATATTTGTGTAGACCTTGTAGTCTGAAAACATACTAAGTTTATATATTATATTCAGAGGCTTATATGGAGAATCCGTTGGATTCTCTATAATCTGCAGGCAGTCTATATCTGCAGGCAGGCTGACCTACAATGAAGCAAAGCATTCCTAAGGTTACTCTTGTGTGGAAAAGCAAAGGACTGTCCATAGGTGCTTTGACATGACAAAAAATACACTAGTGCCAATTGTGGGCACCTTGCAGTGTTCTGAAAAATTACTGACTGGCAAACACCGCAGCCTGAGACCAAGCATCCGAGCATGGGAGACAATCACCCACAATCCCACAGCGAGTGAGAGAGAAAGAGAGAGCCATCCGCTCAGTTGTGATCATGTGACATTGGGCATCATGTAGTACTCGTATTGCAAGACATCGCTTGTTTATGAAGTTAAAATTTATTAGAAATGTTTGCTCATTTTGCAGAACACTCACAGAACAAGTTACTCGCAATCCAAAGTTTCACTGTGTATTCAACTGTCATTGGATGGAATGTTCTTAATCTAACACTTAGGTCCAGTTGGTTGTTTTTTTTTCAAGATATAGGGATCCTTTTCTTCCCCCCTTATTTATGTTACAGAGAGGGATACTAAAATGTCTCTCTTGTGATGGTTAGTATTTTTTTCTCTGTGATCCTGGCAGATTTTGCTTCATGTATTGAAGCTATTATTGGACATAAATATGTAGAAGTATTATGTCTTCTTTGTAAATTGGTTCTTTTATTATTATGATGTTTCCATTTTTATCTCTGATAATATTTTTGCTTTGAAGTCTGCTTTGTCTGCATAACCTTCCCCTCTTATAATTGGTGTTTGCTTGTAAGACATATCTTTTTCGACCCTTTTTTTATTCTTAAGCATTATAGGTCTTTATGGTCAAAGTGTGTTGTTGCTGTTGATGACATCATATACTTGTATCGTTCTTACCCAGTCTGACAAGCTTTATCTTGTTACTGCTTACTTGTATGGTTGAGTGTACACATAAGATTTTGCATTTATTTTCTTGTAAGTCTACTGTTAGTTCTCCTAGTTTTAGTTTATCTGAAAACAAAATCCTTTAATTGCCCTTCATTTCAAAGGACACTTCTTTGAACAAAGAATTCTAGTATTTCTTTCATCATTTTAGCAGTGGTGATTCACTGTCTTCTGGCTTGCACAGTTTCCATTGGGAAGTTTGTAGCTATTCTTGTTTCCCTGTATGTAATACATTCTTTTTTATTCTCCTTTAATATCTTGTAAGATTGTTTATTAGTGGTTTTCAGCGGTGCTATTATAATAGCATTAGTATGATTTTCTCTGTTTTTGTCTTGCTTTTTGTTCATTGAGCTCCTCAAATGTGTGAGTTTATATTTTTCACCAATTTTCAAAAAAATTCCTAGCCATTGAAATATTCTTCATTGCCCCTTCCATCCTGGAACTCAAAATAGGTCACAAAGGCTATGCTTAGTTTTTTTGTTTTTCTCTTTTTGCTTCATTTTGGATAGGTTATATTTCTTTATTATCACATTCACTAATATTTTCTGCTGATGTGTCTAATCTGCTTTAAATCCCATTGAGTGAATTATTATCTGTTTTAGATCTTGAATTTTTCAGGTCTAGAAATTCTACTTGGGTATTTTGTTTTGTTTTATTGTCCATTTCTCTTCTTATTAAACCCTTGGGCATATTTATAATACTTTCTTTTAAGTCCTTGTTTGCTAATTATATTATCTCTAAGTCTGTTTTATTTACTGATTTTTTGTTTATTGCAGTTAATGGGTCATGTTTTCTTCTTTGCGTATCTAATTATTTTTAATTTAGTATTTATTTGTTTGTTTATAGTGTGTGGGTTTTGTTCTCTTCCTTTAAAGTGTATTAAAGCTTTCTTTGGCCAGGAACTAAATTACTTGTAGGATAGTTTGATCCTTTGCTGTGTTTAAGCTTTGTTGGGGCAAATCTATAATGGCATTTATGTTAGAATTTAGCTTTTATACTAAAATATAATTTCTGGTGTCTATACTGTATTCCTTGGATGTTCACTGAGATCTCTCAATTCTGTCTAATCAGAATTTGAACATGTCATAGACAAATACAGTTCCCTGGTGATTCTGTACCCAGCTTCATGGAGGTTTTCTGTACTCATACAGTTTAATATTCAGCAGTAGATTCCAAATCTACATGATTTGTGTAGATTTTGAAGTGATTTCATATCTTCCTTTTGGTAGTTTGCTTTCTCAAATAGTGATCTGTGTCACTTTAGTGTATCAGTACTTGGCCATGTTCTGCTTGATTTGCCCCTCCTTGTACCATTTCACAAGTTGCCTTCAGATGGAATTATCTTATTTGTGTCTTTTCTCTCAGATGTAACAGTTCTATGCTAAAACAGTTGTTGGGTATGTTTTGTTTAGGTTTTTAGTTGGTGAAGCTGGGAAAGGTGCTCCAGTGTCAGGTACTCCTGTGTGGCCACATTCATAAGTCCATTAATAGATATTTTAAAGATTCAGTAAAATGTGCAGGTCCCTTCAACCCCCTTCATTTCCTAGTGAGCTGTCATCTACTCTTCTCCACAAAAACTGTTTCAAACTTTTAAACTAAAGTTCCCAAACTCATTTCTTCTCTTACTGTCAGCAGATGATCTCACCTCCTACTTTTCTGAGAAAATAAGAAGACACAGTGAAGGTATTCCACAAAATTAACACTGTTTCTTATCCCCAACTCACTAGTTGCTCACTTCTGTACCTATTGTATCCCTTCTCTTTTCTCCTAATAATAGAACTATCTTTCTACCTTTCTGAAAGTTGATCTCTGTCTAGGCTCTGATCCCATACCTTCCTATCTCAGAATTCCTTTATTCTCTTCTCCTGGTTTTTTTTTTTTCTTTCTCATTTTCAACTAGCCTTTTTCTGTTAAAAGTTAAATGGTTAATCTTTTCTCATCTATTAAAAAAAATCCTTCTTGAAATTCACAACCGTTCTCTAGCTACCATGTCTTCCTTCTTTCTTTTGAAACCCATTCTCATGCCTCACCCACTCTTCAACTCCAGCAACAAGTCTTCCAGTAACCACTTCTCTGACACCTGTGTTTACCAAGAAGACCATGAATAGTCGGTCTCTTATTGCTAAATATAATGGTCTCAGTCCCTAATTTCACCACCCTTTTTCACTTGACTGTTGATCATTCCCTAACCTTCCTCATTTAGTACGTTCCTATTCTTTTCATTCCTTAGATACCACACTATCTTGGTTTTCCTGCTACATCTTAGGCTGTTCCTCTCCAGTTTCCTTCAAGAGCCTCTAGTACATGTCTACCTGAATTGTCTGCATTCTGTCTGTATTTGCCCATGATGATTTCATCTACTTTGATGGTTTCAATTAATGTCACTATGGTGATGTCTGCTAATTATACATCCCCACCTTAAGGTCTAGATTTCATCTATCCATCAAGTTTACCAGAATGTCCCATAGTTACTTCAAACTCCTCTTTTCCAGAACCAATCTCATTGTATCATACCCCAATTCTGAACCTACCTGTATTAGTTTCTTATTGCTGCTACGACAAATTACCATAAACTTAGTGGCATAAAACAAAACAAATTTATTACAGTTCTGTAGGTTAGCAGTCTGACACACCTCACTAGGATAAAATGAAAGTAGCATCAGGGCTGTGTTCCTTTTGAAAGCTGTAGGGGAGAATCTGTTTCCTTGCCTTTTTTAGCTTTTAATGGCTGTGTCTTCAAAGCCAGTAGTGGCTGCTCAAGTCTGTCTTACACTGCATTACTTTGACACTTCTCTTTTTGTGTGTTCAGAGTTCCCTCAGGCTCCCTCTTATCTGAACACTTGTGATTATATTGGGCCTACTGTATAATCCAGGATAATCTCTCCATCTCAAGGTCCTTAATCACATCTACAAAGTCCCTTTTGCCATGGAAGGTAACAGATTTACTGTTTTCCTGGAAAGAGAAGATTAGGACATGAACATTCTTTGTACCATATTGTCTTAGTGGATGTACTCATTCATCCATCCTAAAAACCTGGTAGTCATTCTTCATTCTTATCCTCAGTGTACCTCATATCTGGTCAATCACCAAGTCCTATCAATTCTGCCTCCTTAATTGATCCATTTTTGTCCGTCCCTACTGCTGCTGCATTAATCCAGGTTGCCATACTTGTTAGAAATACTGCAGCTATTTCTCTGCTTCTAGACTCTTCACTTTCATTCTGTCCTCTGCAGCACCATTATAATCAGCTTTATAAAATGTGCATCTGTTATTTTATACCCTTGCTTCACACCTCTCACCAGATCCCCATTATTCTTTGTTAAGTCATGGGAGACCTTTCATACTCATGTCTTACTTCTCTTGTTTAACCTTACCTTTTTTCACTCCCTCCACAGGCTCTCATTAAGGCATAGCGAACAGTTGTGAAATAAGAGAATATATACTCTCTAGAATAGTGCTGTCCATTAAAACATGGCTAAGGAACACTTAAAATGTGGCTAGTGTGACTGAAGAACTGAATTTTTATTCCATTTAAGTTAATTTCAAGTGAAATAGCTACATGTGACTAGTGGCAACCAGTTTGCGTTGTGCAGGCCTGGTTCTCAGGCCTCGTTGTGCAGCAGTGGTTCTCAACCAGAGGCATTTTTGCCCCCTATGGGACATTTGACAATATCTAGAGACAGTTTTGATTTTCAACAGAATGTGCGACCAGCATCAAGGAGGTGGAAGACAAGGCTGTTCAAACATTCTACAAAACACTAGACATCACCCTGTAACATACTTATCAGCCCAAAATTGTTAGTAATGTTAAAGTTGAAAAAACTCTGGTCTAGACCATCTCTTCTTCTTCTTCTTTTTCTTTTTCTTATGTTTTAAGATTCTTAGGTATCACTCCCTCTGGAATACCATCTGTGATTTCTTAGGTCTGAGTTTGATACATCTGTGTCCCATATTATCCTGTGTTTTAATTACCTTTCTTGGTATTATGTAGTCATCTCTATGATAATTATAATAAGCGTTTTTATTTGTTCTTAGCTTCTCAAGTGTAGGAATATATTCATTATAATATGGGCAAAGGCATATGACAATGATCAATGCATATTTGTTAGGTATATGAATGAGCATAAACTAATCAATTATTAAACATTGCAATTTAGAATATAAAGAAGGTTGCCACCTTCATTTTAGGCATTTTAGAGACCTTAAACTTGCTAAGATATTTGAATTTATTTTTTGGAATTACTTCACAGTTTGCCAGTAAGAAAAGAAACTTATTTCATTGTTTTGGAGGAAAAGAACATTTTTTCTTTTTCTGACATTTTCCCTTTTTTCTTGTTCTACTCTACTTACATATACCCCTTCCTTTCCTACTCTCCTGTTAGGAGATAACCATCCTGAGCCACCACCACTCTCCTTTACAGAATACAGATGGGGAACTAAAACTTTACTGCATAGATGCAGGAAGGACGCAAGCAGATGAAGTGGAACTAACAAGCCAGAAACTAAGGAAACTGTTTAGCAGTATAGCAGAATGGCTCAGAGCCGAGGCTATAGAATGAAACAGACATGAGTTTGAATCCTTGCCCCAGCCAATATTACCATTACTGTTTGAATTTGGACAATTTTAACCTAAATCAGTTTTGTAACAAAGGACATAATAACAGTACCTATCGCAGAGTTGTTGTGAATATTAAATGAGATAATTAGTATAAATACAGTGCCTGGCACATAATAAGCACACATGGCAGCTTTAGTTGATGGTGTTATATGTGTAAATTGATAATATGGATCTAATTGACTTAAATTACCATAAATTTGTTTTTAGAAGTCTAAACATTAGTTAAAGACACATGTTCATCATCACAGAACATACCGTTTAAAAATGAATGCTGCCCATATGGAAACACTGAGAGGAGAGCATTGAATCCCTGAAACCTCGTGAATGGAAGATGGAAAAGGTTGGGAATCTCCTGGCTAAAGCCTTCTGAGAAGCCAGAAGGTGCATATTGTAGAACAGATGCCAGTGTCAACACTCCATACTCTCTCTTCCTCCAGGCCTTTGTAGATGCTATTTCCTCTGCCAGCTGTGCCCTTCTCAGGTTTTTTTTCACTTGGATAACTCCTGCCCCTTCTTTTGGACTCGGTTCAGAAACCTCTTCAGAAAGTTTTGTTCATCTATTAAGAATGAATTCAGCTGCAGATAACAGAAAACCCTATTGGTGGCTTACAGAAATAAGAGTTTGTGTTATCTAACAAGTCCAAAATTAGGCATTCTAGAGTGGTGCAGTAACTCAACAATGCCACCAGAGTCCTAGGTGTTTTGTTTTTTTTGTTTTTTTGTTTTTTTGCTGTGTCATCTTTTGTTCCAGTCACATCGTTGATGGCTGCTGCACTTATCTGCCTTTGTCCAAATGGTGAGGCAGGAAGGGAGGAAAGGCAAAAGAGCTTTCTTCTAGAGACGTTCTGTCTTTATTTTAGGATACTTTACTTCCCTTCTGAAAACCCACTTCAGAAACTTCAGACTCCAGAGTAATGTCATTTGGGTACTCCTAGCTGTAAGGGAAACTAGAACATGGAGGATTTTTTTTTTTCTAGCCTCTATATGAAAGGAAGACAAAGAAGAAAATGGTTAGCAATTTATGTATATATGTACATATATACTAGTTCAACCTATCTGCATTACCTTCTCATTTAAGAGCCCCTGCTTTCATGCACCCTATAAAACACTCTGTACTCCTCTTAAAGCTCTTACCACATAGTATGCTAATCACCAGATTAATTTGTTTTCTTCTCCAAAAATAAGCTTTGGAAGTAAAGACTATTTCTTATGGTCTTTATATCCCTAGTGCTTAGCACAGTGTCTAGTACATGGAATATATTCAGTAAACATTTGCTGAATGATTATTCACAAACAATAATTATCAAAAAGAATGTATAATATGCATATAATATCCCCAAACAGAGTTTCTTTGTATTTCTTATTGTTTTTGTTGTTAGCGTTTATTGAGTATGTATTACCATATGCCAGATGAGTACTTTACATGTTTTATCACTCTGTCTTCTTAATTTGCCTATGAGGTTAATCTTGTTTTCATCTTCATTTTATAGACAAGGAAGCTCAGACAGGTTAAGTAATTTATCCAAGGTCATAAAACTTGATAATTGGTAGAATTAGGTTTTTAATCTAGGTAATCTGACCCCAGAACCCAGGCTTTTAAAAACTGTGATACACTATATCATTTTTTAAAAATATCTGAAACATGAGTTTGTGAATTTTTTGAAATTCTGTTTCTTATTATAATCAAGAATTATTTCTCAAAATATTAATCAAGAATTATTTTTGAAAATAATTTTCCAACTTTAAATCTGAAATGAAAAAATTAAAATCTGATTTTATTATTTTACTGAATTTTAGTAATCAGTAATTCTAAATGCAATTTAGTTTTTTGCATGCAGGTTGCTTGAATGCGTTTTAAAGAAATAACATTCTCTCTAAAACAAAATAGCTAAAATTATTCTAATTAATTAAATCAATTATAATTGCAAAGACTATACCACTATGAAATCTAGAAGAAGTGAAAAATTTTAAATTGTATCTATGCTAGTTTTAAAGCCTAGCATTTTGCCTGTTTATCAGTAAAGACAAATGAAAATATTTGTAGTGGTATAATTGTGAATAAAATTTTTTTGTTAATGTTTTAATGCTTTTGCAATTAAAGCATTTGGTTTTTACTTAATTTTAATGATAGCCAATATATCTTAAACTAAATTTCTCATGAGTTATAACACTTTTAGATCTATAATGTCGTTATACATTTGTAAAGTTGATCCAGTTACATTTTTTTTTTTTAATGTTTATTCATTTTTTGAGAGAGAGAGTGCAAGGAGGGTAGGGGCAGAGAGAAAGAGGGAGACACAGAATTCAAAGCAGGCCCCAGGCTCCAAGCTGTCAGTACAAAGCCTGATGTGGGGCTCGAACCCACAAACTGCAAGATAATAACCTGAACTGAAGTTGGAGACTTAACCAACTGAGACACCCAGGCATCCCCCAGTTACATTTTTTATAACCAATTTAATAGTAGAGACTAAATCTTATCCTTGCCATACCTAGTACCAGAAGATTAGCTAGACCCCAGCAGAATTTGAAAGCTGCTCAGTCCATGTTGCTTAGTCCTCTTGCCTTAGTTTAGTTAAATGAACTACCTGACAGCTGTAGGAAGGCCTGAAATGTGAGAGAAATAACCATGAGTGTAATTGGTATAGGAAAAGCCTGTTTTGTTTAGAGTCCATCACAGCGAGTTGGGGAATAACAGTTCATGTTTGCCAAAATATAGTCCTTGGAAGAATAGTCCCATAGAATGTTAAAATATTATGCAAAAAGTTTGAAAAGTCAAAAATGTTTCATGAACTTTGGATTAAAAAATATCTTAAAAGCTGTTAATATGGTGTTACATGTCATGAATCTTAAGTACTCAGTGTGTTCTATACGTTTTTCCCCTCATAAGACTTATCATGAAAACGGTTTCCTAGGCCACACTGTTTAGGAAATGATTGGTAAAATCTGTAGAGCAAGTTTCCAGAATAGAGAGAGAGAAATTATTTCCCGTATGTTATCATTCGGAACTACCAGGATATTGAGAACTTCCTACTTACGTTACTGTGTTTTAGGTGTTTGCACCACCAGGAAGCAGTGTTTCCAGCAGTTCTAATGTTCAGGTTCCCTAAATGATTAGTCCTGCTTTGAAATTATTAGAACTAATAATGGTTAAGGGGGCGGGCAGGGGAAAGACTATATGTTTTGGATCCTGTTAGGAAAGGCTAATGTAAATATTAAATAACATTCAGTTTGTCAGGAAATCAGTCAGAAGCACCAAGAAAAATAGATGTCTCATGGATTAGGCAGTTCAACAGCAATCCTAGTAAGAATATAAATGTAAGATTAGACAACATTTGCTTACCTTTTTTCTCATTAGTTGGAAAGATAAAGGCTTAAAACCAAGAATAAGGGAGGGTATTTTAAACCATTTGAGTCCATATTTTAAACCTCTCAGGAGGAGTATGCTGCCTGACTTCTAGGGCTCTCTAATGGACTAACTGACCAATATTGCAAAAGGACTCAAAACAAAAAACAAAAAAAAAAAAAAACTTTTACAGAACTGTGGTATAAATCCTGGGATAGGGTTTATTCATATGAAAGTTGACCAAAAGAGGACTTTGTAGGATTATCATTAAGAGGGAGAAGTGGTAAGTGACACAGAATTGCCAGAAGACTATTCCTTTTAGAGGGTTGGAGAAACCTGAAACTGGGTGACAAATGCCATCATTTAGACCATTCAAGTAGTGAGGCAGGTTCCCTCCAGAGGAGAGCTCTCAGGAGGGTCCTCTTGCAAGGGAGTACAATAGAAAACTTGAAAAAGTGAACTTGTGATGAATCTGTATTGTGTCCTAGGTTCTGAATATTGATTCATTAATCCTTTAAAGACTGTGTCTCCCACTCCCACTAGAATAGTGTTTGTCCTCCCTAAGGAAATGAACAAAAATTAAAAGACTAAACTATGTTTTAAAAAACTTTATCTCTTGAGACGCCTGGGTGGCTCAGGCAGTTGACTTCGGCTCAGGTCATGATCTCGCAGTTCATGAGTTTGAGCCCCACATTGGACTCTGTGCTGACAGCTCAGAACCTGGAGCCTGCTTCTGATTCTGTGTCTCCCTCTCTCTCTCTCTGTCTCAAAAATAAATAAACATTAAATAAACATTGCACTCTGTCTCTCTCAAAAATAAATAAACATTAAAAAAATTAAAAAATAAATAAAAAACTTCACCTTTTTAGTGAGCACCAAAGCCTTTAGTGAGCACCAAAGGTTGTTTTCAGGTAAAGCAACCAACTTTCTGGGCACATATGAGTTGTCCATTACAAAATCTAAAACCTAAAAATAGAATCACAAAAAAGGCACCAAATACCCCATCTGAAAAATCCTGTTTAGCATAGTAGTAAGTTCATTAGAACAGGCAAGGAGAAAGCCAAGCAAGAAGTCTGTCTGTGGGAAGTTTGTTCATTTATCAGATATCAGAGATCCCTATGTGGAAGTTCAGCAGTACCTGGATCCTCACCAGGGTTGTATTTGGAGCACTGCAATAGAGGATATTTCCCTGGCTATTCTAGTATCATTTCATCTTGGCTTATAGCATCTTTTTAATACGGCTTTCTCTGAATCTAAGTACATTCCTGGATTTTAAAACATATGCTAACTCAGATATGGACTGGATGGTAATAACAAGCAGGTCTTTCCAGCAAATCAAGCTTCTTGGTGCTTATGGCCCTGGAAGGAATCAGCACTTAACCCTGTAGACCAGAGGAACTAATCTAGAGAACCACAGGCTAGATCTGTTCCACAGAGGTGTTTTGTTTGGCCCACGTTGACATTTTTTAAATTTCATATTGGTTACCACATTTCAAAATTGGGAGAGTTCACAGAAAAAAAATTGTGTGTTTGGTTTCTCTTGAAAACTCAGGGCACTAAGTCCTTACTTCCATATGACAACAGTTACTAGGTTTCGGTAGCAGTTACCCCTTTCAAACATGATCTATACTCTCCAGTCTTCTCAGTTCCCATCAGGCTTTTGTTCCTTAGCATAAATACATTTCTTCCCTATAGTCTGTTTTTAATCATTTGCGTTACCTGCCTGGCATTTGAATTTGTGACCTCTGTGTTAGATTCTTTTGGGGCAAGGTTCTTCAGAGAGTCATTCTTTACAGGGTTGAGGGAGCCATAATGATATGTATGAGGACAGACAGAAGACAGCCTCTCTTTTTGTCTCTTAGTAATGTGGGCTCTCTTTACTGTCAGTTCTTGCAACATTACAACAGCTAGTCAATAGAAATCAAAAGTAGGGTAGAACAAAGAATTATGGTGGCTCTTTTGAGAGTCTTTCCCATTGGTTAGCCATTGTGCGAAACATTTTCATGTCTTATTTCCCACTGAAACTTTCCCTGACCACTCTACTTTAAATTGTATCCCTTTCCAAAACTTTTTCTTCATAGCATTTATCATAAACATGTAACATTTGTTTCATTTTTGAATTTTGTTGATTGTCAGGGTGCCTGGGTAGTTCAGTTGGTTAAGCATCCGACTCTTGATTTTGGCTCAGGCTGTGTGTGATCTTGTCGTCTGTGGGTTCGAGTCCTACTTTGGGCTCTGAGCTGTCAGATGCTTGGGTTGCTTTCTCTGCCTCTCTCTCTCTCTCTCTCTCTCTCTCTGCCTCTCTCAAAAATGAATAAATAAACTTTAAAAATAAATAAATCCGTTTTGTTGATTGTCTCTCCCTTTGTATTAAAATTTAAGGTCATGCCTAAAGCATAGTAGACACTCAATGCTGGATGAATGAATGAATGTTCTCATTTAATTTTTAAACTTTTCAAGTCTATCCCATGGTTAATGTCTTTGGTTGGAAGCCAGTTATTTGAGTGTGCCTACTGCTGAAGTGAGTGGGCAGGAACTAAAAGATGTATGCAACATGAGAATGTAGTATATCTGCTCCTTGAGAACCAAACTAATGCTGTTAGAGTGGGACTAAGACAGACGGTACTCTGCTGGACATAATTTTCAATAACTTGCCCAAGGAACAATTTTTAAAGAAGAGGCATATGGGGGTGTCTGGGTGGCTCAGTTGGTTAAGCATCTGACTTCGGTTCAGGTCATGATCTCACGGTTCATGAGTTTGAGCTCCACATTGGGCTCTGTGCTGACAGCACAGAGCGTGAAGTCTGCTTTGGATTCTGTGTCTCCCTCCCTCTCTGCCCCTCTCCTGCTCATGCTCTCTCTCTCTCAAAAATAAATAAACATTTTAAAGAAGAAGAAGAAGAAGAAGAAGAAGAAAAGGAGATACTTGTCCTCTCCTGCCCTCCAGAGGTGTTTAATACATCATTGAGGGGGCATGTATGAGGTCAATACAACTGGAAGGCTTCCTTCCTCCTTTCCCTCCTTTACAGGAGAAATCATGCTTTCTGACCCCACATCCTTTCTGTGATGAATGCTAAATGGTGAATGAATGCTAAATGGTGACCAAGGTCAATTTACTAACCCAGACTTGATAGAAACAAAAAACTTTGTTTGCAGTATCTAATTAAAATACATTGTAGCTTGAAAAAGGCTCATTGTTATGGGGTTTATCTTGCGATGTGACCCCAGGGTTACTGTTAGTAAGTAAAGACCTATTTCAGAATCTGACTTTTTCCTTTCAGTCACTTGGTAAAGAAATGGGTAACTTTCAAAAGAAAGCATTTTTGTGTAGAATTTACTGGGGCAGAGTAGAAGACTTAACAAAAGGGCCAGATTTAAATAGCTGGTTTTGTTTTTTGAGTGTCATAAAGAAATAATCTGTACAAGGCCAAGCCATTTAGAGGATATTGAACCTTTTATTTTATTTTATTTTTTTACATTAATCATGAGTTACTTTATCCTCTCTTTGTACGGGAGGACAATATAGTCATAATGTGGTTTTGTTTTGTTTTTTTTTTCTCCTCCTGTTAAGGACTCAAGTGGACCAAATTGCCAGTAAGGCCCAAGTCATGAGTTCTAGTAATTCTTCTCTTTCATAATTGTTAAGAATGCCCTAACCATTGTCAGCTAGTTTTCAAATTCATTTTATTGTCACAAAGAAAAATAGGAAAGAATAATAGCTATCTCTCACCATTACCTGAAAGAAACACAATTTTATTACTATCTCTATATTCATAACAATGGCATAACACAACAAAAGCATAGTCTCATAGCAAACAAATGAATTGTTATAGGATTCTAGTTTTTCTGTCTTTGCATTTTCAGTCATTTCAAACTTGCAGAAAAGTAAACTAAGGAAAAAAAAGGAAAGTTTATTAGAAACAGAGATAGCAATTACAGAACTGAATTTTCATCTCTATGGCCTACACTTTTGCTGAGGCTGTAGCTTTAAAATCTTGAAGAATCAACTGGAAATCCATTTTAGGGGGAACATAACTGTGCTCTTGGGGACCATTCTTTCTTCCCATGCTGAAAAAATTAAAAACAAAGTGACTAGAAAGACCTAAACTTAATCCTTCTTGTTAGTCCCACCCCCCCAACCCCAACCATTGGTAGAACCCTGGGGTCTTTTTGTAAGGGATGCAGAAATGTTGATAATAACCTTTGCCTCACCTAAGTGATCCAGAGAAGTACTAAATGATCATCCCATGTTGATCACTTGTTTGTAGAATTTAACTGTGGGTAACTGGTGCCCTCCTGAGTCCTGTATCGAAGGGACCCAAATCTATCAATTTATGTGCCCTCTGCCTGTTTGAACCCTAGGACCTACTATATGAATATTTTAGCAATATGTCCTTGTCTCAGATTTTGTTTAATCTTTGGTCATCTGGGCACTTATGTAGCCATGACACTTGCTACCATGTTATTCATTATTTCAGTTTCAGAGTTGCAGCTTCCTTCTTTATTATTAAACCCTTAAAATACACACATACAAAAACCAGTATATTTTAAAGTACATTCATTAAAATGACCACTGTTAGATACAGTTAGATGTTTGGATGTCCTTGGCAATGTCTTTAACTTTTTTTTTTTCATGATTTAATCTGTTTCCAATTTTATGTGCAGAACTTTCTTAACCTATGACACAGTATCTACTCAGAAATACCTTACTTACCCACTTGGAGTATGAATTTTCCGGTGCTTACCTTGCAGCCCTTCAGGGCTTCTTGATGTGGGAAGTTCTCTAGGTTTGATTGTAGTTGAGGCAATCTGAAGGGGGTTTTTTGTTCATTAGTTTGTTTTCAGATGGCCATGGATTCTTTAATTCACCCAGTAGAATTAAAAGAAAGTAAGAAATTTTGGGTTTCGCTGGAGTTTGCTTGTCAGCCTTGCTTTACTTTTTCTAAGCTGTCCCTTAGTAATTGATATCTTTCAAATGAACTCAGGTCACATTCCTTATCTCAGAGCAAAATATTTTAAACAGAAATTTAAACCATTTTCATTTTATATCTAAATCAGTAAATTTACAAATAGAGTAAATTCTCACAATAATACAAATATAATAAAAATTACTCTTCCCATTTGATTTATATTTTCTAGGACTGAGAATAGAAAAATAATTTCATCTTACATTGTTTGTAGCAGGTAGCTCAAAAGAAGATCACATCCCGTCCCCATGCCCACTATGGTTCTATCATAGCAAGTTAGGAAACTGAAAATTAAGAATTCTAAGCAACAAGGATTGAAAAATAAGAGTCCTCATACCTTGACCTTTTTCTCTGTCTTCCTTATTCAATCCTGTGGGAGGACAGCTTTCACAACTACTCGGGCCTGAGAGAATATAATATCAGGTATGTGATTGTTTCCATCAATTAAAAAAAGCTATAAAAAAAGCTTCTACTTTCCCCCTTTAGTCCTTCTGTCAGTGATGCTGGTGAAGAGGACTTTTAGTTCTGTGCTCTTGAATTAGTGTCACCTGAGGGGAAGAAATTGGATTTTTTTTTTTTTTACATTTTGTTTTGTTTTTTGCTTTTTTGTTCAAAAAATTAAAGGCAAATTCAAGCATGATTATCCTATCAGTGTATATATTTTCCCTCCATACATGATTAACTGAAGAAACAGTCAAGCTGGAGAATTTAGGTTTCTGGATTTTAAGCTGACTGTGCTAAATATAAATTGAAATTGAAACTTTTTAAAAAGACCTTTTTCTGATACCAGTTTGAAAAGTAAAAATTAAAGAATAATTATGGACATGATACCCTGGTTGGTCATCTTCCACCAGAACTCAGTCATTGTCAACCTAGCCAGTTCTTTGAAGGGTATTTATACATCTCAGTGGAAGAATTTCTTCTTCTGGAAATAAAGATGATCCTCAGATGTCATTTCACCATCAAGGATCTACCTGAAAACTTCTCAATTAAGCCTTTAATTGTTATGCTCTTTTAAGCATCAGCCCTTTCCCAGTTCTATGACCTTATTAAAACAAAACAAAACTCTGAATAACACCTGAGAGGGAAGTCTCATAACAAGAAACACATCACTATAGAGAATTGATTTCAAACTGGAGAAATTCCTTTTTTTTTTTAACATGAAATTATAGAGCAAACCTGATTCAAGATACTCCCTAAAAACAGGAGCAGATCTCTCCATTCAGACTACCTTATAACTATATCCATGATAGTAAATACTGGGAACATATTTCTTTTCCATCTGCTGAAAGGGCTTCAAGTTCTGGTAATCAGACGTTTGAAATTCTACCTGGTTCTCAGTAATCCATCCTGTATGTATTGGTAGTTTAGAGGCAGATGTCCTGAGCATATAAGCAGAAACACTAAAAATAAACTCAGTTTTTGAATTATAGAATATTTTTTCAAGTCTTTTTAATTACAGGAGACAAGTGGAACGTTACACATTTTGTTCCAAGTCCAACCTAGGAAAAGCTTTTATTTCTGACCTATTCTGCTTAAATTGATTCCTCTCTGTCTAGTACTAGCACAGTTGTTGTCAGAAGTAATTTCTAATTTCTATTTCATCTTGATGGTTTAGGACGGAATAGTATCAACTCTATTCTGCATTTACCCAGCAGAAAGTCAGCACTGGCAGAACATGGTATTTAATAACTTATGGGCAAATGTGTCACTTACATATAAAATCTAGGAGCCTTGCTCTTACAATGTACCTCCCAAGTTAGTGGAGGTCACCAAGCTAAATAATTCCTAAATTTCTTAAGATATCTTGCTTTTTGAAATAAAAGATTATGTACTTTTTGATAGAATTTGAATAATAAACTCTTCCAGCAAAATCTTTTAAGCAATTAAATTAATTCAGAATAATATTTGTATAATAATAATAATATCTATTATAAATATATTTTATAAACTGCTTTTAATCCTCACAGAAATTTTATGAGCATTTTATACAGATTACTCGGCTTGAACAGCTTGCCTAATATCACAAAGCTAATGAGTGCAAATCTGGAATTTGGTTCTAAGCCTTCTAATTCTATATTCTACACCTTACTACTCTATCTCACTGCTTTAGATAAATTGAACTTGAAGGGTCAGTCTATCAAGCTCAAGTAGCAGCTGCTGCTTTCATTTATAACATATAATATAGGTCATATTCATATTATTTATCAATAGGAAATGTGCCTCTTAAACTCAGATTTATAAAAGCTCTATCAAAGATGCTTTGTTACTATATTAATCAGCTACTGGATGATATTTTTATGTGAAAAGTCTCTGTGACACAAGTTCAAGAACAATCAGTGAATCATACATTTTCTATATTACTCTTAAAGATAATTGTTTTTTTCTAAATTAAATTCCACCTCAGAAAAAGGTGTTTTTAAGTGCTAAAAGTAAAAATTGCATCCCTTTTTAAACTTGTGAATAGACAAGAATCCCATAGTAGATGGAGCATGAAAAATAAGGGAATTGGTGAATTATTCAATAAATTATACTGAACATTTAGCTATCCTTGTGGGAAAATTGTAATTAGAACCGTACTTTATATGAGAAAAATAAATCCCGGGGGAATTAAAGACTTCAATGTGAAAAACAAAACTTTAAAAAGAAAATGAGGGATATCTTTATGACATTGGGACAGGGAAGGATCTTAAAACAAGACACAAAAAGCACAGGTTATCAATGAAAAGATTGATATATTTGACTTCCTGGAAATTAAAAACTTCTCTGCATCAAAGACTCGAAAAACAAAATGAAAAGACAAGCTACAACTAGGAAAATGTAATAGCAGCACTTATAGCCAATGGCGGATTAGTACATGGACTATGACAAATATCCTCATTTTTAAATGTTCATCAACTGTGGTTCTTTCGATAAGATTCTCTAACTAGCAGTATCAGCATCGCTGAACTGAATGTATTAGAAATCAGGATTCTCTGGCCCCCACTCAAGACCTACTGAATCAGAAACTCTGGAGTTTTTAACAGGCTCTCCAGGTGGTTCTGATGCATGCTAAAATTTGATAGCAATTATATTAGAGTAAACTCAAATGATAAAAAAATATGAAAAGATCCTCAGTCTCACCTTCAATCAGAAAATGTAAGACAGTGAAATACTTTTTCATACCCATAAGAGTAGCTAACATTTAAATCTTAAGCTTTAACAGAGATATAGAAAAATTGTAGCTTTGGTGCTGAAAATATAAATTGGCACAACAGTTTTGGGGGAGCAATTTGGAAATGCCCAATAAAGTTGAAGATATGCACCCTTTGTGGCCAGGTAGTTCCACTTTTAAGTATGTACCATAGAAAAAGCTCTTACACAAAGATACAGCAGTCACAAATAAAGGATTTTTATTGTAGCACTATTTGAAATAGTGAAACTTTATGATAACTGTCTGTCAGTAAAGAAATGAACAAATTGGTTTTTTTTATCCATGTAGTTGTTGTATAATCTGTTTAAAAGTGAAAGAATTTTGGAGCAAATGTGGCAAAAAGTTAGCGTCTTTTAAATATGACTAGTGATGCATATGTACCTGCTTCCTGTATGTTGTTTGAAATACTTTATAATTTTAAATTAAAAAAAAAAAACTAAATGGGGTATTAAAGTATTAGAAGGATTCCCATCTGGCTCTGTCTTATCTTTCAGGATTCTGCTTCAAAAGGTAATTGACTTTGGGCAAACCAGAATCTTCAGTCTAGTTGAGGGGGAAGGTGTAACTAGACACTGAAAATCATTTTTTGAATAGTAAATGCAAAAAAGCAGTAAGTGCAAATTAATTGGTTATAAATTCTTGAATAATTGCTGTGGCCCAAAGTAGAGGGACAAAGGCATATATTACAGGATCATGTGTCCCAAATTATTAGAGTTGAATTTTTAACTAGTTTTTTGTTTGCTTTTGTTTGGTTTTTTTTTTAGAAATAAAAGTTAAGTGGAAGAGAACATGAAGGCTGTATCTTCTAAAGTGGTGCTTCTCAACCTTTTTTTTTTTTTAGCTTATATCCCATTTTGATAAATATAAATATCTTATATCCATGATTAATTTAATTTGAAATTTCACAATAAGTTAAATGCCATTTTAAAAATGATTGAGTAGGGGCGCCTGGGTGGCGCAGTCGGTTAAGCGTCCGACTTCAGCCAGGTCACGATCTTGCGGTCTGTGAGTTCGAGCCCCGCGTCGGGCTCTGGGCTGATGGCTCGGAGCCTGGAGCCTGTTTCCGATTCTGTGTCTCCCTCTCTCTCTGCCCCTCCCCCGTTCATGCTCTGTCTCTCTCTGTCCCAAAAATAAATAAAAAACGTTGAAAAAAAAAATTAAAAAAAAAAAATGATTGAGTAAAAGATTTTGTGATTACAGAAAGGAATCCTTTCCCCCTCCTCACATTTTTATCTACATATAGGAAAGGGATCTTCAGTTCTTTCAAAAGTGCTAGAAGGAAAAGTCTAATTTTCTATATTACTCAAGATGGGCTAGTCTGTGCTGCCATAACAAAGTATGCCTAAAATACCAGTGGCATAACTGCAAAAATTTACTTTCATTCACATTATATGTACAGCACAAATCATTGAAGGTCCTTGCTCCACGTGCCCCCTTGGGAACCCACATTGAGACACTGCATCTTACAGTTTCACCAGTGAAATACATGGCTTCCAAGGTTCACAAAGGGAAGAAAAGAACAGAGTTGACACATTGATTCTTAATTATGTCAGCTGAGAAATGAAATAATCATTTCTGCTCAGTTCATGGCTGCAAAGGAAGCTGAGAGGTGTAGGTGAGCAAGTGGAATGTTTGATGAGCACTGTCTCTATCCCTTGTTCTCTTTACCACTTTACTTGCACCTCATAGAAGGAATTAGATAGCTCCATGCTACTAGTTCCTGGTGTGAATGAATATTCTTTATCAGCCAAAGCTTCAGAAGGGAAGGGGATTGAATGTAGGACTTGAATACTAAACTCCACCTTGAACCTCCAAAAGTAACTTGATTTTGTATATCTTACATTTATACCTATTTTCACCCTCTGGATCACATGATATCAAACTGAATGCTGAATCTGATTGTTTGCTACAGGCTCTTCTGTTCAGGATGTGAAAGATCAAAGCACTAACTAGGTCATGTGCAAAATTAAGTTTAAAGTGGTTTCCTGGAAGGTTTTTGACATCTAAATCAAACTTTACTTCAAAGATTTCCTTTTGTATGTCTTCATACAAAGATTGAAATGTGTGAGAGAGAGGTCCTCATAAGCTTTCAGAAGAAACCTTCAATCACAATAGTAGGAAATTATCACCATGGTTCATTCAACCAACTAGATAATATTTGAGGTAAACTTGAAATCATTTTCAATAATTTTGCTTTGAGACTTAACTTCTTCAATTAAAGAAAATGAAAACTTTAAAGCCTATGGAATAAGGATGTTGATGTTTGTTATTTGAAGTTTAAAGTCAAGTATTCAGATATATCTGTCAAATATGTCAAGCTCTTGAAAATTGTAATTTTTTTATTGCCCTAAAATACACAGCACAAAAAATTTACATGTAGTGATACTTAGTTTTTAAGTTTGAGAGAGGAGAGAGAGAGAGAGAGAGAGAGAGAGAGAGCTCGTGCATGCGCAGGAGGGGCAGAGAGAGACACAGAGAGAATCCCAAGTAGGCTCTGTGCTATCAGCATGGAGTCTGACGTGGGGCTCGACCCCATGAACCATGAGATCATGACCTGAGCTGAAATCAAGAGTCGGACACTTAACCAACTGAGCCACTCAGGTGCCCCTGTGATACTTACTTAGTATATTCACAATATTGCATAACCACCACCTCTATCTAGTTCCAAAACATTTTCATCACCCCAAAAGGAAACCCATGAAGCAATCAGTTCTCATACTCCCCCGGTTGCCACTAATCTTTCTCTGTGGAATTGCCTATTCTAGATATTTCATAGAGGTACAATCATATGTGGCCTTTTGTGTCTGGCTTTTTTCACTTAGCATAATGTGTTCAGGGTTCATCCATGTTGCAGCATGTATCAGTACTTCTTTCTTTTTCAGGCTAAATTTAAAAATTACAGCTTTTAAAAGTTTCGGCAGTTGGTCTTTTTTCTAATGTTCTAAAAATGGAGCAACTTTGTTCTTCATTTCATAAATCCAGCCAAACGTACTTCTTTTTGACAACCAACAAATCTCAACGTGGGACAGAAAAACATGTTTCTTGACATTTAAATGTTCACAAAGCACAGCAAATAATCTGATGTTTAACATATTTGCAACATATTTTTGCCTTGATTATCAAGCAAGGCTAAGTCTTCTACACCACTAGTCATTGTTTTGGAAGCCAATGATTATCTTTAAGTGACACATTATATCTGAAGCCAAAAATTTTCATGGTGAACTCAGCCTTGCTAGACCTGAATGCCATCACTACACACTTGAGTCATTTGTTGCCGTTTGCTTCACAGAATTTTGATATCAGGTTTAGCAAATTCTCCATATTTTTTCTTCTATGTGTTGAGTCCCGCATAATAGATGAAATAGGAATCAGTAGTTAACTTTTTGTTGTTTTAAAGACAAAAAAACCCAAAATAGGACAGTGAGGTTGATCTTTTTCAAAAATATTTTTCTGACTTCTGTCTTTAAATCCCTTCTTTGGCACTTTCTCCTAATTCAGATTATCTTCTGAATTCCTTCTGGAATTTCTCCTCTTTTCTGGAATTTCTTCTCTTTTTTCCTCTAGTATATGTTAAATTTGCAAATTATAGAATCCAAGGTTTCTCAAGCTCTATGAAGTTTTTTTTATTCTTAGTCATCAAAAATGATATTTTTTCCTTTTCTTATTGAGGTATAATTAATGTGACATGATATTAGATTCAGGTGTACAATATAATGAGTCCTCATTTGTATATATTGCAAAATAAGTAAGACCAGTTGACACACAGTAAGTCCATTTGACATTCATCACCATTCGTAGCTACAAAAAAATATTTTTTGGTAAGAACTTTCAAGATCGACTCACTAAGCTATGTTCAAATATGTGATACAGTAGTATTTTTTAAAGATTTTATTTATAAGTAATCTCTACACCCAGTGTGGGGCTTGAACTCACAACCTGATATCAGGAGTCATACACTCTACTGACTGAGCCAGCCAGGCACCCCTATAATACATTAGTATGAATTTTTGTCACCATTCTGCACATTGCATCCCCATGACTTTCTCATTTTATGACTCGAAGTGTGTTCCTTTTGACTCCCTTCACCCATTTTGCCCATGCCCTGCCACCTGCCTCAGGCTATTACCAATCTATCTCTATCCATGAGCTTGGGGGTTTTTTTGGTTTTATTTGTTTATTGTTCAGATTTCACATATAAATGAGATCATATGTTATATACCTTTTTCTGTCTGACTTATTTCACTTAGTATAATGCCTTCAAGGTCCATCCATGTTATCATAAACTTATGGCAAGATTTCATTATTTTTTATGGCTGAATAGTATTCTGTTTTATACACACACATCTACTGCATTTTCTTTATCCAAAAATGATGATTTGTACTACATTTTCTCAGGCTTTGCACATAATAAGGTTTTTTGGTAACATAACCTACTTTGGATTTAATATGATAAGGATTGTTGAGATTAACTGGGTGATGTTAATAATACTCAACAGAAAGTATTTTAGGAACTATTTTTAAGTTTATTTATTTTGAGAGAGAGGGAAAAACAGAATTCCAAACAGGCTCCATGCTGTCAGTGCAAAGCCTGATGCAGGGCTCGAACTCACTAACCATGAGAGATCATGACATAAGCCAAAATCAAGATGCTCAACTGGGTGAGCCAGCAAGGTGCCCCTAGTTTTGTATGTTTTTAGTAATGACAAATCTTTGTAAGTTCCTTAAGGACAAGGACTGTTGCGTTGTTCATATGTGTATTTCTAGTCTTTGTAGGTTCACTGTAAGTTTGTAATTACTGTAAATCATTTGTGAAACATGGCAGAAAATAAAATTGATGAATGAGTAAATGAATCCTCCTCTATTGTTAAAAGACAGACAACTGAAGACTTAGACTAATGTAGGGGCAGAGAAAATAAAGAGACTTGGAAGAATGTGTGGGAAAGACTTAAGAGGACTAAATAAAGGATTAAAGTGCAGAGCATGACAAGGAATAAAATTAAGCATGCTCCAAAACTGAATTCTGGGGATCTGGAGAAAAGAAAGTGTTAAGTAACAGTTGGGAAGAAAATGTCTATTTGTGTTTTGGTTTTTCCTTTGTTGAGAGGAGAGTTATACATGGTATTGTTGATAAATATATTAGGTATTAGAGTGAGAGCTAATTGCAAAAATTCCCATAAAACAGTAGAATGACAAATATGTAGATTTTTGTGGATGAATTCTAGGATTAAACTGTTTTATAGATAAATCCTGGTGAGACTAAGAATAGGCTAAGTTATATCATTTTAAGCTTTTTTAAAATTGGATATGTGTTTAAGCTGTGCTTTATTAGGTAAGAATAAATTCTGTTACCAGGAGTACCAATTAATTATTTGTCCACATTTTCAATTGCAATGGACTTCTTTTAGGCTACCAAAATTTCACTGTATTATTTTTGTAACAGAGTTTGTGGCACATTTAAAGCTACTTTTGGCAAACTGAGCTGCGAAAGAAAGTTCTACAGTCCTCTGTATAGCAGAAATTATTTTAAAGGGTAGGTTTAGAGACAAAATGATGTAGTTGCAGAATAGCTACAGCTTATCTTACAGGTAGGTTCTCCAAATAGCAGCCATGGTTGCAGCGCTGTGAATAATTAAATCTGCATTGTGTGGAAAGGTTTGTTGGTAGTACTTCAGTATTTTTAAACTTCATTTCTGCCCCTGTATGAGAGTATCATCATCAGTCACATGTTGTAGGTTTTTGAGAATTAGAAAAGGATCATAGAAGTCCTGTCATCCGTCTCACAGTTGTAAGGAAAATTTGCCGGAGCACTGAAGCTTCATAGCCAGTTAAATGGTTAAGTTAAGACTAACGAATGAATATTCTTTTGACTTCTAGTCTAGACCTTTCCTCTAATACTATTTTGTCTAAGCATTGATTTTATTTATACCTAGAATATAAGAATTAATAGGAAATTACCATTTTCTTTTAGTAACTTTTTACGTGAGATATATTTATCAAACAACTTATCTATTATTTTACTGATAAGAAAAAAGCCTTAATTTTTTCTTTGGCAGGTGACTCATCTAGTTTAAATTTAAACAGTCAATATGTTTTTAATTGTTATTATTTTTATTGAAGTATAGTAGACTCACAATGTTGCATTTGTTTCAGGCGTACAACATAGTGATTTGACAAGTCTATATGTTACACTACGCTCACAAGTGTAGCTACCATTTGTCACCATACAATACTATTAAAATGCCATTGACTATATTCCCTATGCTATACCTTTCATCCCTGTGGCTTATTAATTCCATAACTGGAAGCCTGTACTTCCAGTCCCCTTCACCCGTTTTGCTCATCCCCCTACCTCCTCCCTTCTAGCAGCCACCAGTTTGTTCTCGGTATTTATGGGTCTGTTTCTGCTCATTTTTGTTTGTTTTATTTTTTAGATTCCACATATGAGTGAAATCACATGGTATTTATCTTTCTCTGACTTATTTCACTTAGCTTAATACCTTCTAGTTCCATCCATGTTGTCACAAATGGCAAGATCTCATTCTTTTTTATAGCTGAGTAATATTCGTGTGTGTGTGTGTGTGTGTGTGTGTGTACACACACACACACACACACACACACCCCTCATCTTTTTTGTCCATTCATCTATCACTGGACACTTAGGTTGCTTCTGTATCTTGGCTATTATAGATAATGCTGCAGTAACCATAGGTGTTCATCCTTTTGAATTTATGGTTTCATTTTCTTTGGGTAAATATCCAGTAGTGGAATTACTTACTAGATCATATGGTATTTCTACTTTTAAGTTTTTAAGAAACATCTATATTGTTTTCCACAATGGCTGTACCAATTTACATTCCTACCAGTAGTACACAGGTATTAGTAAATTTTGTTGCGGGATAAACAAGTGTTTTTAAAATGATATTTCTTTTTAATCTTTTGTAACCAGAAAGAAGTTGAGAATTTTACAGACCTGGAGAAACTCTACCTCTACCTGCAGCTGCCTTCTGGTCTCAGCAATGGAGAGAAAAGGTATATCTCTTGTTTTTTGCCTTAATTATAGTGTTTGTAGGACATCCCTAAGAACTGTGCGGGGAGTGTGTGTTGTGGTTGTTATTGTTGTGTGCTATTTCTAAAATCATCAGGAAACAGAATGGCAAAACAGGAGATCTTTTTTTTTTAGTCTTTGATCATATTTGGGTGTTTACCTATAGTTTTTTCCAATTCATTTGTGTACCCGAGTAAATGCTATGAAATACAATTTGGGTTTTATTTTTTAAACAGATCAATATATTTATGCAGTGTGAGGGATTGTGAAAATTGAACAGAAAAGCAGAAAATAAACAGTTAAGTATCGTAAAGAATGATGTTGCAGGAGTTTTTTGTAGTTACTGCCCGGTAAACAGCACAGTATAAAAGAAAAAAAAGTGAAATCACATATATGGAACATGAATTTATTTTAAACAGAAGATATTTTAAGTGTGTTTTGGGATATTACTGTATTTTCATTATTAAAAATATTTAATAGGGGCACCTGGATAGCTCAGTCAGTTAAGCATCTGACTCTTGATCACAGCTTAGGTCTTGATCTCAGGTCCTGCATTAAGCCTACATTAAAAAAAAAAAACTAATAGTTTCATCCAGAAAATAGAGAAGTTGTTGGTTCATGCATTCTATTCTTAGGTTTATTTACCCTTTTAAATTTCTTTCATGTAAGTTGTACTTAAATTTCTATTACTTTAAAATTGTGTATAAAAAGAAATGGCATGAAAATTCTGTTGCTTTTACCTCTTCTCCCTCAAACCAGATTTCATAACCATTTTAATCATCTTTTTTGTCCTAGAAACTTCTTTAGTATCTTCTTTGGAATTAAATAATTATTATAGGTAGCTGGGATGAATGTCAGAATCAATAGAGGAACTTCCCTCATGCTATTTTGGGTGTCCCTTTTATGGATTTAGTTTATAAATGATGCTGCCCTACAGTAAAAACTGAGGATGTTTAATGGAAGTAATGGCCTGGGGAGGGGGCCAGTTAGAGAAGGACTGTAGAGGGAGATTTGTCCTCTCTGGATCTCTCTGGTATGAATTGCATTCTGAAGCATAGAGTGCTTAATAAGATTTCAGAATAGTTACTTGAAAATGCCAAGCAAATAGAAAATAATTGTTTCCATAACTTATTTTAAAAGTTTGATGATTTGGTAAGTTAGGTAAATGTATAGGCAAGTAAGTGAGCAAATATCCACTTAATCTGTGTAATTTTCACAGAAACAAATACTTTATGTTGTCAGCGCTCCATCACCTATGCCACTCTAGAGACCATGCATGGGAAGGGATGGTACAGGGATGGAACAGCAATAACTTCAGTCAGTCACTAGCTGTAGAAAATGGCTCACAACCACAGGTGGACAATTTGTATATAGATAATGGGGCATTTACTATATGGCCTGAATTTGGTTTGGTCATTTGTATTTACACGTATTTACAATTGTATTTACATGCAATTCTTTAGTGGAGCTTATAGGCTGTCTCAAAAATTATCAACGAATTGCTGTCTGGTTCAGCTAAAACATGTCTTTGTTTTATGGTTAGTGATCAGAATGCCGTGTCATCTAGTCGGGCACAGCAAATGCATGCCTTTTCTTGGATTCGGAATACCCTAGAAGAACATCCTGAGACTTCATTGCCCAAACAGGAAGTCTATGATGAGTACAAGTAAGTATCATGTGTATACATTATGCATGCTGATGTGTTAAAGAGCTTAAGCACTATACTTGGGTACAGTGATTTGTTTTATTCTTGGTGAATATCACTCTGGTATATGGGATTTTAACTTAGATATTTCTAAGATTCTTCCTATCTCTAAGCTTCTCTGGTAGTATATATCATAAAGGACAGGATTATTGAATAAAGAGATTCTTTTGGAGTTCTTCTGGATGATAGAAGGGATGTTGGAGGGTAGCATGATAATGGTAAAAGATTGCTAAATAAGAGCGTTCCTGTAGAGTTCTTAAGGATGACAGGAAGGGTCTGCCTAGGTCTAGGACAGTGGAAGGCAATAAATAAGTCAATGTATAAGAGAAAATTAAAACATGTTTTTTATTAAAACTTTTTAAGGGCCTTTTTCATGTGTTCAGAACTTACCTAATGTTTCTCTGTACCAATCAAAAAAAAAAAAAAAGATAAGTTTCTGGAATATTGTGAATTACTTATTCATGAATGAGGGAGTTCAGTGACTTGTACATATTAGATGCTCGAATAATGTCGATTGTACAGATAATTTATTTAAATACAGGAAACAAAAGTATAGACTAATGGACCTTTCTGGTTAAAAAAATTTAATAGTTGCCAAGTCTAGTTTTGTTTAACATTTTTTATAATTGATACTGAAAATGGAATTTATTCTGGCAGAGTAAATAAAAACAACATTCTCTGGGTATTTAAATGTCAAACCACCAACGATTCATGTGTTGTACTTCTACAGTTTGAAAGAAAAGTGTCAAATAAATGCTGTTGTTAACCAGTGTAAAATGATGCAAAGGGACTACACTACCACACTTACTATACTTTCTAGAAAGGAAACTTCAGTCTTCACTCAAAATTCTGATTCCTTAACCTTAAGGAACATAGAGCCAGAGAAAGTCTGGAGAAAAATGTCTGAAATAATCAAGGGAACAAAGTTAAACTGAAGAGCTTTAGATTTTTTCTCTTTAAGAAAAGCTTAGATTTTTTCTTTTTAAGAAAAGCTAAGAGTACATGTGACCCAAGTCTCTAAAGTTCATTCTCTTAACTTATAACAACCTGTCAAATGCCTGCTATGTGCCAGAACCTGTATTAAGTTCTGAGGATATAATGAATAAGATATAGTCCCTTCCACTGGTGAAAATTCTGTTATGTATTTATAGTAAGTGTTAACTTTTCACTAAATCCAGATAATTATAACAGAAATAACCCTATAAAACTATAAGGAAGCAAATATTAACTTATAAAAAGGTTGTTAATACCAGCAAATGTGATATGCTGAAGAAATTCTGGACTGAGGATCAACGGAATAGATCTGTCATTAAATTTGTGACCTGGAAAGGTGTTTTCACCACTCTTTTTGTCAGATGTGTTATCTATAAAATGAGGCAATTGAAAGAGTATGGGGTCTCTTATAGCTCTAAAATTCTAGAAGTTGTCTGAAGTGGGAAATGTTGAGGGAATAGTTCTCCAAAGATGTCTTCCTAGTTTCCCAAAAGGCAAATTGAACCAATTAATGTATGACATTTTCATAATGAATTAATAAGAGAACTTGAGACTTCATATATTTTTTGAAATGATATCTTTCCACTGTTGTTAGAGACAGCACCCTAACTTTGTGGAAGTATGACTCTGGCCCATTAAGTATTCCTTATGTTCCTAATGGTTTCCTGCCTTTGGCAAAGAACAGTTATATTTTCTATTAAATTATTTTCTGAGGTTCCCACAAACCCTCAATTGTTTTCATTATGAAAAGTTACAGGTTAAAAAAGTTAACAGGTTTTGCCTAAACAAAAGAGAAATAAGACATTCCATCATTTTGTGGGAGCAGTGGGCACTTCAATTTTGAACAATTAATTTGCAGTTATAATAGAGAGCAGCAAAAATAAAAGGAAGGACCTCAGAGAGTTGAAAAAAGAAGTAGTAATAGGTAAGAGAAATTTCTAATAATAATGTGACTAGTTCTGTTCATGGAATGTGAAAGAATTGTGCTAATGATTATGCCTCTCTTTATAATTAGTATGTAGTACTATACCTAAGTCTGGGTATTTTAGTTCAAAAATCATTTTGCTAAGAATATATTTTATTTACTGTTGTGTTCCCCACAGTATTTCCACACAGTAGATACTAATTTAATATTAAGAGCGATTAGAATGGACTCTGTTCCCTAACATTGATGATAAAGTTTCAGAGTTATAAAAGACTTCGTTAAGTGTTTTAGTACAGTCCTGTCCTCACTGTGTAGATGAAAACATGGAAACCCAGAGAAGTTAGGTGACTCTCCCAGTGTCACAAAACTAGTTAGGAGACCATATAGGGCTAGAACTCCGATTCCATGATTGTTTCATAATGGGTGAAAAGGCAAACTTGTTAAATTTGAGTGATATACTGTGTGGGTAGAGAAGGTTGGTCAAGTAGTTAGAAATAAACTTGGCTAGGACTTTCACTTAGTGTGAATAAATAAGTTGCTCAAAATATGAATTAGTACACATGCATACAAATAATACAGTAACATGTATTAGCACAACATGGGCTAAGAAGAAAGTATGTTTCCGTGTCCACAGTATCACAGCATATGGGAGCTCCAAATTATTCTCTCATATGATTGTGCCTTGCCTAAAAGCATAAGTTGCCATATGGGTTTAAGTAACTTGAGAGAGATGCAAAATGTAGGACTACAGACGGGCAAGAAGTATATCAAAGTATTAGGAAATAGCTTACTAAAGAAAGCAAAATGTAGTATAACTACATTTTTTTTTAAAGTACAAGAGTTTTAAATCACAGAAGAGATAATACTCTTCTCAGTAAATACTTTTAAAGAAATTTTATCCTTTCCTAATGTCCTTTTTAGACTAGTCATCTTCCTGTTTGGAGTACATTGATGAGGTTTCCTACATAAAAATTTAACATAGAATGACCAGACTTAAATTGATTGTCTTTTAAATATTCACTGAAAATATATTATGAATGTGAAATATACTTTTATCTTAAGCTATTCCATTGCATATAGACCCTTGTAAAATTCATTGCAGTGATGTTCAGATGTAATTTCTGTGAAATTAATCCCTTTATTGTCATTAAAATCAAAATCCCTTTGAGAGAAAAAATGGAAATAAAACCTAAGACAGCATTGAATGACTTCTTTTAACTGTATTTTCATGTAACATTAAGAAACTAATAGAACCAGAAAGCTTTAAGGGGCTTTCACAATGCAAAGACAGTTTGATTTACAAATGATTGTGAATTTTTGTATTTGTTGAAACTTTTGAATTCTGATAATCTCATGTGTTTATAAAATGATCATTCATGTGTTTATTTTTATATTATTTTTGAATTACAAAAGTAATATATATTTGTCATTACAGTTTTGGGAAAGAGTTACAAATGTATATTAAAAAAATAATCTAGTACCAATAAACCTCACTACATAAAAATAACCACCTTGGTTTATTTCCTTTTTTTTTTTTTTCTAACGCATTCTTTTTGTGTATATGTTCTTGTTTTGTTTAACCAAATTTGGCCCCATTGTTTACAAAATTACTGAAGGGGAAACAGTGACAACACTGCAGTGAATATTCTTGATGATATAATTTAGTGTAGATTATCAGAATTGGGATTGCTGGTTTATGGACCTTTATATATTAAGGATATTTACTAATAACATGTAAATATCTTTTCAAGATTGCTGTTTATTATTTAATTTTAGTTCATTTTTTTGTAAGTAGCCTGAGATAGCTACTTCCTCTGCAGCTTGTAGCATTGTTTTTATGCTTAAAAAGAACTTCCATGTATTTTTCCTAGACTGTTTTTAAAGATATTTCTTATTTCACTTTTCATATATGATCCTTTAGTCCATCTGGTATTTATTTTGGTAAATGCCATTAGATAAAGCACTGGTTTTAATTTTTTTTCTAAATGTTCAATTACTGCTGCCTTATTTATTGAATAATTTTTCTTAACACAGTAATCTGTAATATAACTTACAGGGCTTTATCTTACTAAAACCCTTTGGACTCAGTTTTCTTCCTTATATTTTCTGTTCTTATTCCAGTACCATACCATTTTTAATATTTTAGCTATTGACTGTCTAAGAAACTGGTAGGACCAGACTCTCCTTACTATCTCTGTTTTTAAAAATTTTCCTTGGTTTTATTTTCAGACCAATTAATATATTTCATATAAAGTTTGGAATCACTTTTCTAAGTTTAAAAAAAGGAAACCTCAAAGGAATTTTGATTCAAAATGCATTAAATGTGAAATTTTATATTAGAAAAATTAACTTCAGAGCCAGAAATATATTTCTTAATTTATATCTTTCTTATGTCCTTCAGTGAAGTTTCAGTTTTTTCCCTTCAATTAAGTCCACTTATTTTTCTTACTAAGTTTATTCCTTGGTAATTTTTATTGTGTTATATATATTAAAAGTATTTTTTTTCTATTGCTTTACTATTGATTTGTTTAGGTTTATAGGCTATCTATAGACTTTTGTTATATTTATGTTGTACGTTTTATATTTACTGAACTTCATTTAATTCTAATTTTTCAGTTGTTACTTTTGACTCTTGAGTATAGTTTATTCTGTATATCTTTCTCATTCTCTTTATTTTATTACATTTAATAGATTTTCTTTCTGATTTTAAATAATGATAGGCATCATTTCCTCTTACAGTTCTTTGATGTTAAGAATGTATCATTTATAGCTGACTTTCTTTGTTGTTTTATGAGAAGTGGATATTGAAATTTATCAAATGCTTTTTGGGCATTTATTGAGATTACTATGAACAAAGTACTTTTTTCTTTGACCTGTTGATGTGCCATATAAAGGTATTACCTAATACAAACTCTCCTTTTAGCCCTAGACTTAACGTTCTCTTCAGATCAAGATGTGTAATCTTTTAGTCTATTGTTGATTTCTGTTTTCAGGTATATTATTTAGGATCTTTGCATCTATATGAGTGAATATTTTGGTCTGTAATTTTCTTTTTTTGTGCTATCTTTGTCAGGTTTTGATATCAGGGTTAGGCCAGCTTCGTAAATGAATTGGAACTCTTTCCCTTAATTTCTGTGCTCTGGAACAGTTTATATAGCATGGGAGTTATTTGTTCTTGAAAATTTTACAGAACTCAACTATAGAACCATCTAGGCCTGGAGCCTTTGTTCGAGGTAATTCTTTGACAATTTTCTGTGGCTTTTTTCTGGTTAGGTTTTTAGTTCATTAGTCACATTTGGTAATTTGTTTTTCCTGGAACTCATTCAGATTTTTAAATGTTTATTAGCATAGCATTACATATATTATTCTCTCCTAAACTGAATATCTTCTATACTTCATATCTATTTTCATATTTCTAGTTTTATACATTTGAATTTTCCTTTTTTTCAAATTATACTTAGCTGTAGTCTATTTCATTGGTTTTCTTTCAGGAAAAAAATGAAGCTGAGATTGATATTGAGGTTTTGTTTTTGTTTTGTCTGTTTTTTTATTTATTAGGTGCCTTTCTTTTTCTCCTGATTTTCTTGAGATTTTTTTATTACTCTTTAAATGGAATTCTTAATTTTCATTTTTTTCATATTTAAGTTGTGAACATTTATATCTAAGAGTTTGCCTCTGCTTATAGTTTTGGCTGTATCCCTTAGTATGGATGTGTTTGTTAAAATTATCATTATTTTCCAATAGTGTGAAGTTATAGCTCTAATTTCTTCTTTGACCCAAAGTAGATTTTTTATTTTTCATATGCTTGAGGGAGTTCTTTCATTTTGTTTTGTTTTGCACTTTATTAATTTGTAGTTTCATTATACTGTGGTCAGAGAATGACCACATTCAATTTCTGAATTTTTATATGTGTTGAGGTCTACTTTCAGTCTAACAAATTATCAGTTTTTATAAATATATCTGGACATTTTCTTTGTTCACTGTACATTGATATGTACTAAATCCACTTTTCTATATTCTTCAAATACTTCAAATTCTGCAAAACCTTTTTTTGTTTGTTTGTTTGTTTGTTTGTTTGTTTGTTTGTTTTGGTCTGTTTAACCAGTTGAAGATGAATAGTGTATTAATCTCTTACAAAAGTGATATTTCTCATGGTTTCTCATAGTATTTTTAATGCTTTTTTTTATAGATCTCTGGGCTGATCTCTGGGCTGTTTGACACAAGAAAAGTCCATGATTTAGATCTTTGTTAAAGTGTTTGCTTTTTGTCAACAAAAAATGATTCTGTGTCATATTGAATGTATTTTGTCTTATTCTCCTTTGACCCATTTTGACCCATCTGGCTATCTTATATATAAGATATATATACATCATATATATATATATATATATATGGGTGTGTGTATATATTTACACGTGTATACATATATATATGTGTGTATATATATGTATATATATACACATGTACATATATATGTATATATGCCTGTGTTTTTTTTAACCATTTGTGTCATTTTGTTTAGGCTGTTTATATTACAGTGTTTCTAAAGTTTTTAATCTAAAATTGTTCCTGGTCTTAAAATCTGACTAGTTGATGAAACTCATGGAATAAACCAATCTAAAGTCTGATGTGTGCAAACATTTAGTAACAGGGATGGCAGCAGCTGCAGCTTCTACTCCTTTTTCCTGCCGCCTGATGGAGAAACACAAGCATTAATCTTAAATGGATTTCTTACTAATTAATATGTGGCCGATGCTAGCAGTCCTGAAAATCTGCTTTCATTCTGAGAAGAATCACAAACTTTCAGATTTCTAAACTTGACAACCTTGGCTGCGGTGTTTTCTGGTATACAAGTGTTCTGTCCAAATCCCTTTTTTATAAGATTTAATATTTTAAGGAATATGATTGTTTTAATTTTTATATATAACCATTTTGCATATAAACATTAATTCAACATGTATGATACTTTGGTACTTACCAGCTAAGTTTATGATTTCTATTCTGCTAATCAGTGTAAATGAAACTCTTAGGGCAGCTTTGAAAGGAGAAATAGATTCCAGAAACACTTGTTTTAAGAACATTAAGACAGTGAACCACTTCATAAGTTAAATGACATATAAATATTTTACACCTGTCTAAAATCTAGGTTAGGCCTATGCATATGTACATAATTTATAAATTTAAGTTTATAATATATTGTTTAATGTTATAGCATCTGTATAAAGTAAGTGGAAGCAAATATCATCCCTCCCTTTAAGGGTGACTTAAAGAAATGAATGTCTAGATATAGACACATCTGAACCCAGGTTTTGTTATTTCAGCGCTGGGCTCTTTTGCAATAATTCCTATTACCTCTGGAAATTTACTCCAAATGCTATTCTTTTAAAAAGTTTTTAGAACAGCAGTTGCCATGCCTTAATTATATTTTAAATATTTTTAACTGATCAGAAATAAACTAAAGCATAAAAGTAAACTAAAGCATAAAAGTCATCAGTTTCAGCATTACTTTTTGTTCATTATTGGGATATTAACTGTCTCTTAAGATACAAACTTAAGATTTTACCATTGAAATTTATTCTAATAGTGTCTGAATTATTTCCCTAAATACATTGTCTAGCATTTATGTTACTATTTTTTGGGTAAGATTTTTTTCCCACACACTTGCTTGGTGTGGTCTATTTCATAGAAATTTTTATCCCAGTTTTTTCTTTTCTCTGTTTTTCTGTGACTTGAACTTTTAAGGGGGGTAGTTACATCATCTCTTTTTCCTCACTTTCTCTGTTTCTGACCAATTGTACTTTCACAGAGTCCTCATTTACTATCTTCTTTTACTTTTAAACTCTTTAGTGATAGAAAAAGCATGGACTAAATAATAAAAGAGTGGCAGAATAGAGCTACAATAGTGATGTTGTATCGGGAAGGAACTGGTTCCCATATATGACACAGTTGTAGAAAGGGTTGACTGACTTTTCCAAATCACACTCTCTATACTAAATACATTATAATCATAACTGGAAGTACAAACCCAAGTCTTCTCATTTAAAATCAGAGTCCTTAGGGCACCTGGGTGGCTCAGTCGGTTAAGCGTCAGACTCTTGATTTCACCTCAGGTCATGATCTCCTGATTTGTGGGATCGAGCCCCACGTTGGGCTTTGTGCTGACAGTATGGAGCCTGCTTTGGATCCTCTGTCTCCCTCTTTCTCTGCCCCTCCCCTGCTCACACACGCACTTTATCTTTCAAGAGAAAATAAATAAACATTTAAAAATAAATAAGTAGATAAATAAATAAATAAATAAATAAATAAATAAATAAATAAAATCCTTTTCATTTCCCCCACCCATATAAACTGGATGCCCATGAGCCCAGTCATCACATATTTTGAATCTTGGAATTATCACTTTATCACTGCTCTTACTTACTACCTTAACTTTTTCATCTGCCCCCAACATGATATGTGGCAGTTGGTGGGCATTTAGTACTTTTGTTTTAACTAATGCAGCGAAGATTTCAGCATTACCATTCCCAAGGACAAAGAGATCATGGAAGAAATTAGTAGTGCTTTTTGCAATCAACAAATAAAAATAAATTATTTTAAAGTAAATTTATTTGAGTGCATTAATTTACCAAGCATTATATATACATAGTCCTTACTCTCAAATAGGAGAAACAGATCAGTAACTAAACAGGGCACAAAGAAAGAATTTCCAGATTAACCTGATGGAGTGAGGGCCAGCATCACAAAAGAGATGACGTGTATAAAATTGTAAAAACTGAGTTTACCAAGCAGACTAGGGATTCAGAAGTGCATTCTGAGTGGAAGGTGCAATAATAAATGCATGGTGGCTTATAATCAGAGTTCAAGAGAAGATGTCAGCAACCAACCCAAGAAAATTAGAATTATTTCCATGTGTAGGCCTTGGAAAGTTACTGTAAGCAAGCAATAGAACAACATCTCAGAAAGTGAGAAATGATAAGGATAAGGAGAAAATGGGTATTTAAGGATTAGGCAGAAAAACATGAAGAATTTAAAGAGAAACAAAAAAAGCATGATGTAATCTGAGAAAAGAGATTATTTTGAGGAGTTCACTACAGTGTCCTTTGCCTCAGCTCAAGTAAAAGGAAGTCAAGAAAAAAGCCCATGTTACATATCCATTAATAGCCCACTGGGATGTATTGCCAGAGCAGTTTCCATATTGCATTGGGGAATGAAGCCTGATTGTAAGGCCATGAAAGGTAAATAGGTGGTTGGTAAGGACCTTGAGTAAAAACAGGTTTTTTAAGAGGTGGAGAAAGAAAAACTAGTTGGAAGTTGAGGGGGAGAGTGGGTAGTAGAACAGACTTTTTTTTTTTTTTAGCCTTATTCAGTAAGGATTAAGTTCATTTGTATGTAACAGAACATCCAGTGAACAGTAGTTTTCAAGAAGGAGAATGAATTCACTTTTTCTTTTGGCAGCTCTGTGATAGCAGGGAATCCAAGCTCCTTCTAAGTCCCCACTCCACCACCTGTAAGTCTTATTAGCCTGGTTTTACTTGTTGCCATCTAAAGTGAGCTACTGTGGCAGATAGGAGAAGTAAGTGACTTAGAATTCAGATGCATTATGGAAGGAAGGGAGAGAAACGTTGAAAATCACTCATTTATGTTAGTTATATAAAGTTATTCAGTCAGTCAATCAATAAAGTTAGTCATCCTGTCATATTCTGCAATTTTTCTAAATTGTCATTTAAATGTAGTGTTTGTTTCCTCTTCCCAAATAGACAAGATACTATTTTTAAGCCTTGCACTAGGCTTTCTTTTTCTTTCTTTTTCTTTTTTTAAGTTTTTAATGTTTGTTTATTTTTGAGAGAGAGAGAGCGAGCGAGAGCAAACACTAGCGGGGGAGAGGCAGAGAGAGAGGGAGACACAGAATCTGAAGCAAGTTCCAGGCTCTGAGCTGTCAGCACAGAGCCTGTTGTGGGGCTCGAACTCACGAACCATGAGGTCATGACCTAAGCCAAAGTCAGACACTTAACCACTGAGCCACCCAGGCACCCCTAAGCCTTTCTTATAATAAAACCACAGTATTTTGTTATTTTTATTTGTGGTAAAATGCATAAAATTTGCCATCTTAACCATTTTTAAGCATGTAGTTCAGTAGCATTAAGTACGTTAACATTGTTATGTACCACCTCCCATCCCCACAGAACTTTTCTTTTTCCCTCAGCCCCTCAAAACCACCATTCTATCTACCTCTGTCTCTTATGAATTTGACTACTTTAGGAACCTCATATAAGTGGAACCATACAATATTTGTCCTTCTGTGGCTAGCTTATTTCCCTCAGCAAAATGTTTTTAAGGTTCATCCATTATAGCATATTTCAGAATATTCGATTGTATGTTCATACCACATTTTGTTTTTCTATTCTTCATTGATGGATACTTAGGTTGCTTCCTTTTTGGCTACTGTGAATAATCCTGCTATACAGATGGGTGTACAAATATGTTTTCAAGTATGCTTTTAATTATTTTGAGTATATGCCCAGAAATGAAATTGCTGGATCGTATGGTAATTCTATTTTTAATTTTTTGAGGAGCCACCACACTGTTGTTTTTCATAATGGCTACACCATCTTATATCCTTACCAGCAGTGCACAAGATTCTTCACATCCTTGTCAGCACTTGTTATTTTCTGTGTCTTTTGATGATGGCCATTTTAATGGGTGTTAGGTAGTATCTCATTTTGGTTTGATGTGTTTCCTAACTGGTTAATGGTGTTGAGTATGTATTGTACTTATTGGCCATTTGTACATCTTTGGAGAAATGTATTCAGGTCCTTTGCCCATTTTTTAACTGGGTTGTTTGGTTTTACTGTCATTGAGTTGTAGGAGTTCTTTTTACATTCTAAATATTAACATCTCATGAGATACTCAAATTAATTATTTCTACATATAATATACAAATATGTGCTCATTACAACAAATTGAAACAGTCTAAAAGTATAGCATCAAATAAAGATCAGTCTTTACTCTCTCCTTCATCCCACTACCTTCCTGAGAGTGTAATATTCCTACCAGCTTTATCTTTCTGTATTTCTATGCATAGGAGTTATGTCAATTATTCTTAAATTTTATTTTTTTTTAATTCAAATGAAACCATACTATACATATTGGTCTGACTTTCATCACTAAGCAGTATGTCCTAGGTAGCTTTTCTTGTCCATATATGTAGAGTTATTATATTCTTTTTTTTAACTGCCACACAGTATTTCACAATATAAATGTTCGATGACATGTTTTTTAAGCCCTTTATTTATATTTTTCTATTAAAATAATACTGTGCTCAGCAACCTTGAATTATATATCTTTGTGCTTGTATAAAGGTAATACTGAAGTACGGAGTACTTAGAATTGTTGGATCAAAAGCTATAGTTTGGGCACCTGGGTGGCTCAGTCAGTGGCTCAGTGTCTGACTCTTGATTTCGGCTCAGGTCATGATACCACATTTGTGAGATGGAGCCCCAAGTTGGGTTCCGCACTGGGCATGGAGCCTGCTTAAGATTCTCTCTCTCCCTCTGAACCCTCCCCCTCGCTCTCTTTCTCTCAAAAACCAAAACTAAACAAAAAACTATAGTTTTATCATTTTTAATTTAAATTTTGAATAATTATTGTATTCTTGTCATTGTAAATCAAAAGATATACAAGGTATATATAGAAGAAATTGTGTCTCACCTTTGCCTTTCAGCCACCCATTTTCTGTCCCCATATGCAGCAATTCCAATTAGTTTCTTCTTTATCATTCTAGCAGTATTTTGTAATAGTTACAAGTAAGCACTATTAGGTATTTTTGTTTCCCCTTTCTTTACAAAAATGGTAGCACACTGTCTACATGGTTTTGTACTTTACATTTGCTTACCCAGAAACATATCCTGAGATCTTTTCATAACAGAGCATGAATCATTAATTATATTAATATAGAATTATACCTAAATAATTATAATTACATAATCATAATGATTACTAATTATGAATGGCTGCATCTTATTCTGTGCTATGAATCACTATTCATTTAGACCACAACTGATGGACATTTAGGTTGTTTGTAGCCTTTTGGTAATACTAACAATGTTGTTATGAATAAACACCAGTGAGATAAATTACTAAGGATTTGTGCTTTTTTTTTTTCTTTTTAGAGAGAGAGACTGCAAGAGGGGGAGAGGGGCAGAGGGAAAGAAAGTCTCAAACAAGCTTCACACTGAGCACAGAGCTCAATGTGGGGCTCAATTCTACAACCCTGGGATCATGACCTGAGCTGAAATCAAGAGTGGGATGCTCAACAGACTGAGTCACCCAAGCACCCCAGGATTTGTGCCTTAATTTTAATTTGGGTACAAATTGCCCAACACATAGGGATGTGAAATTTTCTTTAGTCTTTATTTCATTTCTTGTATCATCTCTGCTTCTTCTGACTTTTTATTGTTATTGTAAGTTTTTTGTGTGTTTTTTTTAATCTTCATGTTGGAGATTTTCTTCAACATGTCTGGTGATCTTTTTGTTATCTGCTTATATTTTTAAATGGCAAGTTAAAAAAAAAATCTTTAGGAATTCCATGTATAGTCAGAGCTTGTCTGCTGTTGCACTTTCCTTTTAGCTAAGCAAGCTTGAGAGATTGCTGAATGTCTCTATGTTCTCCAGGGATCATTTTTCAGAAGGATTCCTCTAAACTTCTGTTTCGGGGCACACACACTGGCTGCTGTTAGCAGTTCTGGACCCCAGACCCTGGATAGGGAAGGGGGAAATGGGACTATTCTGTTGGTAGACTTTTAAAAATCTGCATACTCCCTGTACTCCCTTTTCCCCTCCCCACTACTACCCAGACTGGCTTTAGATTTCCACCTCAACCTTTGCTGTCTCTGACTTCCACCTACCACCTACTCTTTTTGAGTGTTAAGTTATCCTGCCTGAAGAACTGATTCCTAGCTGGAATTCCTAGCCTGGGGGGGGGGGGGGAAGGGGGGGCATTTTCAACTTATGTTAACTTTTTCTTTTTTATTTTTTTTAACATTTTTTAAAGTTTTTTTTTTTTTAATGTTTATTTATTTTTGAGAGAGGGTGGGAGAGAGAGAGACAGAACACAAGCATGGGAGGAGCAGAGTGAGAAGGAGACACAGAATGCAAAGCAGGCTCCAGGCTCTGAGCTGTTAGGGCAGAGCCTGACGCAAGGCTCAAACTCATGAACCGTGAGATCATGAACAGAAGTCGGACACCCAACCAACTGAGCCACCCAGGCGCTCAACTTTCTTCTTTTTTAAAGCATGTGATCTTTCTAGCATATTTGGACAGAATCCTTCTTTATTTGTTTTGGCATTTGGTAGTGCAACACAGCATATTTTTTTGTCCTACAGACTGATCTTAACTCCCCATAGTAACCTAGCATGTAGTAGACCCTTTGTCAGTATATTCAGCCTAAGGCTGAGTAACTTTTAGATCTCTGAGATAGTTCTGTCAACAGATGGGGGCCCTACAGTAACACTGTCTTTCTCACCTCTTATTTACCCTGCAGCTCACTGCATTCTGTCACCAAACTTTTTTTAGTCAGAGATTATTAAGTTCTTTAATAATTTAAGTCAGTGAGGGGCGCCTGGGTGGCTCAGTCAGTTAAGCATCCGACTTTGGCTCAGGTCTTGATCTCACGTTTCATGAGTTCGAGCCCTGCATTAGGATCTGTGCTGACAGCTCAAAGCCTGGAGGTTGCTTCACATTTTGTGTGTGTGTGTGTGTGTGTGTGTGTGTGTGTGTGTGTGTGTGTCTTTCTCTCTCTGGCCCTCCCCTGCTCACTCTCTGTATCTCAAAAAAATGAATAAATGTTCAAAAAGAAAAAAAAAAGAAAAATACAAAACTAGCATGCTAACATTCATTATTTTACAAAACAATGGTGCTGCCAGGTAATGCAGCCTGAACTTTGCCAAGCAGATACTGCACGACCTTAACAGATTCCTAGTTTGGGGAATATCATTACTCTTTTAGATGTCTTCACTTTCTATTCATTACCATAATCATCTGCTTTGAAGAATAGCTTTGTTTTCAGGGCAATTTCTCCAACATCCTATTAAACAATTTTCAAACATAACAAATGTTGAAAGAATAATATAAGAATATCCAGATATTCTCCACCTAGATTGAATGGTTTTTTTCCTATACCATGTGAAAAAAAAGCTGTGGATATACTTCTGAGGATAAGGACAATCACTTATGACCATAATACTTTTATCACGTCTAAGAAAATGAACAATTCTACAATCCATCTATTCTCTGGTTTGGGGCTATTTTTAACAGAGAAAAAACATTTTTGTCATTTTCAGAGACTGCATGTGTCTTAATGATTTGAGAACAGTGAAGCCTTACTGAGATGCAAATAGCCAGCTCATGTCCCAGCAAATGAGTCACTACCACTCCTGTCATAAAGCATCGGATTCAGATTTTTGCAGCAGTAAAAAAAAAAAATCTCAATTACTGCATGTCCTAGATTAAGAAAATTATTCACAGATGGATGAAACTATAAATTTTTGTTTTGCTTTTTAGATTTTATCTTTTGAGATATAAATCACAAATTATAAAATTCACTGTTTTAAAATTGCACAATTCAGTGGCTTATAGCATATTTGTAAAGTCATGCATCATTCACCAGTGATGCCAGAATATTTTCATTCTTTCCCCAAATTCTTTATCCATTAGCAGTCATTATCCATTCTTTCTTCCTCTCAGGATCTAGCAACAATAATCTACTTTCTGGCTGTATGATTTTACCCATTCTGACATTTCATATAAATGAGACCATACATTTATGTGGCCCTTCCTACCTGGCTTCTTTCACTTGACATAATGTTTTCAAAGCTTATCTGTATTGTATTATATATCATTCCATTGTGTGAATATACCACATTTTATTTATCCATTCATCAGTTGATGAACTTTTGAGGTGTTTCCACATTTTGGTATTATAAATAATGCTGCTGTGAAGTTTTGCTCCTTATGAAGTCTCTAAATTTTTGTATGGGCATGTGTTTTCCGTTTTCAGGGGCATATACTAACAGTAGAATTGCTGAATCGTGTGTTAATTCTGTGTTTTAAGTTTTTGAGGAATTACCAAACTGTTCTTGAACAATGGCAGCACCATTTTACATTCTTACCAACAGCGTATGAGGGTTGCATTTCTCCACATTCTTGCCAACACTTGTCCATATTTCTTTATTATAGCTCTTCTAGTACATGTGAAGTAATAGCTCATAGTTTTGATTTGCGTTTTCCTGGTGACTGATGATGATGGGTATCTTTTCATATACTTATTTGCATATTTTCTTTTGAGAAGTATTCCTTCTTTTCCCATTTTTAATTGTTACTGTTCTTTATTATTTAGTTATATTTTCTTCATATATTCTGGATACTAGAACCTTATTTCATATATTATGATTTGCAAATATTTCTCCTATGTGTGAGTTGTCTTCATTTTTTTTGACAGTGAACAAAAGTTTTTAATTGTGATTAAATCCAGTTTATTTTTTCTTTGGTTGCTTGTGCTTTTAAGTGCTTTTAAGTATTCTATCTAAAGAATTTTTGCCTGATCAGAGGTCATGGAATTTATACCATTTTATTCTAAGTGTTTTATAGTTTTAGTTCATACCTTTGGGTCTGCATTTTTAGTTATATTTGTACACAGTGTGAGGTAGGTACCCAAATTCATTCTTTGCTCATTGATATCCAGTTGTCCCAGCATCATTTGTTGAAAAGACTATTTCTTCCCCCACTGAATGGTCTTGGCATCCTTGTGGAAAATCATTTGACCATATATGTATGGACTTATTTCCAGATTCTGAATTCTGTTCCATTGTTATATATCTTTCTTTATGCTAGTCTTGCACTGTCTTGATTAGTTTAGTTTTATAGTAAGTTTTGAAATTGGGAAGTGTGAATCTTCTAAATTCGTTCGTTTTCCAGGTTATTTTGATTCCTCTGTGTCCTTTAATTTCCATGTGCATTTTAGCATCAGTTTGTCAGTGTCTGTAAGGAAAGCAGTTAGAATTTCCATGAAGATTGCAGTGCATCTGTAAATCAGTTCAGGAGTATTGCTATCTTAACAATATTACTTCTTTTAATCCTTGAACATGTGATATATATCAGCTTACTTAAGTCTTTAATTTTTTTCAAGGATGTTTTGTAGCTTTTATGTATATACCTTACACTTCTTCTTAAATTTTTTTTTATGTTTTTATTTTATTTTTGAGAGAGAGAGAGAGAGAGTGCAAGTGGGCGTGGGGCAGAGCGAGAGGGAGACACAACCTGAAGCAGGCTCTAGGCTCTGAGCGGTCAGCACAGAGCCTGATGCGGGGCTCGAACTCATGAACCGTGAGATCATGACCTGAGCTGAAGTCAGACGCTTAAACCAACTGAGCCACTCAGGCGCCCCCACCTTATACCTCTTAATTAAGTTTATTTCTAAGGGTTGTTTGGGGTTTTTTTTTTTAAAGATACTGTGAGTGGAGTTACTTTTTATATTTAATTTTTGATTGTTGCTAGTGTATAGAAATAATAATTTTTATATATTGATCTTGTGTCCTTCAATCTTGCTGAACTAGTTTGTTAGCTCTGTGATAGTTTTTTAGTACATTCTTTAGAATTTTCTATATATAATATGTCATCTGAGAATAGAGATAGCTTTACCGCTTTCTTTCCTATTTGGCTTCTTTCCATTTCCTTGCCTAATTGCCCTTGCTGGAATTTTAGTACAGTGTTGAATAGAAATGGTGAGAGTAGACATCCTTCTCTTCTGCCCACTTTGAAAGAGGAAGATTTCAGTGTCTCACCATTAAGTATGATGTTTGTTAGCAGTCAGTCTTCCATAGATGACTTTTATCAGGGTGAAGAACTTGCATTGTGCTTCCACTTTGTTGGATGTTGACGTTTGTCAGATACTTTTTCTGCACCTATTGAGATGATCATATCGAGATTTTTCCCCTATGCAATTAATACAGTATATTACATTATTGATTTGATTAATTTTTGTATGTTGAATCCATCTTTATTCCTGAGATAAATCACACCTGGTCATGGTGTATAATTTTATATATGCTGATTGATTCAGTTTGCTAGTATTTTGTTAAGGATTTTTGTATCTGTATTCATAAGGACTTTTATTTTTCTTTCTTGTGATGTCTTTGATTTTGGAATCAGGGTAATGTTGGCCGTACAGAATGAATGACTTTGGAAGTATTCCCTCTTCTATTTTTATGAAAGAATTTGTGAAGGATTGGTATGAACTGTTTGGTAGAATTCACCAGTGTGAGACCATCTAGGGCTAGATTCTTCTTTGTAGATACTTTTTAAATTAGTAATTCAATCTCCTTTTATAGGTCAGATTGTCTTATTTCTTTTTGAGTCCATTTTGGTAATTTATGTCTTTAGGAATTTGTCTATTTTGTGTAGCTTATCCTATCTGTTGGCGTATAGTTTTCCATAGTATTCTCTTATAGTATCTTTTCTTTCTCTAAGGTATACCTCTAAGATTAATAGTAATATTTCTCATTTATTCTTGATTTTAGTTATTTGAGTCTTTTTTCTTACGCGCCCGATCTCGTCTGATCTCGGAAGCTAAGCAGGGTCGGGCCTGGTTAGTACTTGGATGGGAGTCTTTTTTCTTAAATCTTAGTTTATCTAGAGGTTTATTAGATTTATTGATCTTTTCAAAGAATCAACTTTGGGGCTTGTTAATTCTTTTATATTGGTTTTCTATTCCCTATTGATTACCACTCTACTCCTTACAATGCCCTCTTTGTGCCTGCCTTAGGTTTGGCTTCCTCTTTTCAAATTTCTTAACATGGAAGATTAGGTTATTTATTTGAGACCATTCTTTTTAAATGTAGGCATATGCAGCTATAAATTTCCCTTTAAGCACTGCTTTCACTGTGTCCCATAAGTTTTGGTATATTGTGCTTCATTTCTATTCCTCGCAAAGTACTAATTCCTCTTGTTATTTCTTCTTAGTTCTATTCTTTATTGAAAGTGGAGTATTGAAATCTAAAATTATTGTTGAAATATCCATTTCTCCCTTCACTATTGTCCATTTTTGTTTTATGTGTTTTGGAGCTCTGTTCTTAGGCACATAATAGGTTATAATTATTTTATCTTCTTGATTGATTAACCCTTTTATTGTGAAATAATGACTTTCTTGGTTTCTAGCCACAATTTTTGTCCTAAAGGCTTTTTCTCTGATATTAATATAGGCACCCTAGTTTTCTTTTGGTTACTTTTGGCATGCTATGTCTTTTCTGTTCTTTTACTTTTGACTTCTTTGGGTTTTTTTTTTTACTTTAAAATATATATGTAATATGTATCAAACATATAGTTTGATAATATTTTATTCTAAATCTATTCTGCCTCTCCCTGCCTTTTAATTGAAAAGGTTAAATGTAAGTGAACATTTAATGTAATTATGAGGTAGGATTTCCATTTGCCATTTTTGCTATTTCCTGTATGTTTTTGTTCTTCAGTTCCCCTGTTACTGACTTCATATTAAATGGGTATTATACAGTGAATCATTTTTATTCCCTTGTTGTTTCTTTTAGTATATATATTTTTAAATTATTTTCATATGTGGTTATCCTAGAGATTGTAGTTAACACATTAATTTATAAAAAACATGTTTGGATTAATACCAATTTAATTTCAAAAGTATGCAAAATCTTTCACTCCTATATGTATATGTTCTCTTCCATAACCCCATTCATCTTATGCATTGTGTGCCCATCAACACAAACTTATATTTGGTGCTTTGTGCAGCTGTCTTTTAGACCAGATGAAAGAATAAAGGACTTAGAAGAAAAAATATATTTAGACTGAATTTTATATTTATTATATGGCTACCTTTACTGGTGCTCTTTATTTCTTCTTGTGGATTCAAGTTAGTGTTTGGTGTCCTTTCATTGAAGCTTGAATGACCCCCCTTTAGTATTTCCTGTAGAACCAGTCTGCTAGTGTTGAATTCTGATGTTTTTATCCGGTCATTGAAGTCTCTACTCAGCTTAGTGGCCAGCTATTGATTGGACAGAGATTTCTTTAAATAACTTTAACCAGTAAATCTCCCAGTCTTTACCAAAAGGCTATGTGTGTGTTGGGGCATACCATAAACAGTCAAGCAATTGACAGCTCTTCTTAATCCTCTACTACGTGCTTTTGTGGAGCCTCAAGTTTAGCCAGAGGTGAGAGCTTGGGGTTTTCTAGGGTCTTGAGATGCACACAGCCCTTTGCATGTGTATGGCCTTCTAGATTCCCAGGAATAAGGTGGAGCTTTCCAAAGCTTCTATGGACGTCTTATTTACCAGTTTTTCCTTTTAAGTTTTTGGTTAGTTTGTTGTCTGCCCAGCTGTTATCCACTGTCTTAGGCAGCCACAAAGTTAAGACATTTGCCTACAATTCTTCTTAACGGTTTCCTCTCCCTACCATTCCATCCCCTCAAGGAAGAAAGCTTTTTGCAGTGGACAAAGCTACAAGACAGATCAGATGTAGCCAAAAGTGGGATCATCCACAGAATCCACCACAGAAGACAAATAATGACAGTTCTTTGGGATGTGGCTTTGAGCAAGCTCCAGCTGTGTTATGTTTATTCTAGTGACCACTATGCTGAACTGGGAATGTTGAGCTGTTACTTTTCAAGGCTACTGTTGGATCTTGAGGGAATCAGGGCAAGTTAAAATGATACAAAGCTGTTCTTACTGAAAATCAGCCAGTTTTCTTGGGTAAATGCTCTCTAGTTTACTGAAAGCTTTGGGTTAATTTCCAGAATTCAGAAAAGTTGATATTGACCAGCTTTGCCAGTTTTTTCCATTGTTGTATGGAGAAGTGGATTTCAGTGGCCCTTCCTTTTATTGATGTCACCAAAAGTATAAAGTTGAAATCCATGAATGTTAAAGACCCAGAAATGTTATTTGTAGTTCTAACTGCCACACTTTATTGAAAAGTTAACTGAAATGAACCAGCAAATGAAATAGCCATTTTAATCAAAAGAAATAAAAACTATTCACCTGGAAGATGAAACCCTCTATAAAGACTTTCTTTAAAAGTCTATAAAAAGTGTAAACTATAAAAAGGACTCCTTCCAAATTGTATTTGATATTCCCCTTTGCTATAGAATGAAGTCCAAAACTTTTATTTTTCAGAGAAAGGCATAATTATATAGTAGAGAAAGATTAGACTTTGAAACTAGCCACATCCAAGTTTGAATCCTAATTTAGACATATGCTGGGATTTGTAGTTGCAGGCAAGTCCTTAACCTTTAGTGTCAATTTGCTTTCTATCCCTCTGTAAAATACCATACTATTTTTATTAAGGCTTAAAACTATATCTGTAAAATGTTTATCACAATGCTCAGAACATAGTAAGCCCTCAATATATGGCAGCAATTGTTATTATTCAGACTCATCCACAATCCAGCATTTTGGCCGTAGCTGCTACAAATCTTATTTTGTATAAGCCTTTCTTCCCCCTTCTTCCTTTTTCCTATTATTTATCCTACACCTTAGCTATTTTGTACCTCTTGAGATTTTAAAAACACAGCCTGCTCTTTTCATTTTTTGTTCACATTTTGTCCTCCACATGAAACAGATCTGCCTCACCCCCATCCCACCCTACCACTCATATGATAAATCTGCTTTTTTTCTAAGGCCCAATTTAAATCCACTTTCTCCATATACCATTGTACCCTTAATTATTTAAATTAAATGACTCCCTTTTCTGTGATTACATGGCACCTTATATATATTTCTGTCATAGCATCTTATTTACAATATTTATTGTAGCTTGTATTGAGGTATAGCATACACACTAAAAATTGTACAGATTTTAAGTGTACAACTTGGTAAATTTTCACAAAGTGAGTACACTCATACTGCAAGCATCCGGATCAAGAAACTGAGCATGACATTACCATCATCCCAGAAAGCCCTCTGGGTCCCCTCCTAATCACTCTCTTCCCAGAACCACCACCCTAGCCCTACCAAGAGTAACTGCTCTCCTGGCTTCTGACACCACAGATTAGCTTTGTTTATTTTTTAATATTATATGAATGAGATTATATAATAATTTTTTTAAGGTTTATTTATTTTTGAAAGAGAGAGACTGACTAGCACACATTAGTGTGCTAATGGGAGAGGGGCAGAGAGAGAGGGAGACTCAGAATCTGAAGCAGGCTCCAGACTCTGAGCTGTCAGCACAGAGCCCAATATGGGGCTTGAACTTACTCACCATTAGATCATGACCTGGGCTGAAGTCAGATGCTTAACCAACTGAGCCACCCAGGCACCCCTATACATTAATTTATTATCTGTGTTCTTTTTTATTCAACATGTTTGTAAGATTCATGCATTTTGTTTCACATGGTTTTGGTTCCCTCATTCTAATAGCTGTTCACTATTCCATTTATGAACATATACCACCATTTCTTTGTTCATTTTATTGTGTGTGAACATGAGGGATTCCCCCCGCCCCCACTTTGGGTTTCCATTTGCATTTCCTTGATGACTAAAGTTGAGGGGATTTTTATATGTGTTTTTAGCCAATTGGCTCTCTGCTCTTGTGGAGAATGTATTTAAGTCTTTGTCCATTGTTCTCATTAAAGGCAGGTTAAATATATCTCTTTTATTTCCTGCTGATGTAGTTTATAGAAGAATGCCATACTGTATAGTATCTATATGTGTTTATTGGTGTGAGATTTTATGTAGCAAATCAATTTGGGAACTGATCGGTGTTCTTAAGAAGGAGCCTTTTGAAAATTAGCAGTGCCACCAGTCATTATGTATTAAATACTCATTATATAAAACTGCTTGGCTCATCAGTGATATAAAGAATCACTCAATAATTAATTACCCTTGTAAATCATTTTTACCTTTCTGTTCCTTAGTTTTATCATCTACAAAATGGTATGATTGTACAAGATGATGTTGGAGGTTATTGGTGTGTTGTTGTTTTTTTAATGTAGACAACCTTGTTTTTGTCCAGATTTATCCTCTTACTAACAGGATTTTAAGAAATGTTTGAAACTATTGAAGAACTATTAGTATAGTAAAATTGGATTTTGATGGAAATTTAGAGAAGAGAGATGGTTAATCAGGAATTCATTGGGTCAAAGCATTGCTTGAGTGTTTTGTTTGTTTTTTAAAGCTTATTTATTTGAGAGAGAGAGAGAGAGAGAATGTGTGCATGAGCAGGGGAAGGGCAAAGAGAAAGAGAGAGAGGGAAACAGACTCCCAAGCAGGCTCTGCATTGTCAGCGTAGAGCCAGGTGCGGGGTTTGATTTCACAAACTGTGAGATCATGGCCTGAGCCACCCAGGTGCTGCATGCGTCCGTGTTTTTGTTCATTCTTAAACTGTAGGCAGTTACTATCTGTATTCATATAATCTGAACATTTTATGTTAGAAGAACTGAAAACTGAGACAATTGAAAAATAAAAATAAGGGTACCACAGGAGCACTGCATACAGAATGTTATCAGCATATGTATATATTTATGTGTGTACACTTGTAATTTTTTTATATATATAGTCTTTATTTTTAAAAAAAGATACAAATTGACCAAAAGAATAGTTGTTTTAAATGGCTCTTTCATAAGCAACAGTGAGAAATCAAGCCTTTCTTAAGAAATAATAAAAGAAATATTTCCTTTTTTACTGTGATTAAATAGTTAAGGACACAGATTTTTTTCCCTTGGGATTATTATCTAAAATCATGGGTAATAAGCCCATAAAAAGGAAAGGCAAGTTGGAAGGGAAGACCTGGGTAATAAGGTCATACATGATTATTTGCTTTATATATACATTATAATTTAACTCTTCTTAAAATTAACGTTGTTGACTTCAAACAAAGTAATCTTTTAGATATATTGTTCATTATGTAGTTATTTACCACAAAAATAAGGTTCCCTGAATTTCAACAAGTGGTATTTTATCTTAGTCTAAACTTGGCTTAATAGTACTACTAACAGCTCTAAATTCTCTCCAGGGTTTAGATTAGAGACACCATAACTAACCTAACAAACGTACACAGTCCTTTTCCAGCTCTGCTGTCCTCTGGTACAGCAAACCATTGCACTGTGCACTTCTCCAGTGTTCTCCAAGTGTCCTTGCCAAATGCGAGAGCCCAGCAGACTTCACTTGTGCCTCAGACTTAGCTGTGTAATATTGTTCTACCCAGAATGTGGAACACTAAGAAAAATCAAATCTGTTTATGATCAAGTTTAGGTACTTTCAAAGAGTTTTCTCTCCAGAGTCTCAGGAGCTAATTGTACCTTAAACATATTAGAGAATTTCAACAACTGTTCCACTTTTCAAAGGCTCAAGCTAATTAGATATTTGGCCATATTACTTTTACCTCATTTGTCTTCAGATTACCTGGCAAATGTATTGTGTGATTAATACTTTTAAAGCAATATAACTGTACCCAACAATATAACTGGGACCTCTCTAAATTCCTCTACCTTTTGTTACCATCTATAATACATGAATGTTAAGCCTCACCAAAACAATAGTGTGGATCTTGTTAAGAAAAGGGGCTTTTAGTAGAAAATCAGTAATTTTTAATAAATTCTTCTCTTTGGGCATGTCTGGCTGGCTCAGTCAGTACAGCATGCAACTCTTGATCTTCAGGCTGTGAGTTTGAGACCCACGTTCGGTGTAGAGATTACTTTAAAAAAAAAGTTAAAAAAATACTTCTCTGTATAAATGTTAGAAAAAAATTCAATGACATAATTTTGGTTGCCTTCCAAGCATTCAGTTTGCTTGTAGTTACTAATTAACAATATTTCCCATCTGTAAGATCAGCTGGATAACTAAATTCTTTTCAGATTTACCTCTCTATGTAAGTTCCTCATCTCTAAACTGTGTATGTATAATAAAAATAACTGAGGAAAATGGTACATGATGGTGATGTAGGAAGATCCTGAACTCCCCTTGTCCCACAGGCACACTGACTCTACAGCTACATATGAACAGTTTTCCTCTAAAAAAAAACTAAAGACTGGCTGAGTGATGACTACGCATTGGACAAATGAGAAGAAAACCACATCCAAGCAGATAAAAGGGCCTGGAACAGAGTCTCACCATAAACCCCACTCTCAGGTGACCCATAATCAGGAGGGAACTCAAAACCCAGAATTCCTCCATGAGGAGCAAAGGATTTGAACACCACATTGGGCACCATAACTTTTAAGACTTAAACTCGGGAGATGAGCTCCCAAAGTATCTAAGTTTGAAAAGCAACAGGGCTTGTGTCTCAAGATCCCTAAGACTAGTGATCTGCGACACAGCTTTATTTCTTCAAATAAGAAATAATGGCTGAAAACCTTCCAAATATGAGGAGGAAACATACCCAGATCCATGAAGCCCAGAGAGTTCAAATTAAGATGAACTCAGAGACCCACCCAAGATACATTATAATTAAAATGTTTAAAGACAGAATTTTTAAAGCAGCAAGACAAAAGCAACTTGTTATATACAGGGGAACCCCCTAAGACTATCATCAGATCCATCAGCAGAAAATTTGCAGGCCAGAAGAGAATGGCAGGATATATTCAATGTGCTGATAGAAAAAAATTTCCAACCAAGAATACTCTACCTGGCAAAGTTATCTTTGAGACTTGAAGGAAAGATAAAGAGATTTCCAGAGAAATAAAAGCTAAAGGATTTTATCACCACTAAATTGGCCTTACAAGAAATATTAAAGGGACTTCTTTAAGCTGAAAAAACACAAACTAATAACAAGAAAATGTATGAAAGAGTAACTCTTACTGCAAAAGTAAATATATAGTAAAAAGATAGTAATCACTAGTGAAGTTTCAAAGACAAAAGTAAAAATAACTGATTATAATAATTAGTAAAGGATGTATATAAGACAGAAAGATGTAACATAAAAATATAAAATGTGGAAGGTGAGCTTTAAAATGCGATCAAGGGGCGCCTGGGTGGCTCAGTTGGTTAAGTGGCCGACTTCGGCTCAGGTCATGATCTCACAGTCCGTGAGTTCGAGCCCCGCGTCGGGCTCTGTGCTGACAGCTCAGAGCCTGGAGCCTGTTTCAGATTCTGTGTCTCCCTCTCTCTGACCCTCCCCCGTTCATGCTCTGTCTCTCTCTGTCTCAAAAATAAATAAACGTTAAAAATAAAATAAAATAAGGGGCGCCTGGGTGGCGCAGTCGGTTAAGCGTCCGACTTCAGCCAGGTCACGATCTCGCGGTCCGTGAGTTCGAGCCCCGCGTCAGGCTCTGGGCTGATGGCTCGGAGCCTGGAGCCTGTTTCCGATTCTGTGTCTCCCTCTCTCTCTGCCCCTCCCCCGTTCATGCTCTGTCTCTCTCTGTCCCAAAAATAAATAAAAAACGTTGAAAAAAATAAAAATAAAAAAAAAAAATAAAAATAAAATAAAATTTAAAAAAAATGCGATCAAACTTAAGTTATAAACTTAGACTATTGTAGCTATAAGTTGTTATATGTAAGCCTTCTGGTAACCACAAAGCAAAAACCTATACTAAATGCTCATATGATAAAGAGAAAGCAGTATAAGCATACCACTAAAGAAAGCCATAAAACCACAAAGAGAGTGAGGGAAGAAGAAAAGAACAGAGAAGAACTACAAAAACAGCCAGAAAACAATTAACAAGATGACAGTTAAGTACATACCTATCAATAATTTATTTCAGGGATATAAGAGTGGTTTACTGTCTTCAATCAACAGGTGATAGGCCACATTAATAAATTGAAAGATAATCCTATGATTAACTCAGTAAATGCAGAATAAGCATTTGACAGAATTCAATATCCATGATAAAAACCCTCAACAAAGTGGGTTGAGGGAATATACCTCAACATAATAAAGGCCATATATGACAAGTCCACACCTAACATCACACTCAACAGTGAACTGCTGGAAGCTTTTCCTGTAAGATCAGGAACAAGATGTGGATGCCTACTCTCACTACTTTTCAACATAGTATCGAAAGTCATAGAGCAATTAGGCAAGAAAAAGAAATTTAAAACATCCAATTTGGAAAAGACATTTGCAGATGATGTGTTACTATATATCAAAAACCCTAAAGACTGGGTCAGCGAGCTGTTAGAGCTAATAATGAATTCAGTAATGTTGCAGGTTACAAAATCAATACACAAAAATCTGTTGTGTCTGTAGACACTAATAATGAACTATCAGAAAGAAGTTAAGAAAACAATCCTATTCATAATTGCATCAGAAAGAGTAAATTCCTAGGAATAAATTTTGCTAAAGAGATAAAAGACCTGTGTACCCTCAACTACAAAACATAAGGAAAAAATTGAAGACACAAATGAAAAGATATTCCATGCTCATGGATTGGAAGAAATAATATTGTTAAAATGTCTGTACTACCCAGAGCAATCTACATATTCAATGCAATCCCTATTAAATTTTCAATGGCATTTTTCACAGAAATAGAACAAAGAATCCTAAAATTTGTATGGAACTACAAAAGGCCCCAAATAGCCAAAATCATCTTGAGATGGAAGAACAAAGCTGAAGACATCACACTCCCTGATTTCAAACTCTGTTAGCAAAGTAACAAGTAATCAAGGTACTGGCATAAAAATAGAAAAATGGATCCATGGAACAGAGTAGAGAGCTCAGAAATAAACCCATACATATATGGTCAATTAATTTATGACAGAGGAAGCCAAGAATATACAATGGCATAAGGACAGTCTCTTCAATAAATGGTGTTGGGAAAACTGGACAGCCACATGCCAAAGCATGGAAACTGGACTCCTATCTTAGACCATACCCAAAAACCAACTCAAAGCAATTAGAGACTTGAACATAAGACCTGAAACCGTGAAACTTCTAGAAGAAAATATAGGTCTTGGCTTTGATCTTTTTTTTTTTTTTAATCTGGCACCTTAAGTAAAAGCAATAAAAGGAAAAATACACAAATGAGACTACATCAAACTAAAATGCTCCTTCACAGCAAAGGAAACTCAACAAAATACAAGAGCAACCTACTGAATATGAGAAAATATTTATAAACTATCTATCATAAGGGGAAAATATGCAAAATTTAGAATTCATACAACCCAATAGCAAAAGGCAGCAAACTGATTAAAAACTGGGTAGAAGATTTAAACAGACATTTTTCCAAAGAAGACTACAGGTGGCCAACAGTTATATGAAAAGTTGCTCAATATCATTAATCATTTGGGAAATGCAAATTAAAACCATAATGAAGTATCACCTCACACCTGTAAGAATTGCTGTTCTCAAAAGGACAAGAAATAGCAAGTGTTGGCGAGGTAGTAAGAAAAGAGAATTCTTAGTGCACTGTTGGTGGGAATGTAAATTGGTGCAGCCACTATGGAAAATAATATGGAGATTCCTCAAAATGTTAAAAATAGAACTGCCATATGATCTAGCAGTTCTAGGTACTTATCCAAAAATGAAAACACTAATTCAAAAGGATATCTGCTCCCCCATATTCATCACAACACTATTTACAATAGCCAAGATATGAAAACAACCTAAGTGTCCTTTGATGGATGAATGGATGAAGAGATTGTGGTACATACACGCACAGGAATATTATTCACTAGAGAAACAGGTGAAATCTTGCCAGTTCAGGCAATATGGATGGAGCTTGCGGGCATTATGCTAAGTGAAGATAGAGAAAGACAAATACCGTATCATCTCTCTTATATGTGGACTCTTAAAAATTTAAAAATAAAAGAAAGTTGGTAGATACAGAGACTAGTGATTGCCAAAGGCAGGGAGGGGTTCAGGAGGGTGGGAAAAATGGGTGAAGGGGATCAAAAGGTTTTTTAAAAAAAGAATGAATCAAGGGGCACCTGGGTGGCTCAGTTGGTTTAGCATCCAACTTTGGCTTAGGTCATGATCCCATGGTTTGTGACTTCGAGACCTACATCAGCCTCTATACTGACATCTGAGAGCCTGGAGCCTGCTGCAGATTCTGTGTCTCCCTCTGTCTCTGCCCCTCCCCTACTTGCGTGCGCTCTCTCTCTCTCAAAAATAAACATTAAAAAAATTAAAAATAAAAAAGTGTGGATCTTGAAATCATTCATGAAGACACTAACATGCCACGAATTGTAGCTCACAGCTGAGAATGTGCCAGTCAGAATTTTTGCTACACAAAGTAAATCTACCTTCTTAGAAATAAAGTAGTTATGCTCTATAACATTTTCTATACATCTAATGCTGTCTTCCTTGATTTTCTACCTGGTAGTGTATCACACTTTTCTTTTTTTTTTGCATCACACTTTTTATAGGTAGTAATGTGCTATTGCAGTGAAACAGCTTAAGTGCATTTTAGAGACCAGACTCCTGTATCACCATCCTTATCAATTGACATTTATTGAATTCTGGCACTATAAATAATGTATATATATTTTACATGTAGTGAAATACATGTACATGTTTTCATATAAATTATGCTAAGGCCATTTTCTTTTACATCTATAAGAAAACAGGAGTTCCTGTATAATATAATGGTTTTGAAACTTCATGTCTTACAAGACAATAAAGACAACTCTGCTGGGGGGAAAAAATACCTGCCTCAAGGTCACTGAGAGAATTAAATAATGTAATGCATACAAATCACTCAGAAATGTCTAGGTATGTTAAGGTATCCTAAGGCTGTATTTTTGCCACTAGTATTTTTGACTAGTTTATATTTTTGTACCTTTAAGCATTGTGTAACTTACATAGTTAATTTATAAATGATATGAATAAACATTGAAGATTGACTTGCTACAAGGATTTTGAGTGATGTGTTGAGGATTATGCTGAATGTTAGGCTTAATTTCAAAGATTGAAAAGCATATTTTTAAAAAAAAAAAGAGTGAGACCAAAAACAAACCCCCCCCCCCCAAAAAATCTCATTTTAAGAATTGCGTTACGGTATTAGTTATCCTGTGAACAGAACATTGTTCCTTCCCATTGTTTTAAGTGTTGGGTAAATATAATCTGACACTGAGTTAGATATTAACTGACACCATATCTTGCCTGATCAACCGCAGTTAAAATTATGAACCAGGAAAACCAGATGGAGACTAACCAAAATCTCCACATGGGCTGGAATAACCTATAGCTGGTTTCAAAATTATGAATAGGTAACCTAAAAATATTTACTCAGATTAAAGTGAAATCAATGAATATGTCTTCCCAATGGAGAATGGGCTCTAATAATGAAATTCTTTTTCTTTGAAAATTAGAACCACTTAAAATTGAATAGGCCACCTCACAGTATAGAGCCGTCTCTATCAGGGGAAGTGTTCACACTGTCATACTGATGTAACCATCATGTATGAGCATGGTCATTTTCACATCCAGCAGGAAATTAAACCATACAACTTCTGAATGTATTGCCAGTTCTGAGGTTTCATAAAATTAAATAAATCTATGACCTATTTCAAGTATGGTTGCTTTTAATTTGGGGCTCTCTGTGTTCTCTTTGACATATAAGATGTCAACTGTAGAATTTTTAACCATAAGCAGTTTTATTCTTAACATTATCTACTATTTGATTCAGGAAGAGTAATTTGAGCTGTTTATGTCTACAAGGTACTTATTTATCCACTAGAGTATACTAAAGATAAGGTCATTGTAAAAAAAAAAAAAAAAATCAATCTTCCTAAAGGGGAATTCCTCTCTTCTAATGGAATAAATAAGAATCAAAAAACATGAAATGGGGTGGTCATATTCCAAAGTTACACTCAGGATTTGACAAGCACATTTTGCATTGATCATCTTGATATTTAACTTTGCCAACCTTTCACACATCCCTTCCACCAAAGCAAAAAATTTTGGTATACTAATATAATGAAAAAAACATGAAAACTTAAGTCCCAGAGGGAGAATAGAGTGGATATATTACATCTCTTATTAGACTCATTGTCCTGCTTTTCTTTATCTGGTGTCAGTTCTTTTAGGCATATATATATGCCAATGCTATCACAAGAGCCTAGTGGGCAGTGTTTTCTTTATTGCCTTTTTATGTGTTTCTTTAAGGTTTTTTTGTTTTAAGTATGATGTACTTAATGTCATATTAAGACTGAATGGGACCTCTTAAATCTTCTTAATGCGGACAATACAGTGGTGAACCACATAGATATGGTCACTGCCCTGGTTGCACATATAGCCTAATGGAGGAGAAAAACGATAAGTAAATCAGCTGTTACATAATTATTATAAGTCATGAAAGGAAAGAAACAGAGCACACTCTTAGATAATATGGTGAGGGTGTCACAGGAGAGCGCTGCTTTAGATAAGGTAGTGTTGTTAGAGACACTTTTGAAATAACATTTGAGCTGAGACTTGAAGAATAAGAAAAATAATCTTTTCAGGTTATGTCAAGTCCCTGAGGTGCAAAAGAACCAACCTCATTTACATTTTCTTTCTGTGCTTATTTAAACCATAAAAATAACTGATTTAACTTGCTACTGAAATGGTTATGATTTGATGCAGTTCATTTAAATTGTCAGCACCCCAAAATAGTCACCTCTTCATTTTGTACCTTAAACCTGACCCCTGAACCACTCAGAGTGTAACATGTAGTCTCAAGTTAAATATAACATTAAATCTCTCCCAGTTTGGCTTCTTAAATTCAGGTCACTTTAGGAATGTTGCCAGTGTATTCAGCAGTTTACAAGAACTGAAGTCCCAGTTAACATTATACCCTGTTCACAGTCCTTCCAGTTGTTTTCCTTTGTTTCTTCTTCCTAAATCTCTTTTTGGCTCTTAGCTGCATGGCTTCATCAAGAAGCTGCTCTGGTCCATGCTGAAATTAGGGGTGAGGTGGGGAAATTTGATGGGATTACTTTGGAATTCCTCTGACTTCCTCTTTGGTGTTTCTCAGGTAATGGTTCTCTCAGAGGCCAGCAGTTATGAGGAAGGCTTTGGTAGCCAGGACAAGATGTGGGCCTTGACCTGCTGCTGAACTGGTAGAGGAGGGATTGGCTTTGTACCTATGACTGGCAGGTCTAGAGAAAAACAGAATACCTGATTCCAGTAGTAGTTAAGACTTGGCTTGTTTCCCTGTTCCCACTTGAAGTTACTGCCTTACAAAGTACTTTTTTCCTGGCAATAATAAAAGTGGTAGGGGTGAAGAGAGAACACTGGACCTTGGAATTTCTCTGTGCTTTCATTTTTTTTCCCCTTATCAGTGAAATGAGAGTGTTGGTATAGATGACCCCTAAAGTCCCTTTTAGGTCTAATATATCATGTTTCTCTTTTAAGCCGTATAGTTTTGTTTCTGATGTCTGACTTACATAATGTGTATACTGGGAATTATCTCCCTATATATTAACTTGATACATATGTGGAAATGTCGAGTCCTACTGGTTGAGCTGGATATGCTCATTTCAGAGTGCAGGGTTGGATTGTAATTGGAAAACTTTGTACCACCAGTATCTCTTAGTACAAGTTTTTTGTATGCTGTTGAAAGCAGTGGTATTGTATACCCTTAGGATGAAACAAGCTAACTAAACCTGAGTTAGCCTCCAAAGAACAATCAATGAAAATTGTGGTGAATGACTTGAAGATGTGGTTTTTTATTTTGTCAGAGTAGTCAAATTGTATTGAAATAGCACTGTCCTATGTATTCTGAATTTTTTTTGCTCTAAATTGGTACCTCCTTCTTTTGCAGGAGCTATTGCGACAATCTTGGTTACCATCCATTAAGTGCTGCTGATTTTGGAAAGATCATGAAAAATGTCTTTCCAAACATGAAGGCACGTCGCCTGGGCACAAGAGGCAAATCTAAATATCCTTTACCAGAATGGTTTTTTTAGTGATCTCTTTAGTAATCACTTATTACAGAACATCTGCTGTTGTAGTTCAACTAGCAACTATATTTAGAAATAAATTTAAGTCAACAGATACAAACAACTCTAAAGGTCTTAGTAGAATAATTGCAAACATTATTTTCCTGGCTATATATCAAACTGCCAGAGAAATAACAAATAGTGGTTTTAGGATTTTGATAGATTTCACCTTGTTCTGTCATTCTTGTGTGTTCTTACTGGTCTGATCTCCTTTTCTTCAATAATAAGAATTAACTGAGACATGCCAGAGTGCAGCAGTAGTAAGTCATATCAATAAAAGTGGAGAAAGATGTTAGCTGTCTTCTTCCTGTAATTTTGAAACGTAGGGATCTTCTTGGCAAAATGTACAACATTCAAGAAAAATTCTTGTGGAATTTGTACTGGAAGATTATATTCTCTTTAAAGTATTTTTCAGCCAACCATTTAAAGCCATATTAAAATTAAAGCCAGAGCATACAAAATGTCCCTCTTGTGACAGAGAAATGCTTAGTAGCAAACAGAAGGAAATGAAGATTAAGACCTTATTAAAGTCTTTCCTTCTCTTGGAAGAAGATTGTAAAATAGAGGGTCTCTGTATTAGAAAAACATTATTTCTCATTACTTAGCCCTTGGTCTTTTTCAAAGCACAGAAGCTCACTCCTGTGGAGATGAGAGGAAAGGGGAGGGAAGGGGCACTGCTCCAGGTGTTCTCTAGCCACTTGTTGCATGACCCATCATTGTTCCCTGTGTACAAACAAAAATGTCTTGATGGGTCTTTGGCATGTTACAGGTGATAATCCTGTGTGTTTCAGTGGAAAAAGAACTGAAAAGGTTAAAGCCCTTGTGACACTCTTTAAGAGTTGTTTTTGTCCCAGTGCCCTGGGCTAAAGTTTCCCTCTGGTGTGCCAGGTTTCCATCTGGATATTCCTTTCCTTCTGACCTGTTTGTTGCTGGTGGTTGGCACAGCCTATTAGGAACATTTATTCATAAAATTTATAACAGATGAAAATGATTTTGTTTCATTTAAGACAGTAACATTCTGCAGACTATTTCAGTTTGAAAAGAGTGAAAGTGTCCTGAGTTTATAATATTATGGTTGCTCTTACCGAGGAACTCTGAAAGTAGTTATCTCATGTTGATTGTATTCTTATGTATGGCTACTTCTCAAATGCTAATTATATAAGCAGTTCATTTAATTTAGAATTCTTTAGACCTTAACTGTTTATTACATATTGCTACAGTGGACTAAGGAAAAAAGCCTTTGTTCACATGCCAACACTGCCCAATCTTGATTTTCACAAAACTGGAGATGGGGTAAGAATTCTGCCTTTTCTTTTTACTAAGTAGAGTCATGCCTTATTTTCAGAATTGAAAAGCATACTGCATAGTCTCCTTTTGATAAAACCAGGGACCAGGAACTATGCCTTTTACAAAATATGTAAGACAAAAAATTTAACAGTGGCTGAAAAATGTTAAAATATCTGACTGTGACAACATGGCTCGTGAAATTAGGGGTAACAAAAATCAAAACTGGTTTCTAGATACATCCATGATATATATTGACAATAGGTATATTGTCAAGAGGAGAGATTAAGGTGTGGGATAATATATATATATATATATATATATATATATATATATATAGTATGAATGTCTTTTTTTTTCCTTTTTGATTTACTTATATATTTATCTAATACCACCTTGGTGTACAAAAGACTTGGGGTGGCCAAAAGTATAAAGAAGACAAAATATATAGCTAGTGGCATAGTTTGTTTTATTGATGTCAGAAGAGGCTTTTAGAAAGATTCACAATATCTCTTAGCCTTCATATATGTTTAACAACCATTTAAATGTTGTATTCATAGTGCTGCTGGTAACTGTGCCCTGGTGGGGATAGGGATAGGCCTTTTCTTTGCAAGACTCTTATATGCCTGCCAGCAGGGCATTTTATATGACTTTGACCCGACAGATATAGATTGCATCTTCTAATTAAGAATACATGTCTTTGATGTGCTTCAGTTTAATTTCTCTGAGTTTTCTTTTATATTAACTTTTCCTTTTTCCTTCATTTAGTTGGAAGGAGCTGAACCTTCTGGGCAGCTTCAAAATATTGATGAGGAAGTTATCTCTTCTGCTTGCCGTCTTGTGTGTGAATGGGCCCAGAAAGTGTTAAGCCAGCCATTTGACACGGTCTTGGAATTAGCCCGCTTCCTTATAAAAAGTCATTATATAGGCACTAAGTCGATGGCAGCTCTAACGGTAATGGCAGCAGCACCACCAGGTACAAAATTACCGTTAATAAGCTAAAACTGACAGATATTAATATATTTTAGAGTTGATAGCAAAAGAAGAGTTTCACCAGAGGACTTCTTTGTCTTTTTAGTGTTTGTATGAGTTTACTGTCACTTCACTTAGCACTAAGTTCAGATGGATTTGTTGAGCCAACAAAAATAGTAGTAATTACAGTCATTTCATTGTAAAGCTTAAAGCTATAGTTTATTTTTCTATAGTACATTTCCCTGCTGAAACATGAAACTTTCAAGATTTCCCAGTTGATAGTCCATTAATATTTTTATTGCTATTTTAAAATTCAAAGAATATGTACTTTTAAGTATATGTGTGTCTAAATTAATAAATATTAGATAAGATTAAATGTTTTAAATGACTTGCTAGATTCCTTTAGAAACTAATACTTAGGTTATTATAAAATATTATTAAATGTTATAAAATATATAAATTATAAAATGATAGTAGCGTTATTATAAAATAGCAGAAGTGATTTTTTAAAAATATATATTCAAATGAGTATTTTTGTTTAAATAGGGATTTTTTCATTTGACAGTTTTAGGAAGTATTGGAATAAATGACTCTTTCCTAAATTAGTAAGAAAGTATCTGTTTTGATGCAATTTTTAAATATCTCATTTCAGTCATACCTTATAAACTTAAGGAAAAGTCTAAGTTGTTATTACTCTAGGAAATTATAACTTCTGCGAAAAATATATTAATGTGAAACTTGTTTTCCAGAGATGATTCTTCTGATTGTTAAGTGTAAACAATTTTAAATCTACAATAGATTCATCCCAGCCAGAATTACAGTTCCTTAAATAACTTCACTTTTTAAAAATTTTAATAGTTTTAACAATTGTCTTCCTTTCAGTTTATGTTTATCAGAAGATTTACATATTTGGGGGAGGGGTGTATAATTGTTCTGTCCTTTCATTTTATTGTCAATTGAGGACTCACTTCAAAATAATCTCTTACCGGAGCTTTGTCATGATTCTCTCTGTCTAGAATTGTAAACTGTGACTTAAATCTGTTCGCTTACATATGAGCAGGAGAGTGCTTGGGTAGCCTTACCTAGCTAGATAGCTTGTATATGTTACCTCATTTCTTCCCTCCAGCAGTCCTGGGAGGCATGTGATATTCATTCCCACTTTACAGATCAGGAAACAGGTTTAAGAAGGTTAAGTAATTTTATCCATTGCCAGATAAGTAGTGGGACCAGGATCTGAATTCTGATTTGTCAGGTCTCACAGCCCAGGTTGGCTACGTTACTATACTGTCTTCTTCGGGCAAAATGAGGTTTTAAAAGATAATGGGCCCTACAACTTTCCGTGTTCTCTTCCTCCTGCCTCTACTGATACCCAGATAAGTACTTTAATAAGCTGAGGACTTGGTAGGTATCATGGAACATGAAACGTTTCTTCCTTCCTTATTTTCACAAAGTCTGACTGAGAGAAGTGGTGAATGATTGGATGAATGATTTTTTAAAGCAGAAGTGTAAAGAAAGATGTGTTTTTAAGCAAAAATACTAAAAATTTCATGTATAAATATGTTTCACTTTGTGAAAATAGCTTGGGAAGTTGTTACTTTAGCAATTAATTATATCATTACTCAGAGCATTTTTAGACTTAAAATTTTGTTCTCAGCCACTGCCATATTTTTTAATACCTTTGGTATTAATTTAATTAATTTAATACCTTTGGTAGTGATTAATGTTCAATCGTTGAAGGTGAATTTGGTTTTTTATAAAAATAGTCTCCATATTAAGAACAGGTTGTGTTACAAATGTCCTTTTTGTAAGTCAGCTGCTTGGAAATCATTCCTGTCCAGAAACCCTGGCAGGAGGGAGACATCTGAGCTTTGAGCCATTGGCAGAGGCTTTTGGGTGCAGGTGCTGAGAAGCCAGAGCTGAGGCTGGGGGCCAAGAGGGAGCAGTACAGTCTGAGATGGATTTGAAGAGGAAAAATTGGCACTAAGGTGATCAAAAGATGAGGGATTTTTGAGGAGTGAGCATGTGGGAAAAAGTTTACAGTCACTTCTTTTTCTCCGTCCTGTTCCCCCTCCCCAAATTGTTGATGAAAAGCAGAAACTAGGCTGGGGAAGGGAAAGGCAAGGTGTACCAGCAGGATGGCGTGGTCCTCCCCTTTGCTCTCCGCTGTTTTTACCAACCACAGCTTAGTTTCTAATGATTGTAATGCTACACCCTAAATATGAAAAGAGCTTTTTAAAAAATTAACTGTATCACATCATCAGTCCTTAACTTAAAATTTATCTCTTGCTTGGTTTATCATTCGTCTTTTCTCACTGTTGCTGTTACTACTGCTTTAAAAAGTTTTCTCAGTGACACTTTTTCAAAATATCTTAACCTCAGTTTTATTCAGAAGCTCTGCTTATTTCTCCTATGTCATACTGGAATAATTGTATAGTAACAGTTAAAATAGTCCCTCTTTTTGTAAATTTCTGGTAGAATTAAAGACTTGTTTTCGCTGTACACATTTTTCTAAATATGAACGGTTTCAGCAAATATTTATTGAATACCCCTTGTAGGCTGAATATTTAAATCATGAAAATGCATGAATTTCTTTTCTTTTTTTTTTTTTAAGAAAATGCATGAATTTCTAATTAGAGACGGTGGAAGGAAATTTCTGACATCTGATAAAATGCGAAAACTGCTCCCTTGGCATTTATTTATCTTAGCTTCTGCATATTTATGTCATAGCTACTACTCTTTTCAAAACCTTCATCTTGTTATTGCTGATTTAATTGAAACTGTCACCTCATTTGAACCATATTTTAAGGTGTCAGTTAAAACAGTACTGACAGGGGCGCCTCGGTGGCTCAGTCGGTTAAGCGTCCGACTTTGGCTCAGGTCATGATCTCGCGGTTCGTGAGTTCGAGCCCCACGTCGGGCTCTGTGCTGACAGCTCAGAGCCTGGAGCCTGTTTCAGATTCTGTGTCTCCCTCTCTCTCTCTGACCCTCCCCCGTTCATGCTCTGTCTCTCTCTGTCTCAAAAATAAATAAACGTTAAAAAAAAATTTAAAAAAACAAAACAAAACAGTACTGACAAATGCTTACAAACTGAAAGTGTAACCCTTATGTTTTATTAAGAGATTGTGAGTTAAAATTTGCTGGTTTTGGTTGCTTTGTCCAGTAGATGGCTACATATTCAAAGAAATTGAGTTGTAACTGCCTTCTATAAAATAGAGTATTTATTTTAGCTTTCTTTTCTGTTTATTTTCAGGCATTAAAGGAATTACCCAGCCGTCTGCTTTTATACCTACAGCTGAGAGTAATTCTTTTCAGCCTCAGGTGAAGACTTTGCCTTCTCCTATTGATGCTAAACAGCAATTGCAACGGAAAATTCAGAAGAAGCAGCAAGAACAAAAACTACAGTCCCCTTTGCCAGGAGAATCCTCAGCAAAAAAACCAGAAGGCGCTACAACCAATGGAGTGACTAATCTTTCTAATGGAAATCCTGCAATCCTTTCTCCTCAGCCTATTGGTATCGTTGTGGCAGCTGTCCCTAGTCCCATTCCGGTAATATCATTAAATAAGTGTTTGACCTCACTGGGATGGTGGGAGATCATTTGTTTAATTAAAAGGGGCACATGAGCGGTGCCTAGGTGGCTCAATTGGTTATGTATCTGACTCTTGGTTTTGGTTCAGGTCATGATCTCTCAGTTCCTTAGATGGAGCCCCGTGTCAGGCTCCACACTGACAGTGTGAAGCCTGGTTAGGATCTTGGGATTCTCTGTCTTTCCCTCTCTCTCTCCCCATCCCCTATGCTCTCGCGCTCGCTCGCACTCTCTCTCTCTCTCAGTAAAAAAATAAACAAAGAAACTTAAAAAAAATGGTACATAAGAAGGAGGCAATTATAGATATAGATTCAGTACAAATTGATTTTGTGAGCACAAACATTCAGCTTCAGTCATTTGTCTTTTACTCACAGTATACGATGTTGATTACAAAGCAAGGTATAAAATGAACATAAGTGAAAATACAGAGATTCAAGACATGCGCAGTATGCATACATAACCAGTCAGAGCTTTATGTTAAAGAGGAGTCGTTTTCAGAATTGGTTCATCCCTAGCTAAGCCAAGATGATCAGTTGCAAAGTTTTTTTGGTTTTTGGTTTAAATTCTTCTTCTTTTTAACATTCAAATGGAGCAAAGTTGTAATACATATTGATAAACTTTAATGTAGACTTATGGCTATGGCTTCCTGGACATAGGGCCTTGGACAAGTCTCCCTTAGCTATTCTGAGACCGTTTCCTTATTAACAAATAGAGATTATAGTCTTCTATCTCACATAACTGAGGTTATGATAAAGGGGCTTTTAAAATGAGAGTGCATGGGGTGCCTGGGTGGCTCAGTCGGTTAAGCGTCCAGGTCCAGGTCATGATCTTGCAGTTTGTGAGTTCGAGCCCCATGTCAGGCTCTGTGCTGACAGCTCAGAGCCTGGAGCCTGCTTCGGGTTCTGTGTCTCCCCCTCTCTCTGCCCCTCCCATGCTCATGCTCTGTCTTTCTCTGTCTCTCAGTAATAAATAAACATTAAAAAAATTTTTTTTTAAATGAGAGTGCATCATGCTACAACAAAGTGGTATTTTATGTTATTATTGATGGTATTGTTGAGATATTTTATCAAATTTGTTTTTCTTATCATCATCATTATCATGTCATTAAAACGTGGTATACCTGGGGCGCCTGGGTGGCTCAGTCGGTTAAGCGTCCGACTTCAGCTCAGGTCACGATCTCGTGGTCCGTGAGTTCGAGCCCCACGTCGGGCTCTGGGCTGATGGCTCAGAACCTGGAGCCTGCTTCCGATTCTGTGTCTCCCTCTCTCTCTGCCCCTCCCCCGTTCATGCTCTGTCTCTCTCTGTCTGAAAAATAAATAAAAAACCTTAAAAAAAATTTTTTTTAAATAAAAATAAATAAAAAATAAAACGTGGTATACCTGGTAACCATACTCTTATGCTATTCACTATAGAGAAAATTTGTGGAGGCAGTAGTTTTATCTGAGACCTTATCCACAGTGATTTAATTACTAATGTCCAAGGTAGATGCATTTACAGGACAGTTCCCCCACCGTTCCCCCATGAGTGAGTCGTTTTCTTGGCCCAAAGGTAGATACCTTTATAGTTGCATGTTTCTTCAAGATTTTGTCATCTCTTCCTATCACCTCCTTAAAAATGATTATTTTGGCAAGTATTCATCACAAATGTGAAGTTTTTAGTCTTGTTTATTGAAAAGTATCTTAATGTTTTTCTTACATATTTTTATTTGATAACTATATTGCACTGTGTTGCATTTTTTATAATATTTCTGTGTCTGGTACTGGTCTAACATCATACATATATAGAACTCTCGTCTAAGAAAGGAACTGTTTTGTTTTTTTTCTTAGCATTACATTTATTAATGCCTTCATACTATACAGATACGTGAATTGCTGTTTATATCCTAGACTCGTTAAATCTGACTTTTTTGTTTTCCACCTTTTAACAGGTCCAGCGAACCAGGCAATTGGTAACTTCACCAAGCCCAATGAGTTCTTCTGACGGCAAAGTTCTTCCCCTCAATGTACAAGTGGTCACTCAGCACATGCAGTCTGTGAAACAGGCACCAAAGACTCCTCAGAACGTTCCAGCCAGTCCTGGTGGGGATCGTTCTGCCCGGCACCGCTACCCTCAGATCTTACCCAAACCAGCTAACAGCAGTGCACTCACCATTCGCTCCCCGACTACTGTCCTCTTTACTAGCAGTCCCATCAAAACCGCTGTTGTGCCCACTTCACACATGAGTTCTCTAAATGTGGTGAAAATGACAGCAATATCTCTCACACCCAGCAACGGTAGTGCCCCTCTTAAACATTCTGCCTCAGTAAACAGTGCTACAGGAACAACAGAAGAATCAAGGACCATTCCACAGATCAAGAATGGTTCTGTCGTATCACTTCAGTCTCCTGGATCTAGGACCAGCAGCACCGGGGGATCATCTGCTGTGGAAGTCAAAATGGAACCTGAAGCATCATCAGATGAGCATCCTGCACAGTGCCAAGAGAACTCTGATGGGACAAAAGCTCCCAAAACAACACCTAGTGCCCTTTTGGGGCAGAAAAGTAATACAGATGGAGTAGTGCAAAAACCTTCAAATGAAGGTGTCACTGAAGTAAAAGCAACTAAGGTCTGTGACCAGAGGACCAAATGTAAAAGTCGCTGTAATGAAATTCCGCCAGGCACTTCAACAGGCAATAATCAAAGCACTATCACTCTCTCAGTTGCCACTCAGAACTTAACTTTCACCAGCACCAGCTCACCAGCTAATGGTGACTCAATAAATAAAGACCCTAAATTATGCACTAAAAGTCCAAGAAAGCGACTGTCTTCTGCATTGCAAGAGTCCCAGGTGCCTCCCATAAAGAAACCAATTGTGGAACAGCTTTCTGCAGTTATCATAGAAGGTCAGAAACCAGGCAGTGTTGAGAAGGACCAAAAGGTTCCACATTCAGGGAAAATAGAAAGTTCAACAGCCGGTGCTCAGATTCCTAGCAAGGTATCAATAAATGTCAATTCACACATAGTGGCAAATCGACCCTTAAATTCTGCTCTCCTTGCTAGTGATTCCGCTTCCGAACAGCAAACACCATCATCATCTCCAGATATCAAAGTAAAACTTGAAGGGAATGTCTTTCTTTTGGACAGTGATTCAAAACCAGATGGCAGCTTTAATTCAAACGAATGGCAACAGGTCAGTAAGGATTCTGAGTTTATATCTGCCGGCTGTGAACAACAACAAGATATCAGTGTTATGACAATTCCTGAGCACTCTGATATCAATGACTTAGAGAAATCTGTTTGGGAATTAGAAGGAATGCCACAGGATACATATACCCAGCAGCTGCATAGCCAGATACAAGAATCTTCTTTGAATCAAATACAAGCACAGTCTTCAGATCAGTTACCTCTACAGTCTGAACTGAAAGAGTTTGAGCCTTCTGTTTCCCAGACAAATGAAAGCTACTTTCCTTTCGATGATGAGCTTACACAAGATAGTATTGTGGAAGAGCTGGTGCTTATGGAGCAGCAGATATCAATGAACAATTCTCATTCTTATGGTAACTGTTTGGGAATGGCCCTTCAGAGTCAGTCAGTAACTCCAGGAGCTCCAATGTCATCTCATGCCTCCAGTACCCACTTCTACCATCCAATCCATAGCAATGGCACTCCGATCCACACACCCACACCCACTCCTACTCCAACGCCCACCCCCACCCCAACCCCAACTCCAACATCTGAAATGATTGCTGGGTCTCAGAGTCTGTCCCGGGAGAGCCCTTGTTCCAGGCTAGCCCAGACCACACCTGTGGATAGTGCTTTAGGAAGTAGCCGACACACACCCATTGGTACTCCACATTCTAACTGCAGCAGTAGTGTCCCTCCCAGCCCTGTTGAATGCAGGAATCCGTTTGCATTTACCCCAATAAGCTCCAGTATGGCGTATCATGATGCCAGCATTATCTCAAGCAGTCCTGTGAAACCAATGCAAAGACCCATGGCCACACACCCTGACAAAACCAAGCTTGAATGGATGAATAATGGGTATAGTGGGGTTAGTAATTCGTCAGTTTCTGGCCATGGCATTCTCCCAAGCTATCAGGAACTAGTGGAAGACCGTTTCAGGAAACCTCATGCTTTTGCTGTGCCTGGACAGTCTTACCAGTCTCAATCCAGACATCATGACACTCATTTTGGTCGTTTGACTCCTGTCTCTCCTGTGCAGCATCAAGGTGCCACTGTAAGTAACACCAACAAACAGGAGGGTTTTGCAGTCCCTGCCCCTCTTGATAATAAAGGAACTAATTCATCTGCCAGCAGCAACTTCAGGTGCCGGAGTGTGAGCCCTGCTGTTCATCGCCAACGTAATCTTAGTGGAAGCACCCTGTATCCAGTATCTAATATCCCCCGATCTAATGTGACCCCCTTTGGAAGTCCAGTAACCCCAGAAGTTCACGTTTTCACAAACGTTCACACAGATGCATGTGCCAACAACATAGCTCAAAGAAGTCAATCAGTTCCATTGACGGTCATGATGCAGACAGCCTTCCCGAATGCTCTTCAGAAGCAAACAAACAGTAAAAAAATAACCAGTGTTTTGTTGAGTAAACTTGATTCTGACAATGATGATGCAGTAAGAGGTTTGGGCATGAACAACCTGCCCTCCAATTACACAGCCCGGATGAATCTCACTCAGATTTTGGAAACTTCCACTGTTTTTCCTAGTGCCAATCCACAGAATATGATCGATTCCAGCACTTCTGTTTATGAATTCCAAACACCATCTTACCTCACTAAAAGTAATAGCACCGATCAGATCAGTTTTTCTCCTGAAGATAATCAAGCACAATCAGAAATCGGAGAGCAACAATTAGATTTCAATAGCACTGTTAAAGACCTGTTGAGTGGAGACAGCTTGCAATCCAACCAGCAGCTGGTAGGTCAGGTAGCATCTGATCTCACTAATACTGCGTCTGATTTCTCTAGTGACATCAGGTTGTCTTCTGAGCTCTCAGGCAGCATCAATGATTTGAACACTTTAGACCCAAATCTACTGTTTGATCCAGGGCGTCAGCAGGGACAAGATGATGAAGCTACACTGGAAGAATTAAAGAATGACCCATTATTTCAACAAATTTGCAGTGAATCCATGAGCTCTATGACTTCATCAGGTTTTGAGTGGATAGAAAGCAAGGACCATCCTACTGTTGAAATGTTGGGTTAAATAGTGTTTTATAATATGTAGCACACTGTATCTAAAGACATATGTATTGTATTTGTCTTAATGGAAGTGCCTCCCGCAGCAGAAACACTTAACTATTAATTGTGACATTTTAAAAGAGTTTGCTGCAGAAGTGGTTTCTTCTTCAGTAGGAAATGGTTAGACTTGCCTCAGTTCTTAACAAGTTTCTGAAGACAGTAGGCTGTAGGAGAACAAGTATTAGGTTTTAAATTTTATAATGTTGCCCCATGTAATCACATTGTTGGCTAGTAAGCAATTGACTAACCAGCTTTTACAAGAGCAGTCTAGATCTTTATTTTGTGTAAGTTCATTTTAATTCATCAGTTGATCTGCACAGAATGTAGAGGAAACCATTGATTTTAGGTATAGGCTATTTTTTTGTTGTTGTTGTTGGCATTATCTTTTAGATATGAAATCATAGCTAAGGTAAATTGTAGAGAAGAAGGTCTTCCTTGAAACAGGGATAATATTCAGGTTATTATCGGTATTTAGGCTTGAAGCATAGAGCTACTGTAGAATGAACAAAATCTCCGTAGGGCTTTCTGGGACTTCAGTACCATTTGCACCTGCATTTTGAAGGGCTTAAATAGGAGAAAATAATGGAAAATTAAATGTTAATTTAAGGAAAGCAAAAGCTGCACTAAAATTTTTAAAAGGAAAAACTAGTAGCCATTTATATTTGTGACTTTGCATTAGTCTTATTTTAAAATTTAATTTCAGTATGGAGCCAGCACACACACAGAGACCTGCATACACGTGTGAGTGCACGCGCACACACGAGAACTCCAAACATTGTAGAATCTATTACTAGGATAAATACAGGCATGTTAGAAAAACATTTTATGTTTTATTGTTTGGAAATTGAGATAGGGGAATTTAGAAAGAATAAAAGCATTTTCTTAGTTCTATCACAACGGCTACCTGCACATATTAAAATTCTATTTAAGATTTAATTTGATGTTTTTTAATTATAATATTCTTAAGTCCTCAATTTAGTGACTGACTCCTTCATTCCTGACTATAGTAATACACGTTGATCATGGGATCCAAATAAACAGGAAGGAGATGACATAAAAAACAAACAAACAAACATTTCGCCACCTAAGGTCTGAAGCCACAAATCTTTATGTCTCTGCTAAAGGGGACATCAATAGTACTTGAAGAAGAGGAGCATTTTATTACATGCTTAATTTATTTATTGTGATAACCACAATTGCAAAAGAAGCACTCAGGATTTGTTTTAAAATGTTTCTCTGTTTGGCTCCCATTTTGTTTTATGAGTAATTATTTATGAATTTCTTGTTGACACAAATCTGCTCACTAGTCCGCTCCATTTGAGTGAATTTAGGATTTCTTTCAAATAGATTTCGAAATTGCCATTAAGTTTTTAAAGCTAACATTAAACCATTGCTATGCTACTTTGAGCCTAGCTAAGCTTTCCTTTACCTTAATTAGCAAGCCAATGAGAAGACTACAATCAATGAATATTTAACAAATGTGATGAAGGGTTTAATTTAATAAGGTTTCATTGCTCAATAAATTTGCAAGGTAGGGTATTAACATATTTTGATAAATAAACGGTGCTAGGGTTGGCTCAGAGGTTTATATATTGATATGTCCTAGTTATTGGCGTTTGTGTGTGTTTGCTGTTATTTGATTTAATGATCTGTTAGATATTTTTTCTTGATGCTAATTATTTCTTCACTGTACATTGAGACACAGCACTACTGCACACCAAAGTATGCAATACCCAAAGGAAACTGTGTGATTTCTTTTAACAAATGATGGGAGCCTTTCTAGATGAGATACTCTGAAAAGGAGATTTTGAGGCCATTCTAATCCCTTGTTTACATTATTAGCTTCCTACTAATATAAAAATAATGGAAATCTTTTTTTATAAAAATATAAAGACTGGAGGATTTTTAACCCTCTGTACAGTATTGCAGCAAACACTTTAAATTTGGCTGAATTCGTCCAGCAAACTTTCTGGGGTTCATATATTGCACTAAATTTGTTGAACCTGTGGTAGGCACATCTCTTAGGATAAATGCAACCAATACAGTCCACAGATTAAACTTTTTAAATGTGTTTCATTATGAAAAGACAAAATGTCATCAAAGTGACAGATAAAATTGTCTTATGTAGCAATGTGCATTGATCTCAATGAGATATTTCTATTTCTTATTCTCTTACATGAGAATATTACAGCAGGAAGAATTAAGTTTAGTTTGCTTCACCATGTTAATACATGATCACAAAATGTGCATGAGTGTTATTGACTTATCTTGTACAGTACTAGGTATTCCTGTAACCACTTTTTTTTTTCTTGGCTGTATTGAAACTGGTTCAGTGTTAACCAGGCAAGCATAGTTATTCACGAGTTATTTACTTTTTTATGTTGACTAATTCTGCTTAGTTATTGTTGACTATGTTCTTTCCTCAGATTATTTTCATTGTTTTCATGTTTAAAACATTTTTCATACTGTTTATCATGATAAGACTTCATGAAGTAAATAATTTTGCATATAATTGCAATAAGCACTGACTTTTGAACTGAAAAGAAGGAAAGTGTTTTGTTTTGTTTTTTTTTTGTGCAGTGCATCTGAGGTTCATATAATAGTCTTGTACTATAATGTGCTTTACTACACCATAAATGACAAAAAACAAGCCCTGTTTCATGTTTTCATTTAGTGCAAAAAGTCAGATTTCCCCAGTGTTTTGTTGTCTGTTGTACCTGCTGAAACTCCAGTAGTTGAATATTGCAGTAGCATTTCAGTTCTCTTTTTTTATTGAAAGTGCTCAAAAATTGTTTTTTAAATGTTTTCAAAAACAATTAAAAACATTTTATATTAAACTGACTGGGTCTTAAGGTGATTTGTGGGATCCATCTTACATAGGCAGTGTGCCGTTTCAAACAGACCTGATGCCATTCTTTCTTAGATCTCATGAAATTCATAGAAATGGATAAAAATCAGCACAAGGCTGAACAGGGCTGCTAATCTTCTCTCTGTTATTAATCCAACAGGATACACAGGTCTCATTTTATTCATCAGAACTCTGCTGTTCACTTAGGATTTATTACTGATGAGTGGTAAATAGCACGGAGCTTTATGTTATCCCCAAACATCTTTGCTTTTGCTCGTTCACATAATGTTTGCTTTAAAGTGCTAGTCTGTGGAGTACCTAGGTATGTATATTTTTGAAGCTTTGAATAGAAGTATAGTAGGAAAAAAGTGGAGAAAATTCTAAAGCACAAGTGTGCCCAAAGCAGCATCGACATTTTGGTGAGCCAGAAATACAAAACACACTGAACTTGTAAACTGGAACCTGAGCTGTAGGTATGGAATCAGAAAGAAGCATACAGAAATTTCAACTCAAAAAAGGAAGAAGAAGAGACATTTCAACTCCTAACTCCTACAGAGTAATGAAACCAGGGTCTGAGATGGAGTTTCCACACTCTTTTGAAATAACTGCATCAACAACCAGTGCCTGGGGCTATATAACTTATATTGTAGCCGGGACCTGAGCCAAACAGGCTGTTCATCCGTGTGATCTGTGACAGCCCCACTAACACTACAGGACTGTAGCCATGACTGGGCAGGTGGTAGAAGCAATTATAAAAGGAAAGAAGAGAGTAGCGATTGAGAATGGGAGAGGGAAAAGCAGGACGACTCCTACACAAAATGAGCCTACAAACCAAAATTGTAAAGTACTTGAAGAAAATGAAACTAATCCTAAGAAAGGCAATCTGCACTTAAATAAAGGTAATGAACTACCTAGATGTTGACTTAAAAAATAGGTGTGTTAGGATTCTCAGTAACAAAAAGCTGTTTTAATAAGAGCAGGTAAACAAAACAACTAGTGGATATAGTGAACCGATAAAATCTGGGGGAAAAATACTGTGTATCTGAGGTGCTTTGGGCTGCACATAACAGAAAACCTAACACTGGCTTCAACCATAAAGACATTTAGCTTAATTTTGAAGATAAGAGGTTCAGAGTTTCATTCAGTGGCTCAATGTTCTAAAAAATGTTGAACTCTTAAGAACTCGGTTTCTGTTGCATTATCTTCAGCTTTGCTTTTCCGTGTCTATTGGGTCATGGTCACAAGGTAACTGCCATACCTCCAAGTTTTATATCTGCATACATCCCAAACAAGGTGGTAAGAGCAACTCCCAGCCTTGTACCAAAAAAAAAGAAAAAAAAAAAATCCTTACCGGAATTTCCTATTAGACACTCCCTCCTCACCCTCCAACCCCTCATTTAGTCTTGCTGGGCGAAACAAGATCAAAGGTCTACCTGAAAGCCAGTTAGCTTAGATTTTGTTTTTAATGTTTATTTACTTTTGAGAGTGAGAATGCAAGAAGGGGAGGGGCAGAGAGATGGGGAGACAGAATGAAGCAGGCTCCGAGCTGTTGGCAGAGAGCCCGACATGGGGCTTGAACTCACGAACCGTGAGATCATAACTTGAGCCAAAGCCAGTCTGAGCCAGCCAGGCACCGCTAAAGTGAGTTCTATAACCTGGGAAAGATACTAGGGACTCAAGATCTTGTGCCCACATTAGAGGGGCTCACAGTCTTGTAAAGAACTAATTACATGTTTTTCAAGAAGTACCAATTTTACATAGATGTGTGTGTGTATGCCAATACAATATGCTATATAGAAGAAAAGGTGAGAATTCACACTCTGAGGAGCCAAGAACAGGGCAAAAGGATGATAGTAAGGACTACATTTAGATATAGCTGTTTACTGGTGTAAACTGGTCTCCTGCCTTCCCTCTCTGAGTTAAACAATCGGGTATTAGTATCATAAATGCAAATTGCCTAAGCACCTATTATGATAATAGAGCCAAAATTTTTATTTTGCTAAATATATGAAGTAGAGATTGATTTTGATGTTCACTGCTATAAATGAATTTTTTTTAATAGAATGGGATCATTTATCAGTATCTGAAATTTTTTTTAATATGTATATGACCAGCCCTGAAGCTATAATCAATCTGCTTCCGAGGCTGGAAGGGTAAAAACAAAAAGGCTAGTCTTTTTAATATAAATTTTATTTCTAAGAAGTACTTAATTTTAGAGAGAAGGGAGAATAAATAAAATGTATCATGAGAATGGTATTAGTATACATAGAATATTTCCTTGCATGAGACCTTCTAATTAAGTATTTTGCACTTACTCTCATTTCCACATTGGAATAATTCTGAAAGAATATCATTTTTCAAGTGACAGAATTTTAGCTTGGGGATTAACTGGTGGTGGTAGCAGCTAATAACAGGAAGAGCCAGGATTATAACTTGGTTTCAAAGCCTAGTTCTTAACCATTATGCTGTACTTAAAATATTTGTTCAAACTACCTACTGTAGTAGTTTGATTTGGTGGCTTTTGTGACATTTTTATTCCAGCTTAAAATTTAGAATTAGGTTTAATTTTGTGGGGGTTTTATTTCTCTTAAACCTCCAATGCTTACATCTCTTACACTTCTTTTCACTTTTGTTGCTTTGGGATTTTACCTGTGTTTTGTAACTTTAAGTTCCTTTTCCTCACTTCTCCCCATAGAAATACATGCCCTAATGTATTGGAAGTCAAGGGAGAAATAAGATTTAAATACAAAATTGGATTTTACACACAACTTTTCAAGTACATTTCTTAGAGGTATACCTAATCATTGATTTTTAAACCACTTTTAAAATTTCATCAGGAAATAAAAACTAGGCTGTTTGTTGAACAAATGACAGAGCATCTAAACTATGTCTGTCTCTGCCTCTTGCTGGAGAAGACACCTGCCATTTTGAAATTTTACAAAGTACAATGTGAAGACTCAAACAGGATTTCAGGATGCAATGAGGTCACTGTAGCAGAGACTGCTGTTTGCCACTAGTCATCCGCAAGACACCACATTCACCAGTTTCCCTCCTAGTTAAGTGGAGCCACTTACAAAGTACTCAACCAAAAGGATGTCATCAAAAGGTTTGTGTGCAAATTGCTTTGAAGTGTACTTGCCCTCCTTCCTCCCTGCTGGCTGGAATGCACATGTGATTAGTAGAACTCTAGAAGCTCCCTTGGTCTTTGAGGTAATGCCACACACTAGGGATGATGGAGTAACAACATGGAAGGAGCCCAAGCATCTGATGACACTGAGGGAAGCTGTGCTGACTGCTTGCCCCTGAATGTGTTTTACATGACAGAGCAATTTCTTCCTGGTTTAAGTCACAATTATTTTGACCATTCTGTCACTCAACACAAATCCCAATTATAACCCAGTGTAGCCACAGAAGGTTTTCAGCAATAGTGGGAAATGTTCGATTAGCATGAGGATCACTAAACCATCATGGATTCCCCTGAAGAATGGCAAACTGCATCTCTTTTTCATTGGAATTGGTAAATAATGAGAGGATCTTAAGAAAGAATACCCTGATTTTTAGCACAGTATTTGAATACGGTTTCATTGCGGTGCAAAAAAAAGATAAAATTAGGTGGATTATAGATTGCTTAAACGACTGAAGGGAATTAATGAATCAAAGTGAAAAGCATTACAACATTCTGGTCTTTGATTTCAGACCTGGTTTTAAGACTCAGCTCTGCCAATTATAACCAGGACTCTGGGCAAGTTGTTTGAATATGTGTTATGGTATCCATCGAGAGCATTTTCTAGTGGTGGGCCACATGATTTGGGCCTGTTTAGTATTTGTCCCAATATCTTGAATGAAGACAAAAAGTTTTCTATGGCAGATACTGTGGACTGGCTTGCCCAATTTCTGTTCCAGCCTCTTCCTGGTATGCAAATCCTGGGGATCCAAAAACTACATTTTTTTTTACTTCATCATAGCTTGGGTTCTGGATATGAATTACATTCTACTAAATTCATTCCTGAAAACCCCGGCAGATGAAAATGAAGCAGAAGCTATCCTACTTGTTTTCAGTGACTTCCTTGCAAACAAGCTCACTGTGACAAAGTTTTCAGCAGCCATGTGTTCGAGTTCATTCTTGAGATTCTTAACTCTCAAGGGACCACATTACACTGCCAAGTCTCCAGTTCTGTGAATGTCAAGAAGCAGTCAAGAGGTGGCAGTGATGGCAGCAGCAGCAGTATCCGCACCTTCCTGGTCTGGCTTCCCCATCGCTAGAGCGACTCCAAGTATGAGCTTATTTCTTTGATGGTCAAATACCATGTTGTTCTAGGAGTCGTTTTTGGAGGCACAGCCTAACATTTATGTATAAGCACCAAATTCCCTGTATTAAATTCTGCTTAAAATACCTAGAATAAGCATTTCCTACTTAACTCTTAACATATGCCTGTAGGCTAGGAGTCCAGAACATCGAAAATCTAGACCTAGCTCTGTCATTCTTTTCCCCTTTCTGTACTTTATTAAGAATAAAGATCACTGCCCTGGTTACTTCCCACAATCTTTTATGAAGTTCAGTAGCATATGACCATATTTTGTAAACCCTGTGCATAAGCTATTATTGTTATAAATGCCTACATAAAAGGATAGACATTTATCTAAGAGTGGGGGAAAATTCTTCTTCTTTTCAGCACTTAAGTGCTATGTTGTACTTGAAGCCACAAACTAACATCCATCAGGAATTAAAATAAGAATGTTTATTCAGACAAAGGGCTGAACTTTGTATTTAGGTAGATGGCCATAAACAAGAAATTACTTAATAAAATTAACTTAGGCCAACCTGTTGTCATCTGATTACATTTGTTTAACTAGTATCTACATAGATAATTTAAATCATGAGATTTCTTTTATTTGAATTTCACATATTTGAAATGCACAGTTTAAATATCCTACACAAATCCATCCCTAGTTCAATATGATCTCTTAATTTTTCACAATCTAACCTCACCTTCAGAATGGTTCTGAAATGGCTGTCTCAAAAATTACTGGTGATTTTGTAATTGTGACACTATTCTTTTGTTTCTTTGACTTTGTATTCTGATTCACTCCCTTCCCGCCCCCCCCCCCCCAAGTCTTCATTCTTGGTTTCTTTCAGGTATCATCTTCCACTGCCTATTATTTAACATAGAAGTCCTTTGACATTTACTATTGGCTTTTCTCCTTTTATTCAATTACTCTCTCTCCTTGGTCATTTCAAACACTCCTACAGCTCTACCTGATGGCTTCCAAATCTAAATTCTCAGATTTGACTGCTCTCAGATATGACTCTCAGTCTCGAAATCTAAATGCCCCCAAATTGAAATGCACTCTCTCAGGGGCACCTGGGTGGCTCAGTCGGTTAAGTGTCTGACTCAATTTCTGCTTAGGTCATGATCTCACCATTCATGGGTTCAAGCCCTGTGTCAGGCTCTGTGCTGACAGCGTGGATCCTGCTTGGGATTCTCTCTCTCTCTCTCTCTCTCTCTCTCTCTCTCTCTCTCTCTCTCTCTCTCCCTCCCCTTCCCCAGCTCTCTCTCTCAAAAAATAAAAATAAAAAGTTAAAAAAAAAATTCATTCTCTTTCCCCAGCCTTCACCTCTTCCTATTACCTGCTAATTAGCATCATCACAGTCACCCAGCTGAAACTTCTGTGCCCTTCCCTTCATCCTCTCCTCAACATCAAATTAATTTCCAAGTCTTATACCTTTGAAGTACTTATCTCTTTGTTCCTTCATCTCCTGATCCTGCCTGGGTACACAATGCATTTCTCACCTGAGGATTACTGAATTCTCTAATAATTTCTATGGAGTGTCACCATAAAAATATTTAACTCAAAAGTCTTTGATATTCATTAGTCCATATTCTTCATATATATAAACAATAGCCAGTTAGAAGATATAATGCAAGAGAAGACCCTTTTTATGGTAGCAACCAAAAAAGTTAAATATCCAGGCATAAACTTAATAAGAAATTATGCAAACTTTATATAAGGAGAGCTTTTTAAACACTTTTACTGAAAGACACAAGGTAGACCAGAGTAAATGAGATGAGAAACTGTTCTTAGATGGGAAGCCTCAATATCATAAAGATATCAATACTTCCTAGCTTAATTGTTAAATTCAACATGATCCCAACAAAAATGAAAATGGTTATTTTCTGGAGCTAGACAAGTTGAATATATATTTAAAATAAGAACATAAACAATTATAGTACCAAAAATGATCTGGAAGAAAAAAAAACAAAGCTGTGTTTCAGGGGATAACCCTACAAGGTTTTAAATATGCCAAAACTCCTATCAGTAAAGTCAAATTAAAAAATTGTGGGAAGATATCTTTGTGACCCATATCACATAAAAGGGGTAATAACTCTAATATTAGGAAAGAGTTCTTAAAAGGAGGAAGAGAGAAACCAGAAACCCAATAGAAAGTGGACAAAAGATACGAAACAACTCACAGAAAAAGAAATTCTTAAGCATGAAAAACAAATGTTCAACATGTTTCATAAAAAGAGAAATACAAATTAAAACTATCAAGTTACCACTTCTCACCTATCAGGTTTGCAAAAAGATCTGTTTGACAGCATCCTCTGTTGGAAACATTGTGGGAGTATGGGCATTCAATATTGTTTCCTTGCACAGTTTCTGAAGAATCTACTAGAGAACAAACTTCAGACATCCAAATGACTAGAGACACATCAACATGAGGACTGTGGTGAGCATTAAGTACCTATTTACTTGCAAAACAAAGACTACATGAAAGTTAAGGAAGAAAGAATATACTATGTATTGAATATATATCTGAAAATGTTTATAAAATGCAACTTTAGAAAATGGAGAGGGTATATGCAAACAACTTTTTAACTTTATAAACGATATTAGTGGTGGTAGAATGGGTGATTTTGCTGAGACTGTTGTGTGTATAGTGCAAGACAATGCGAACAATAACTGATAGTTAATTCTGTTGTCTTCCCTGTTGTCCCTGAGAACCTGGATTCTCAAATGAAAGGGGATACCCATGTAAGACAGATGTTAAGTAATAATAATATTAATAATAATAATAATTAAAAAGAAGAAGAAGAAGAAGAAGAAGAAGAAGAAGAAGAATTATTCTGAAAGTATCAGAATGAACTCATGGAACATCTTCCCATACAATAGTAAGGAAGCTACCAAAGACTACTGAGGCCATGTCAAAACGACTTAGGAGCCAACTTGAAGAAGCTGCCACTGGCCAAAGATGGGATAATTGTTAAATAAGGATAATAATTTCAGTGGCTTTTGTTTATTTTTAATTTTTTAAAATGTTTTTATTTTTGAGACAGAGAGAGACAGAGCATGAGCAGGGGAGGGGCAGAGAGAGAGACACAGAATCCAAAGCAGGCTCCAGGCTCTGAGCCGTCAGCAGAGAGCCCGACGCGGGGCTCAAACCCATGGACCGTGAGATCATGACCCGAGCGGAAGTAGGACGTTTAACCGACTGAGCCACGCAGGCGCCCCTCAGTGGCTTCAAACATCTAAAATATGTTTAAATCTTTGAGTTTTAAGGATCCTAAAAGATGAATTGCTCTCCTTTTGAAGATGGTAGGCAACCGATCACTATTTTTAACTTTGGGTAAAGGGAAGGAATCCAATACTTATTGTGCCTTTCCTATGTGAGCTGTACCAATGGGTAACTGAGTAATAGATGAGGGGGAGTTGCTCTATATAGAAATATTCTAGCTAAAAAAAACAATGGAGTGATAAAGTTGATAAATCATCATTTTGCAATCCCTAATGAATTGAAATGGTCTGAAAAATAGGCATCAATGGCTACTAATATCATGAAAAGAACAACAGAAGAACATAACCCACAATGAAGTAGTCTTGCCTCTAAAAATTAAACTGAAATCTAATCAAGTCTCTATATCCAAGTACCAATTGATGGGAGGTACGTAGATTATGAAACACTGTATGATGGGGATGCAATCAGTAAAATCCAGAGTCTAGGAAAACTAAAAATCAGTCAAGTTTCTTTAACAAATTCTACAAGGGGAAAAAAAAAAAAAAGAGTAATGGAAGGAGAACTTGTAGACTTTTTAAAGAGCCATATGAAAGTTCATATTAAATAAAATAGATGAAACTCTAGTTTTTAGAGATGCACATTTAAGTGAGAAAATATAAAGAAAAGCAAGGAAATGATTACCATAAAAATCAGAATCTGTGGACAGAAAGAGGGCTTCTGGGGTGGCTGCCAAAGTTCTGTTTCCTCACCTAGGTGATGGTTACAAGGGTGTTTGCTTACAGTAATTTATTAAAGTATTAATTTATTTTATGTGACTTTCTGTATCTGTGTTATATTTTTCAGTTTAAAATTTTTTTCAGGTACTATGTTAAAAGTTGACAGTTATAAGGAAATTCAGGATAACCCAATAACTCTACATGACTCAGAAAATTTTTCTTTAGTGAAAAATTCTAGGTAATAAGTGCAGAAAGAGTGATAAAATTAGAGAGTCACCATTTTACAACCCCTGGTGAAATAGAAGATTCAGGCAAAGGTCATCGATGAATGAAACCAATAGGTAGTAGACAGATAGAAAATTTTATAAGGGAAGAATCAGGCTGTTACCACCTGAATGCACTCATCAATCTTAGGATTATTATTAATAAATGTAGGGCAAGCAGACATCAAGTAATTTCCATTTGTAAGAAATTCAGGACATAGTAAAACAAGTTAACACCACCAGGAAGCAACTGGACCAATCCAGAATTGGAAACATTCTACGGAACAACTGACATGGTTTCCTCAACAAGTCAATGGCATAAAGAGAAAAAAAAACTGGGATGAGGAGGGCTGCTATGGATTAAAATAGATTTAGGAGCTATAAAAACCACATGCGATGTGTAGACCTTGTTTAGAACATAATTCAAACAAACCTGCTTATAAAGACATTTTTGAGATAATCAGAGAAATTTTAATGTGGACTGGGTATTAATCGATCCCAAGGAATCATTAGGTGTGATAATCGAATTTTGTTTGTAAGAATATGTCCATACTCTTTAAAGATGCATACTAAAATATGTAGAAGTGAAAACACAGGATGTCCAGGATTTACTCTGAAATACTTCAGTAAAAGGAGGATATAAGAAGAATGATAAAATCTTGACAATTTAGTCTGGATCTGAGTTTATACAGACTCATTGTTTTGTTTTGTTTTTACTTCTGTATATGTTTGAACATTTTTAATTTAAAAGGGTTTTTACGATTCTCCATTCTATTAAATAAGAGATTTAAAATACATAAAGTGCGATCTCCCTTGGGTGGTATACACAACATTGTACAATCAGTTCCTTCAAGTTGTGTGAGCTGAAAAGGGAGCAGGGATAGTTTCCCTAAAGGAAAATCAGGGTGCTCTTTCCAGAAGAAGGGAGTCAAAGCTAGGCAAAAAACATAATAGATGCTCACTATTGTTCCCATGAAACTTTTTGAGCTCCATCTTAAATAATGTATCCAGCCAAACAGAACCACTTGCTATTTCCTGAATAGAGCACACACTCCTATGCCTCTAAATGTTGCTCAGGCTATTCTATTTTTTTTAATAAGAGTCATTCATATTTGGGGTGCTTGGGTGGTTCACTCAGCTGAGCATCCAATTCTTGATTTCAGCTCAGGTCATGATCCCATGGTTATGGGATCAAGCCCCGTATCAGACTCCATGCTGAACATAGAGCCTGCTTGGGATTCTCCCCCCACCCCCTCTGTCCCTCTCCCCAGCCCACACACACACACTCTCTTAAATTAAAAAAAAAAAAAAAAAAAAAAAAAGAGTCCTACTTTCCTTCAAAATCCACCTAAACTGCCATCTGAGGGGAAGGTTTTGTCACCCATTCCTATAAAATAAGAAGATTCCTGTAGCACTGGATTCAGGCCTCTATGGTAGTATTCAGCCTTGTATGGGCAAATGTGTGTGTTCATACTCCCCACTAGACTGGAGGCCCCTTAAAGGCCCCTTTCATCGTATGCCTCAAAGCACAGAGCCCAGTGACTTGTAGGGGCACTATCTTTGTTTGCTGAATTGAATTGACACAGTGTTTCTCAAGAAGGCACAAAATATCAACCTAAGAAATTGTCATCCTTCATAACAGCAAATAAATAGAACATTTATTATCTAATAATTCTTGCCTCTTTAAAGACATTGGATATCCTTTTCATTGAATAGTAAGTCTTAGATCTCAATTGTCTATAGTCAAGATGCCTGCTTTGAGATCTGTAGGGGGAGAAGACTTAAGATGTGTTTGCATTCTGAAATATGTTCATTTCTTTGCCAGCCATAGCAGATGGCCACCCTTAGTGCTTGTAACAGAAATTTAACTGATTTGACAATAGCCTTATGGTCTTTCTGGTAGGATGCCAAGTATTTGCATTAAATGAATCTTTGATTAAGCTACTATTTTATCATGTGGGTCAATGAGTGGGAACATCCTCGAATCCAATTGAATCAAAATATATTTTTATATTTTTATTTTTAATTTGGTGACTGGAGTGTACTCTAGTCTTTATGAAATTATGTTATGCAAATATACTTTTTAAAAATTTTAATAAACCCCCCCTTTAAAAATTTTTTTTAATGTTTATTTATTTTTGAGACACAGAGAGACAGAGCATGAATGAGGGAGGGTCAGAGAGAGAGGGAGACACAGAATCTGAAGCAGGATCCAGGCTCTGAGCTGTCAGCACAGAGCCCGACGCGGGGCTCAAACTCACAGACTGTGAGATCACGACCTGAGCCGAAGTCAGCCGCTTAACCGACTGAGCCACCCAGGCGTAGCCCCCCCTTTTAAAAAGAGTCTTGACATAGACCAGTGTTTGCATGTGCAAATCAGAAGTATTTCTCTTTCTTGTCTGGTGAGGTGGTCCTACATTGGGAAGGTGGGCTTCCTTCACCTATAAGAAGGGAGCAGGAGACTAACATTCATTGAACACTGTGGTAGATACCTTCACTTAACTTATTCTAAAAAGCCAAGGTCAGTTTGGGGCTTTGAACACAATTGCAAAGTTAGGAACTATTTGCTCCTACTTCTTAAAGATCCACTACCTACCCGGAGAAAGTCCTGGTTCTCCAAAGGTCTTAGCTACAAACTCCTCCTAAATTTTCCCCTCTCCAGTAGTCTACAAGTTTTTATCTTACCACTTTTTAATTGATTCTTGGACCTTTAGAACCTGATATCTCAGAGAAGTTAGACCACCTCTCTTGTTCTTCAGATGGGAAAGCAGTGTTTGGAAATTAATAAGTCAAGACTAATACTCTGGCTGCCTGGACTCTGCATCAGTGCTTTTGCCACTACAAATATGGGGCATCCCTGATAATGTGCAGCTGCCTGGGAAGGTGAGACTGGATGAAGCACCCACACTTAACTGCCCACTGTTACTTACTGCCAAAAGCATCATGACCTGATATGTCCCTCTTAACCCAGGTTCCTTCCCTCCATTTCTGTGTCTTGGCCTTTCCTCCTTTGTAATCAGACAGCATTATATGAAGGGTACATGTGAGCTGTGGGTGAGGACAAATCCAAGCAAAGAGACTTCCATAAAAAGAAATTCACGTTTGTTTCCTTGTCTCTATTCCAGAGACAGAGATGCCCAACAGAATGGTCTTCCTGAATAGATATACCTGGTAATAAATCCAGGGGTCTTTAGGAGTAGCAGAACAACATCCTGCTCCATCAGGAAACAAGCCACCTGATCTTCTGTCCAAAAAACCGCATCTTCAATTCCATGGCTCATTTGTAAGTAGATTCTATATTTGGATGATTTTGGCCCCACTGTCCTTTTTTCTTAAGTGAATGCTCAGGAAATGGCAGCCCTCAACCTTATATACTGGTTTCCCTCTAGTTCTTGATGGAAAATAACAGATGATGTCTTAAGGATGGACTTATTCCCCGGGAGCCTGGGTGGCTCAGTTGGTTAAGCATCCAACTTCAGCTCAAGTCATGATCTCACGGCTTGGCTCATGAGTTTGAGCTCTACAATGGGCTCTGTGCTGACAGCTCAGAGCCTGGAGCCTGCTTAGATTCTGTCTCCCTCTCTCTCTCTCCCTCTTTCCTTCCCCACTCACATGCTGTCTCTCTCAAAAATAAACGTTAAAAGGATGGACTTATTCCTGAGCTCTTTAAGTCTTCAGACTCCTTGATACCAGAGATAAAGACACATTTCTTTTTTTTTTTTTTTTTTTTTCAACGTTTTTTATTTATTTTTGGGACAGAGAGAGACAGAGCATGAACGGGGGAGGGGCAGAGAGAGAGGGAGACACAGAATCGGAAACAGGCTCCAGGCTCCGAGCCATCAGCCCAGAGCCTGACGCGGGGCTCGAACTCACGGACCGCGAGATCGTGACCTGGCTGAAGTCGGACGCTTAACCGACTGCGCCACCCAGGCGCCCCAAGACACATTTCTTTTATATTTCCCCAAATTAAGACTTGTTTGGAAGATACACAATAATTTAAAGTCCCTTATTTATTGGATTCTGCCAATAGATGAGCAACTCCCTGGACTGATATCAGAGCCAAGCAAAGTGACTGTCAGCTTAAGGATGGCATCTGTTGGAGCAAACTCCTGTTCTCCCTGGTTATTCTTGATCCGGGCACAGAACAAAAAAATTTGTTGCATCAGATACCTGCCTTGAGCTGCAGATCAAGGCAAAATGCCAGTGCTTATGTGAGCTTCTACACTTCCCATCTCCTGCCTTGAGCTCTAATTAGCAGACAGGGAAATCAGCAGGAGATAGCAGAGTATGCCTTCAAAACTGAATGGAAGTCAATGAGGAAATGATTTGCTGTACAGAAATCTGTTCTGTGTGCAAAGTTCCAGGAATATCTTAAAAGGGGGTCTATTACAGGTTAAATGCAACATCTAAATAAGCCTCAAATCATGTAGCCAATGACATTTCTAGGTGATCTTTAAAAATGTCTCCCTTCTATCATATGAGGATAGAAATCTCTTTTTAAAATTAGGAAAAGCAGGGATATTGATAAATTAGTTCACGGTTGTGAAAAATTTTCTAAGTCTTTCTAAGACTTTTCTAAGTCTTCACTCCCTTAATAATCTACATGTAATTTTTTTTTAATTTTTAAAAATGTTTATTTATTTTTGAAAGGGAGAAACAGAGTGCGAGCAGGGGAGTGGCAAAGAGAGAGGGAGACATAGTATCTGAAGCAGGCTCCAGGCTCTGAGCTGTCAGTACAGAGCCCAACTTGGGGCTCGAACTCACAAACCGTGAGACCATGACCTGAGCCGAAATTGGACACTTAACCAACTGAGCCACCCAGACACCTTATAATCTACATATAATTTTTAAATGTTTTATTATAGAAAGTTTGAACAAATATAGAAGTTAAGAGAACAGTGTTTTGAATGAATTTTCATGTACTCATAACCCAACTTAAGTAAATGTCAATTCACAATCAGTCTCATCTCATCTGTACCCCAGGCTATTTCCTCATGTTCTCCAGATTATTTTGAAGCAAATTCCAAATATATCACTTATTTTAAATACTTTGGCAAGCTATCACGAATATTAAGTCCAGTTCTCAAAAAAGACTTTTTTGGATCACTCCTGGTTTTTAGTAATCAACAGGTGTTTAAAATTTTGATATACTTCCTGTAAAAATAAAAGTATTTACTTATAAATTCATTTTCACTAAGATTTAGGTGCTTCATTCATCCATCCATTTGTGTATTCATCATATGTTCAGAAAAATGTAAGTACTTACTATGTGCTCGGCCTATTTGGAGTGGTGAGAATACAGCTGTGAACAAAGTAGACGAGGTCTGTGCCCCCAACATCAGATCCGATATTTTGATAGGAGGAGGAAAAAGTGAACAAGTTAAAAAACTTAAGATCATTTCACATGACAAGAAAGGAACAAGGTAATGTGCTAGCAACTAGGTCGGGGAAGGAGTGATGTTTCAACAGATACTAGAAGACTATTGGTGGTTCAAATGGAGAAAAATCAAAGCAAAGTATCTGAGGCAAGGCAGAGATTTGTGTGTCAAGGAACACAGTATAAGTTAAGCATAGCAAACAAGGGAGAAACAGGTAAGACACAAAGTTGGAGAATGTGGTAGACAGTGACCCCCAGTGATTCTTGCCTTTTAGTATTCATGCCCACGTTATCATGTCCCACATTGACTCTGGACTTTATTGTATGACTTGCTCTAGCCAACAGGACACTAGCAAGTGTGATGGAAGGAAACTTGATATGCACTTGCACGTTGGGGTTTGTCTTCTTAGAAGGCTCTCTGGTAGCTAGCCACCATGCTGAAAAGTGACGGAGGCTCAACCACCGAATGATGGAGACATACCCTGAAGGACAAGAGTGCACATTGGGTGGTCCAGCCCCAGAAAAATCCTAGATGAATACAGCCACAGAACTGCAGTCAAGCCACCGAACCATGAGAAATGCTAAATCATTGGTATTAGCCATTGCACTTGGTAATGGCTTATTACACAGCAGTAGGTAACAAAAAGAGAAAGTAGTTACTGTTGGTGGGGTGCTGCTGTGACAGAAACCTACAATAGTGGTTTTGAGACTGGGCCACAGAATCTGGGCTGGAAGGGTGGCAAAGGCAGTGAGAAAATTATGATTGGAGGCTGGAAAGATTGATTTGTGGTTGTTGGTGGAACAATTAGTGGAGCATGACCACGGAAACGTGGAGGAAAGGAAATGCACCTAATGAACTTGAGGATCTGGCCAAAGGATATTTCCAGGTAGAATGCCAAACGGGGTAATTTGCTTCTTTAGCTGCCTCTAATAAAATATGGAAGGAAACATGAACCAAAAGAAGGGGAAGTTCAGTTTTCAAGCAGAATTTAGAGAAAATATTTGCAAGCTTGCTGGGTGGGAGTACAAAACTCTTTGTTCTGGCCCCAAGGGTTTTCAGAGTAAGAAATGGCCTGAGGGTGCTACCAGCAAAATATGACCTTACTTAAGACAAAGGGTATGGTTGTAAGATCTGTTTTAACACCTCACAACCCCAAATAGAGAGGGCCTGTCTCCAACTGGGGACTGATTTTTGTCCAACGAAGTAGATTATAATTTAATGTATGGGATTATACACACTTAGAATAAAGGAACAAAGATGATTCAAAATGAAGAGCCTTCTCAGCCCCTAACTTTTCATGAGCAAGAAGCAGAATGAGAAATTACTCAGCTGTAAACATGCACCAGTCCTAATGGAAAAGGAAAAATATCTGAGGAAAGAGCCAACATCCAAGAACAGTGGCTGGGAGCAGAAGCAGGCCCTCATCAAGAAACAGTCCCTGCCTCCAAATCAGGGGAACTCGCAACATGTATGTGGCTGGATTTTGGAATTGGTAAGGACCCGTGCTGCCATGTGCCTTCAGTTTCCTCCCCCGGGAATGAGGGCATCAATTGCTGATATCTTATTGCTCTCTCACTGTTGTGTGTGGGCTTCAGGCAGGAGGGCCAGATAACCTGGCCCTCACAAGTTTCCAAATTGGAAAAACCACACTCAAGCAACCTTATTTACATCCACACCTAAAACAAATGATGAAATTCTGAACACTGAGCCGCTGCCATATTGGATGAGACTTTGGGAGATTTGCGGAGATTAACGTACTTTTCATGTAGGAGAAATGCAAATAATTTATGGCCATAAGATAGACTGTGACTGATTAAACATTAAAGATGGCTTTTCTCTTCCCCACATGGAGACATGGAGTCTATTTTCTTTCCTCTTGAGTCTGGGCTGGCTTTGTTACTTGTTTTGACAAATAAAATGCAGCAGAAGTGACACCGTGCCAGGTCTTACAAGACTGTGCAACTTTCAGTTTTGCCCTCTTGGAGCCCCGAGCCACACGGAAAGATGTTCAGCTACCCAGATGGAGAGCTGAAAGATGCCTGGCTAAAGAAAAACAGTTTCTCTGCTCATAGTACTTCTGACACCAAGTGTATAAGTTTTCCACACCAAGCAATCCTCCAATGCTCTGTGAGCATCAACTGGGTGACCCACAGTTTAATTCAACTCTGACAGTATTTACCCCGAGTTAGCACAGACCCACAGGCTAAAGACTCAATCCCACAAAGCTGCCCCTGCCTTCCGATGTCAAGCACAAGCAGTGGGTCACCATGTAATGCCCACCTCCTTCCAACTTGGCTGCAAATTGGAAGCTAGTATAGCCTCCTCCTCAGGTTTGCTGAGTTTGTTTAATGGCTCACAGAACCCACAGAAATGCTTTACGTACTCTTATTGGCTTATTATGAAGGATACAGAGGATCAGCCAAAGAAGTAATTAGGGTGAGGTTTGGAAGGGTCTTGAGCACAGAAACTTGTGTTTTACGAAGTTGGTGTGTGTACCCTCGTGGCACGTGGACATATTCACCAACCTAGATGTTCTCTGAATCCCATATTTAGTTATTGTATGAAGGCTCCATGTTTTTAGGCATGAATGATTAAATCATTGGTCATTGGTAATTAACTCAGTGTTCAACACCTCTCTCCTCCCTTTATCAAAGCAAGTCAAATAGTCAACCTGGATTCAAGAGATGGGGAATTAGCAGAGAACTGAGTAATGTCTCTTCTTACCTTATTGATGAGAAAAGCTGAAAAATGTTATTTAATCTACCACCATACCACAAAAATTATAGTCAAATTTTTAGTCAATTTTTACTTAGGAATTAAAAGTACTAAATAGAGCAGAACTAGAATGAATGTCTACATAATAAACTATATGGCATTTAAAACATCAGTCTTATAAAAACATTATGTAATCATTGTATTTTAGCCCTTATGTCAAAATGACCTTACCTTTCTTTTTTTCTTTGTTTTTAGGAAACCCATTTTATTTTTTTAAGTTTATTTATTTTGAGAGAGAGACAGAAAGAGTGTGAGTGAGTGCTCGAATGGGGGAAGAATGGAGAGTGAGAGAGAGACTCCCAAACAGGCTCCATGCTATCAGCATGGAGGAGCTGGATGCAGGGCTTGAACTCATAAGCTGTGAAATCATGACCTGAGCTGAAATCAAGTCAGACACCTAATTGACTGAATCACCCAGGTGCCCCAGAAAGCCCATTTTAAAACAAAGATACCAAATGCAAAAGGGGTGTTTCCAAACTATTTTATGAATTATCAAACTTTTCCTCAGGTCTCAAGATCATCCCATGGGGACACCATTGCTGACGAGAGCTGTTCTCTCCTGAAATCCTGTTAAACCTAGGGAAGAGAGAATAAGGAGAAGTATAATATAAAAGCAGCAAGCAGCCTGAAACTGTCAGGTAAGACCTCTAGAACATTGGGTAGGTCCTGATTTACTAGAAAGCCTACTCTAAAAACTTCTGTAAAAACCTACGTTTCAGAGTGTTTACTTTAACTTTTCAGGACCTGTCCTTGAATGGTTAATAATTAGAATTGTACGGAGAACCAGAATTTGCAGAGAATCCTTTAGTTCATAAATTCTACAAATACAAGCTATTAAACTGGAAGAGTCTGAGATTATCTGTATTTATTCCAATATATTTATGTCATGGGTCAGAAAGCAATGGTGACATACATATAGACTTAATAATGGAAGTTTACCCATTTAAAGGGATCTATATGATTCTTTGTGTCACCTTTTATCATCTAGAGGAATTTGTTGCACAAAGTGTTTTGATCAAACATCGTATAACAGAGATTTATGTCTGAGAAGTAGCACAATGCAGTCCTCAATACAGATTAAAGCTAAAGTAACCTGTAGTATCAATGAGGCACTCTTTTGGCGGTTGGGGGGCGAGGGGGGGTATTATAATCATAGTTGTGTTAAAGGCAAAAGTTGCATGCAATTTTTCAGTTTTACCACTAGATGGAGAACTCACTTTCTCACCAATGCAAGAAAGAAAATTCCAGTGCCTACCCTGTGCAAATCTTCATGCTAAGTAGGTTCTGCTGATGATCAAAAATAAGATATCCCTGTTGTCCAGTGGGGATAAGACAAGAACTCAAGAATTTGTATTTCAAAGCAGAATGTAAATGTCAAAATACAGGCAAGACATTCTATAGACACTCAAAAGAAAGAATAACTCAAAAAATTACCAGAAGATATATGGATGAGGTAGTATTCGAGTTTTGAAGTTCAACTGGCATTTCAGTAGGCCAACATAGAAAGTGCAGCATAAATAAACACAGAGCCCGAAAAGCATGGTAATGTGTTCAAGGAACCCAAAAGTACAGTTTTCTTGGCAAAGATAAAATTTGAAATCTAGTGTATGGCTATATTGTTTTAAATGTGGAGAGAAAGAGTTTATAACTAATGCAATCTGTGATGGGATAGTGGTTTCTTTGAGGCTTCAATCAGTGAACCAGGTTCTGTTAGTCCCCATTTCCTCCTTCAGGCAGGGTTGGGACACCTTCCTCCCCAAAGACACAGCCCTCAGATCCACTAGAATGTCTGGAATGCAAATGTCCAGTTTTTCTTTGAGTACCTAGCACTGTGCTAGGTACATGTTAGCTGCTCCATAATAAGATGCATATAAGAAAGGCTGGGAGCCCAGAGAAATGGGAAGTTACCAGAATGGTTTACTAGAGTTCATTACTTGAACTGGGATGGTAGCGATGAGAATACCAGAGATATTTTTCACACTCAAATATATGGCAAATAAACATGTATGGGAGTAGTGAAAGTGACAGATAAACAATAAAACCGAATTCATTAGCACTGCTTTTTCCCTGTTTGTAAAAGATATTCATGTTATTATTATTTTGACTATTTTCAAAACTTTGGCCTACTATTAAAAGAATGCATATTTCACATGAATGAGAATATTCAAAAGAATAAGCCATGTTATGGAGGTAACTCTAAAATATCCACAAATGTTTTGAGTTGAGACAGCTTTATTTGAACACACATAATATATATTGCTCCAAAGTATAATGTCCAGTTATATGAGTTGGGGTCCTATCCAGTGCCAGACATGTGTTGTTGTTGTTGTTGTTGTTGTTGTTGTTGTTGTTTTAATGCTTACTTTTGAGAGAGAGAGAGCGTGAGTGGGGGAAGTGCAGAGAGAGGGGGAGACAGAGGATCCAAAGCGGGCTCTATGCTGACGGCAGAGAACACCATGTGGGGCTCAAACTCACAAACCACGAGCTCAGATGAAGCTCTGTAGTTCCCGTCTCCTCTGTACTTCCCTCTTGTCTCCTTGAAAACAAAACAAAACTCTATGCCTTTTGTAGCTGTTACAGTGCAATTTGTCTTTGGATAATTCAGATAATGGTAATTCAGTGTATAGTGATTTCCAAATATGTAAACTGTAACCTCCACTTTGTATAAAATGTTTAAGGGTCCATTTTACACTTGCTTTGTTTTTCATTACCTGTAGCTTCAGGCAGATTTGCAACACCAAATTAATGTGTAAAATTGGATTATTACCACAAAGATGTTCAGTCGTAGCTATCTAATCAGATCTTCTTTTGGGAGGATTTGATGTGAGTTACTGACAAGCCTCAACAAACCCAAAGATGCTAACAGTATTTTGAGAAGTTGCTGCAGATTCCTTTGGCCACTGTATTTGTTAATTTCTTGCAATTTGAAGGTACAATTTGGGGTTTAAGGAAAAATCAGTTTTGTTCTTAAAAATGCATTTAAATTGTAAACGTCTTTTTAAACCTTTGAAGTACCTATGATTCTATGTTAACTCGTTGCAGTCTGGTGTTAATGGGTACATATAACAGGTTTTTTTTAAGTTAGTATTTTATAAGCACAGACAATCCTAATGGTAACTTTTGTAGTCTTATAAATATAAACATCTATTGTAATTTGGGAACATAAAAGCGACTTAATAAATCGTGTGGCCTAATATTGGGGGGAAAAAAAGAGTTCATGACCTGAGCTGAAGTCAGACACTAAACCAACTGAGCCACCCAGGCACCCCTAAGTTTGCACAATTTTAAATGTTTTGAGTTAGTTAATATTACTTTACAAATCACGAGATTTTCACATGCAATGTACATTTTTGGCTTCTCTTCAAATATTGTAAAATTTCATAACAAGAGGTTCCTATTCTTACATGGGAAAATCAGCTGAAGTTGGGGAGAGACCACTTCCCTGTTCAATAACACAATTACTCTATGGTTTCCATTGCTCCCTTCTGTAATACACAGGATCTACTTTCTCATTTATGTTTCCTGTCTGGCCCCACAGACATTTGACTCATGTGACCTCTGTATCTGTCAATTTGGATCTGCAGATTTTAGTATCTTTGTTGGACTGGTCATTACCAGTCATTACACACTGGAGTTCTAAAACTTTCCTGCGTCCACATTTTGGTTTGTGCATAAATTAATTTTGTTACAACTGAGCATATGAGCCATTACCTCCTTAAGCTGAGTGAGTTGTATGACTTGCTATTGACTGAGGTATAATCTCTTATAAGTGACAGGTAAGAGTCATAGTGTAGGACCAAGAAAGATCATGATTATTGGAACACCTGAGAACTTTGCCTCATGAGTATATGAGGGCAGCAAAAATGTCTATTCAAATAGCGATACAATAAATCCAAGAACTGTGGATGCTTTGGTAGCGAGATATTTTTAAAACTATTGATGTGTTTTTTTTATTTTTGCATTTCTTTGACAGTGACTTTCCCCATAATTTAGCCTCCATTGCCTTAAGAAGAATTAGGATTTTTACAACAGGAATACAGAGCCATTGTTTAACTCTTGAAGCGCATTTCAAAAGCAAGAGTCTCAAAAGCTGGGCGTGCAGTCAGGTTTTAACCAGATAAACAGAAACCCCTCTAAGAATTTACAGCAGAGAAGAATTAACATAGATAATTGGAATCATATGGGGTGCCTAGGTTAAGCATCTGACTCTTGATTTCAGCTTGGGTCATGATCTTGTGGTTTGTGAGTTCGAGCTCCGCATTGGGCTCTATGGTGACAGCACAGAGTCTGCGTGGGATCCTCTCTCTCTCTCTCTGTCTCTCTCTGTCCTTCCCCCCGCTCACTCTCTCTCTCAAAAAAAAATTAAATTTAAATTAAAATTAAATTAAAAGATAATTGGATTCCCAGGAGATGGAGGAAGGGAGAAACGAAAGAGAAGTTAAGTCACCCAGCAATGAACATCAGCAAAACTAGACAGATGCCTACAGGGAGCTATGCCTACAGGGAGCTAGGTCCACAGTGGAGTAAGGCAGCTCCTGCCAGAGACACAGCTGGGGGAGAGAGAAATAGACTTCTCCCTTCCCACCCAGCCCCACGTACTGCCAGTGTCTCCCAGGGGCTAACGCCAGCTAGAACCAGCTGCCATGTGGGCCTATAAGCATCAGGCCCCCAGACCAGAGAGGCATAGGGGCAGGGCAGGGAAAGACTGGAGGGCAAACAGGCCCAGAATCTGCACACCAACTATAAAGGCTGGCCATCTGAAATAGAATACAGTTTTTTTCTGCTTTGTTTTGTTTTTAAATTCTAAAACATTCTCTTTAAATCTCTAGATTCAAAGCATGGAGGGCTAAGTTTAGAGTTTTTAATATAAACCATAGGGTTTAGGACATGAGGTCATGGCAATTTCCTGTCACACAAAAGGGCAATAAAATTCTTCCTGGCTTGGGAAGGGGAGCTTGGGGAAAAGGCTGAGGAGGGAGTGCAGTGAATGGGGATAGGTGGGGATAAAGAGCTTCAAGCTTGAGATTCCTAGAGCTGGGAGCTCACGTGCTATGTTCTGTATGAAACACTGGAAGGATGCCACCCTAGAGAATTTTCCACATCACACAGGAATGACAATAGAGTAGAAATGGTGGGGTGGGGTGTTTAGGCACAGAAACAATCTGTGATTGTGGCCTTCTGTGGGTTTTCTGGGGTTGGGTGTGTCCTGAACAAGAACCAGAGGCTATGGCCTCCGTGTGGGGTGCAAAACTGCTGAGATGTTACTGGCAATGACTGGATTCCAGCGGAGGATACAGTGCATCTTGATCGGGAAGGCCAAGGAAGTACCCCCGGCTTCCAAGCAGGTGCTGGCAGGACCACACAGCAGGTGCAAGCAGGTGCCGGCCAGTGGTGCACACAACAGAGAGTATGTCACCTTTGGCCAGCAAGGCACAGAGGCCAGTAGAGTTGCAGGTGGGCCAGATGCTCCTCCCGACAATATAACACTGACTGTTTGCCACCTGCCACCTGTGCTCAGGGCACAGCACTGGGGACAAAATGCAGGAAGATTTAGAAAAGCCTAAATGTGGAGTTTGACTTTGAATTAAGAGGAAAAATAAATTCACTTTTGCCCTTCTGAGTTCTTAGCTAGAACCCATACAAAAAAGACAAATTAATAAGAGAAAACAGATTCTTGGCATGTGTATCACACGTGTAATATATGGGAGACCCCCTCTCCAGCAACTAGAAGGTCTGATTAGAACTTGACTTTATATAGTATCTCAGCAAATGAACAAAACGTTTAGAAAAGTGACAAGACACAGGAAAAGGAGCTTGAGTCTCCTGGGTGGCAAACTGTAGAGGCAAATATGTGGGAAACTAATGGTAGATAAAGTCTAGGTTGTAAAGTTTGTTATACAGGTTCCTCTGGAGACATCTCCAGGCTGACAGGGTCCAAAGTCTCCAGATAATAACTTTTGTCCCTTCTTTAGAGAGAGGAGGAGGGACACCTTTGTGAATGGATACCCTGTTTTAGGCAAATAGGGGGAGGGAACAGAGCTTTCCTTATATCTGCTTCTTAATTGCCTTCAGTTCAAAATAATCCTTCTGCCAAAATGGCATATTTAGTGGTGGGATATTCTGCCACACTTCGGGTGTTTTTGCAAAAGAGATGAGCTTTTATTTATTTTTTTAATGTTTATTTATTTATTTTGAGAGAGCAAGATAGAGAGTGAGTGGGGGAGGGGCAGAGAGAAAGAGAGGCAGACAGAATCACAAGTAGGCTCCCCACTGTCAGCACAGAGCCGGATGCAGGACTTGAACCCACAAACTGTGAGATCATGACCTGAGCTGAAATCAAGAGTCAGACACTTAACTGGCTGAGCTACCAAGGCACCCCAGAGATGAGCTTTTAAACTAGAGATGACTGAATTCTTTTAAAAGTGCAGGATGGAGTGTTTCCCACCACTTGTAGAAATGAGGGACTTTTTCTATTTTCACTGACAAATAAAAACAAATTACATTTCTTTCCATCTGAGTCATTATGACCATAAACTTCAAACATATTTCACATGCAGGGTTTCAGGCAATTGTGCCTACTCTGAGTTTAAACACACAGACTCCACACTCACACACACACACACACACACACACACACAGAACACAGGCACACATGCATGTACATGCACATACACATCTGCATGCACACACACATACACACACTCACACACACACACACATACACTACTTTTCAGCCCTTCAAAGGCCTTCTTTGTTTTAGTTGAATGGGCCTTTCCCTGAAGCAATGAGTGCCATTTTAATGAGTGAAGAATCACTGGGCAACATGATCATTTTTGGGAAGAAAACAAATCTTCATGTATAATTTCCAAGTATACAAAATTCCAAATTCATTTCTTCTCTTAGTGAATTATCCACGGTCCCCACAAAGAAATTTACTCTCTTCTGATGTGCCCAGTTCAAGAAGGCTTCTGTGTAGAGTCTGATATCTTTCTTTGCAAGCCCTCTAGGTTTACCTCAGTGGTCTTGATCTTAAGTAAAATCCTTACATTCCTCATCAGTGGCTTTCCTTCATTCTCCCATTGACCTGCAGCTCCCAGGGAGCTTTAGCCATGATGTAGACAGACCTCCTTTGATGGAGGCAAGCTTCAGGTAGGCTTTAGACAGGGACCCCAAGTAGAAGAATGTAGAATGTGCATTACACAGCCCTGGGCATCATGTTTGTCCTGGTCCAAATGCATGTCCCCCACCATTAGTAGGATTGTGTATTGTGGCCCTCATTTCACACCAACAAGGCAAGTTGCTGTCTTTCCTTAAGAACAACAGAGGGGTGCCTGGGTGGCTCAGTTGGTTAAGTGTCTGACTTCAGTTTAGGTCATGATCTCACGGTCCATGAGTTTGAGCCCTGCGTCGGGCTGTGTGCTGACAGCTCAAAGCCTGGAGCCTGCTTTGGATTCTGTGTGTGTGTCTCTCTCTCTGTCTCTCTCTCTATGCCCCTCCCCCACTCATGCTCTGTCTCTGTCTCAAAAATAAATGGACGTTAAAAAAAATTTTTTTTTAAAGAACAACAGTAAGTGTGGACTGATTCTTTAACCCAAAGCCCTCTTCTCCCTGCTAGAAGCAGTATCCTCCTTGGCTTGTGGCTGAGAAAAGTTTATGGACACCTCTTAGTTAAGGCTCTTCCCAGACCAGTGTGACCTCCCCTTGTTTCCTCTCTGCCTCCCCAACATGCCCCAGGTCTTCTCAGCTTTCATGTCACTAGCAATGGGCTCTCTTTCAAGCTTACCTATAAAATGTTGTCTCTCTCCCCAACATTCCCTAGGCCTCCACTCTTACGGCATGCCTTGTTTTATGATTTTGCTTAATGCTTCATCTTTATCTCACTGAAAATAGTTTCAGTTTTTTTTTAACTATTCAGAGTCCAAGAAAGAAACTTTCTCTCCTTTCATCCACCCATTATCCTGTGTGTACCTCCACTTAGCACACCTGGTCTGTGTGCCCTGGGTTCCAGTTGCACTTAGGAATATGGATCTTGTCCAGGTCATGGAGGACCAACAATTCAGGCTCTCTTCATCTACCAAACACATCATAGTACCGTTTCTACTCTACTGAGGCTATCCGTGGCGGTGTGGCCCTTCTGCGGGGCTGTCTTTTTAGGGTCTTGAGTGGGAAATGGGGCATAAGCTCCTTCTGTTCTGATTACTGACCCACACTCCATCAACTTGTTCCCCCACTGCAGGTCTAACTGCTCCCAGAAGATGCTGGGAACAGGTCCCTTCAGACATTTTAGTTCTCTTGCTCTCCTCTCCCTCTTTCTCTGATTCCTCTCCCTGGCCCAGGAAGTTTCTTTGATTTTCCAGCCTGGGGGTTGAAGAACTGCCTCTGCGTCATAGAGTGTATTGTTCTCTACTCTCTGGTTAATTTTTAGAAAGCCTCACTCTGATCCTCCAATCTGATTCAAACTTTGGAACTAAGCCCTCTTTGAATTCAAAACAAAGCCATTTCTATGTAAAAGCTTGGTTCATACAAATCCAAAATGCTGTGACTTCAGACTCTTTTGCTAGGTGTGAATTTAAAAATCCATTCAGCCCTTCAATTAAATTATTTGAATTATTTTTTTGTAGGTGGTATTTGCCCTCATCAAACAACAAATGCCATTATCCAGACAGTGGAGAAGTGTAGAATGATTTTGAAGACAAGTCCAAGGTTAAAATCTCCAAATATTATTTCAGTATACCTTTACAGACATTGTTATACTTTGAAACTATTGCTAATTGTATAGTTTTGTTTTGATCCTTTCTATTTCTTCAAGAAGGACAACATGACTTTTAAAATACTTGATGAACCACTTTTTTACTACCATGTCTTGCAAAGCCACTATAGAAAGATGGTGTTAAACAGAATCATGATTTAAAGGCTTTATCAAAATTTCTGGACTTAAGAGATTTCCTTATCACATTTGGTTATTCTGACTTATTAAAGATCTCTTTATACTCTGGTAGTAGAGAGAATCTCTACTTAAACTGGGGGATCATTTTCATAGGAAAGACATGGATTTATTGGATTAAAATTTGTTTTGGTAAATTTATGAGGAAATAGAATAAATTTAAGACTTATTTACCAGCCTGTCGCTTTGGATCTCCACTTTGGTCATATGTTTAGTTATTCCTTGAGAATAAGATTTGAAAAAGAATGATCTGTTTTTTCTTCAAAGGGGTATTTAAATAAGCCATGTAACCCTTTGTACTGAAAAAGCAGATAATAAAGCTCTGACCTAAATCTCATAAATCTCCTGACCCTAGATTTTCTCCATTTAGTATTTGTGACTGGTCTTGATTTCTTCAAGGGGCATAACCTAATATTGATGAAGAGATACTGTGTTCTTAAAATACTTTTTAAAGAATCTTTTCACCCTATACAGTTAATGAGGAAATTATTTACCAAAGTCTTGCAAATATTTTTGTTTGCAGTATTCCACAGTTTATATCTGTCTCCTTAGACTATAGACTAACAACATTCTTAAATAATGAAGCATTTGAATTTCTAGGTATATATATTTAAAATTTTTACTTATTTATTTATTTAGAATGCATGCACATGCATGTGCATGCATGAGTGAGGGGCAGAGAGGGAGGAAGAGAGAGAGAATCCCAAGCAGGATCCACATGGTCACACAGAGGCTGATGTGAAGCTCGATCCCACAAACTATGAGATCATGGCCTGAGCCAAAATCAAGAGTTGGACACTTAACCAACTGAGCCACCACGGTGCCCCAAATTTCTAGCTATATAAATAGCCACTTAGTGCAAAGATATCTAGGCAATTTAAAAAGAGTAGATACATCAACTGAAAGATAGCCTTCTACTTCCCTTCTTTGGGTTCTAATGTCTTCACAGAATTCCCTTACCAGCAAATCTCTTCATCTTTCATTAAAGAGTTAGCTCCTGTATGAGAAATATTCTTAAAAAAGGCAATCTATTACCTTCTGAAAGGAAACAGGGTTATTTTACCTATAGTGTATTTTGTTAAATTAAAGTTCCACTCTCAAAATTATCCGCCAAAAGGAAATGGTCTACTTTATTATTAACTGCATAGTATATCTCTTTCCTCGAAGTAATATTAGTCCATAGTTTTAAAAATATTGTATAATTATTAAAGGCATAGAAGAAAAACAAAAATCCTCTGCCCTCTTTCATCTTGTTCTGTTCCTTGGATGTAACTCTTAATTCTTTTATTCTTCTTCTAACATTTACTTTCATATTAACATGCAAACTTTGCTATTTATTCATCAATTACAGAGATTATCTAAATTATCCATTATTATGGTAGAAAAAGAATTACACTCCCTTACTCTCTCCCAATCTATCCTTCCAATACAGTGTTTTCAGAAACTCTGGTTAAATCCACTGTTAGTATTTTACATTATTGACTGCAATACTGTGATACACACATGCACACACACATATGATGTATATATATTTACGTATATTTTTTTTTCATATGTATTTCAAGCAATATGAATGAGTAGTGCTTGTTGGTTGGTAGTCTTCACTCTAGGACAATCAAATGGCCAGCCACCTTTTTCTTTGACACAGACATTTTTTCCTGAAGCTGTCCATCCTTCCATATCCTGCCAGTGTTTATAAAACTGGTTATTGTTATTCTGAAACTCAGCAGGGGGAAGAGAAAGAGGTTTTATCTTTAAGTGTGTAGAAAATCACTTTTCCTTGTTTCAAATACCATCTCATACTCGCTTTGCTATATTCCTGATGTCCTCAAGTCCAGAACCTGTGATCCCATTTCTCCAAAGCGTCCCTTCTGTTGTAAATGTTGGGGAGGGGAGGGCCTGACTACTTGAAGTGTGAATGGCAACCTGGCATTCTAACTGTTACTTACACAGACTTTCAACAATCCGTCTGCTTTTGTTCCACACACACACACACACACACACACACTCACACAAATACACACATACACACCTTACCCTCTGCCTTCTGAGGTACTTGGTACTTTTAATTTCTGAGCATTTCCCAGGGTTTTGTGGAGGTGGAAAGGGAATCAGTTCACTTTCCATCAGTAGCGCCCTCTATAGGTACTACTTCATCTTAAAATTCTAAGCCTGCTGATTACATTAAGCATGTCACCAGGTGGGGAGAGATACGAATTTGTCTTCAAATAAGCAATAAGTGAAGCATCAGTTGTGTTGGTTTCTTTGCATAAATGTGATTAGAAATCATACTTTGCATTTAACCAGAATTTATATTCTAATATAAGAGTTCTAATAGAGGAGTTCTGTCTAGGTATGACATGTAATTTTTTAGACAGGTAAGTCTTGATAGATAAGAAAGGAACTTTGAAGAAGCACTTGCCAAAAGCCCTAACAGGACAATGAGCTTGCACTATGCGTGAGGTCAAGGAACCTTGACTTTAACCTTTGAAACATTATAGTAACTCAGGAACATGTGAGAGCAATGGCTGAACTCTGTGTTAGGAGAAAATTGAGGTAGTAAAAAAGAGTTTCAGGCCAGGATTAACTCTGATGATCTAATTCTATCCTTAGCTAGGAAGTTTTAGAGATGCCTGTCCTGGACACCAGAGATCCAGGTAGGAAGTATGACCAATCAATCTATACTTGCTCTGTGCTCTTTTCCTTCCTAGTGAATTGCCAGTAGGCACAGGTAGTTTAGATTGATATAGCTACCAGGTGGAACTTTTACACCAAAATACCCAAAGTCAAATGGAATCTATCATTAATATGGCCTCCAGGATTGTTACATGTTTATTCCCATTCCTACATGAAGATAAGTTTCTTCCATTCTTATATGAAGATAAGTTCAGGACATATGGATTTTTAATTTTTCAGAGCCTGAAGTTAATCATCAACCCAATATATTCCTTGTGTGTTTTTCTCTGACCTCTCATTTGTATAAATATTAAATGCAGAACAAAACAATGAGCTATAAAAGATTACTAAGACTTGATCATTTCCTTTTATTTGAAGATAATCTTCAAACTCCAAATAATAAGTAAATCCTACTCTTTAAATGCTAAAAACGCTGGGGGATATCTTAGATGGTGAGTGGGCCT